>NW_028258320.1:54001785-54342857 GCF_053883595.1 Heterocephalus glaber
GGGATCAGCTGTGCCTGAGCCCTGGCAACCCTGCCTGGCTCCCCTTCTGGGCCTCAGACTGAACTTGGGGAGGGGTTCATTTCACTCTCTCACCCACTTCCCACCTGGGCAGCCTTTAGGCCACCAGCCTGCTCAGTGAGTTCTCTCAGGGCACAACAGGCGTAGGCTACAGCCAGTCCTTGCTATGAGAGAAAAACTTTCTTACAGGAAAACGTCCCCAATTCAACTGCCCCACAGCTAAAAGAAAACTGGCATGCACGCATGCACACACATCCACATACACACACCCCACACTCCGTGCACACAGACAGGATCTTCCCCGGACTGCACTTCTCCATCTCCCAACCCGGTTTAGGCCCTGTCGGCTAAGAACAGAGCCTGCCTCACCTCCTGGGTGCCAGATGCTGGGGGTTCTGTCCAGAGGCGGTCTGCTGCGGGTGAGCATTCTGGGGAGCAGGGACTACTGGGGCTGAGAGGTAGCCTCTATCACCCCACTGGTCAGGGGAGGAGGGGCCACCAGGCATTGCTCAGACCTATGAGGGAGGGAGAATGAACAGTGCCAACGCCTTCCTCCAGCCCTGGCGCAGCCATCGGTCAAAGCTTGTGGCTGCTGTGGCCCTCTGCAGCAATGTCACCTCTCCACGGATGTGCACAAAGATGTGCCTGGGAAGGAAGCATGGTACCTGGGACCAGGGACTTGCCAGGTGAGGCTGCCTACAAGCAGGAGGAGCAGGACAACTCTGGAAGGTCCGGCCTGACTGATGGGAGCCAATGAAGCCCTTGCTGGGAACCCAGGTCAGGGCACCAGTGTGGGGCAGCCAGGGAAGGCAGGAAAGTGGGGTGGGAAGCCACCTGGGATTCTGCCAGGGCTAGCTGGAGTTGCACTGCTTCAAGGCTAGCAAGCAGAAGAGGGGGCACATGTGCATACCAGGTAGCAGTGTCCTAGGAGATGCAGCAGCACCAGCAGCAGCAAAAAGGGTCTATAGGGGCTTTGAGACAAAAAGCCACCATGAGACCTGTGGTGCAGCACCCAGAGAGGACTCCCCTCTGCTCTGCTAGGAATGGGGTACTGTATACATAGGAAATAGGTGCTCCAGGGAAGCCCCAGTCCAGCCCCAGCTGCAGGCCCTTCATGGTGGACTCCACTCTTGTCCAAGGTTTCTGGAGCAAACTAAATTTATTCCCCTTTTGTTTTGTGGGAGTGAATAAATGAAGGGGGAATTCATATAAGCTTCTAGCCTACAATCAAACATTTAAAAACAGTCTTGGAGGAGATGAGGAGGAACACCACACATCTTTTGGTGTGACAAAACACCCAAACAGACAGGCAGGCAGACCCACACCCACACCAAGGCTACAGGACCCTCACAGCCCCTCATCCCCTGGACACCCTGCTTTTCTCACCCACCCACCACCAGTGCAGATGGGGATGTGGTCACAGGCAGGGGCCCCTGAGACCACACACTGGAGTCACACCCATGGCAAGAAGAAAAGAGGGACTTTTTTTTTTTTTTTTGGCCTAAAGCAGTCTTTACCCAAGTTTTGGGAGAAACAATTTAATGCTGAATATTAGACATCCTTAAAACAGTCCTTCAACCATTTTCACAATTCCAGTGTCGACTTCCTCCTTTCTTTCCTTCCCTTCTGGATCTGTCCCTGAGCTCTAGATTCTTCTCACTTTGTCAGGCACAGCTTTCTTGAGCTCCATCAACCCATTTGCAATGCTGCTGCTTTCCACCTGAGCATGTCAAGCTCATCAAGATGAACACTTTCAGTTTCTCACACTAGAGAAACTATTCAGTATTTACACATGTGTGTCCTATTTATTTCATTTAAGAGTATCCCCTCAATGTGCATCCATTTAGCTATAAATGTCTCTAATTTCTCATTTTTATGGCTGAGTAGTACTCCATTTTATAAACAAAAAAAAACACAGATTCTTTATCCAGTCTCCAGTTGATGGGCATTTGGGCTGCTTCCAAGTTTTAGCTATTACAAATTGTGTTGCTATGAATATGTTTACACATATATCACTGTGGTATGATTCTTTTAATTCTTTGGAGAAGTTACCCAGCAGGGGAATTGCTGGGTCAAATGGGACTTCCAGTCCTAGTTCTTTGAGGTATCTACATACAGATTTCCACAATGGTTGTACCAGTCTATACTCCCACCAGCAGTGGAGCAGGGTTCCTCTTTCCCCATAGCCCTGCCAGCATTTGTTATTGGTTGATATCATGATAGCAGCCATTCTTTCTGGAGTAAGGTGGAATCTCAGCGTTGTTTTCATTTGCATCTCTCCAATGACCAGTGATGTTGAACATTTTTTCATATGTTTATTTGCCATTTCTACTTCTTTGTGTGAGAAATGTCTGTTCATTTCAGATACCCATTTTTAGATTGGGCCTTTAAATTTGGGAGGTCTGATTCTTTTAAGTTCTTTATAGATTCTAGATAGTAGACCTTTGTCTGAGGCACAGCAGGTGAAGATTTTTTCCCACATTGTGGGTTGTCTCTCCACACTGTTGGTGGTTTCTCTTACTCTGCAGAAGCTTTTTAGTAAGAAGAGATCTTATTTGTTGATTGTTTGTGCTAGTTCATGGGCAACTGAGGTTTTGTTCATAGAATCTTTTCCTACACCAATGTCTTTAAGAGTTCTACCTAACCTCTGTTCCAGCCGATTCAGTGTTTCTATTTTAATATTTAGATCTTTAATCCATTTTGATTTTAGTTTAGTGCATGGAAAGAGATATAGGTCTAGTTTTAATCTTTGACAAGTTGAAACCTAATTTTTCCAGCACCATTTATTAAAGAGGCTATCTTTCCTCCAGTGAGGGTGTTTGGCTTCTTTATCAAAGATGAGAGTGGCTGAGTCTGTCTGGAGTTGTTTCTGCATCTTCTAATCTATTCCACTGGTCCTCAAGTCTATTTCTTTGCCAGTACCATGCTGTTTTAATCACAGTAGCTTTGTAGTATAGTTGGAAGTTGGGGATTGTGATACCTTCTGGCATGTCTCTGTTACCTAGAATTGCTTTTGCTATTCTGGGTCTCTTCTTGTTCCAAATTAATTTTTGGATTGTTTGCTCAAGGCCCATGAAGTATGTTGCTGAGATTTCAATTGGGATTGCATTGAATCTATGTAGCAGTTTTGGAAGTATGGCCATTTTCACTATGTTGATCTTTCCTACCCAGGAGCAGGGGATGTCTTTCCATTTCCTGATATCATCTTCAATCTCTCTTTTCAGAGTGCTATAGTTTTCAGAGAAGAGGTCTTTGATTTCTTTTTTTAGGTTGATTCCTAAGTATTTCAGTTTCTTGGATGCTATTGTGAAAGGAATTGTTTGCCCTATTTCTGTCTCAGTGAGTCTATTGTTCGGGTAGAGGAGAGCTATTGATTTTTGTATGTTGACCTTGTATCCAGCTGCTTTACTGAATGTGATTATTAAGCCTAGAAGACTTTTGGTGGCATTCTTGGTGTCTTCTACATAGAGTATCATGTCATCTGCAAATAATGACAATTTGACTTCTTCATTTCCTATCTTTATTCCTTTTATTTCTTTCTCTTGTCTAATTGCCATCACTAAGGTTTCCAAAACTCTATTGAACAGGAGTGGTGATAGTGGACATCCTTGTTCCTGATTTTAGTGTGAAGGATTTCAGTTTTTGACCATTTAATATGATATTGGCTGTTGGTTTTTCATAGATGGCTTTTATCAAATTGAGGTAGAGGCCATCTATTCTTGTGTCTTTGGAAGACAGCTGCTGTATCCTGGTTCAAGCTTCCCATGGAGACGTCTTCACCTCGACCTGCTGTGCAAGAGCAGAGAGCCCCTGCTCCAATGGGGCTGCCCCTTACCCACCTCCCCACCAAAGCCTATGCGTCCTGCTGGGGTGGGGTCTTGCTCCCATCTAAATATGGTCTCCAAGGTCAAGTGGCGACCGTGGCCCTTCCCCATGACGAATTCCAGGCTTGAGGCTGTATTTCCATATCTTAATAAATCAGCCTCCACTGGCAGGCTGTGGAAACACCACAAAGGTCAACTGCAAGGAAAGAGAGGGCAGGAGTAGTGTGACAGCGGAGAAAGAAGCTTTGGGCACCCTCACTGGCCTGCTGCACACTGGCTGGTGAGCCGCAGCCACCTCCCTGTGAGGGCACAGGGGACATGCAGCCACCCAGCACTGACCCAGAGTGGCGTGGTGGCACCACTCCCAGGGCACGTGAGGAGCCGTGCAGAGGGCAGAGAGAGAGACGTGCAAGGAGAGCAATTGGAACTGCAACAGGCGTGTGCGGAAGGGCGCCGCTCGGCCTCAGAAACCCCGTCACCCGAGACCTGTCCTCAAGGCTTCCTCTGCACCACACAGGGAAGCTTGGTCTTCGGAGAGGCTCTGATGCTAACAAGCCACAGGGCTGACACACACAAATGGCAAAGGGGTAAATCAACAGAGGATTAAAGGGAAGAGAGAGAGGAGGAAGGGTGAACTCATCAGCTGCCGCCTTTAGGGACAAATGGGGCCAGCCTTCTGGCGGCGTGTGGCATGGCAGCGACCCACAGAACCCCACACGCCAAGCCACCTGCTTCCAGAGCGAGCTTTGTTCTAGAGTATCCTCCTCTCATTAAAAAATAACGGGAAGGAGCGGAAAAATTAACGTGCTTAGAACTACAACCTTTGTAGGCAAAATCATTTTTGTTTACAAAGATGGCTTATTTTCCCCCATTTAAAACTTTTTTCCCTTTCTGGAGTGACCCAGTGACTTAGACTGACAACTAAGGAACAAAACCCAAGGTGGCTGCATGGATTTCTTGGTAGCCTCAAGACCACCCCTGCGATCGGCACTCACACATGCACACTGAATCCACTCCAACCAGTCTGTTCTGCTGCTTCCTTCTCTTCAGGGTTGGGGAGTCAGAGCAGGGACCCTGCGCGTGGTCTGCAATCCAGAGGAACCCCTTGCTCTCCCCCTAAAGTCAGGCCTTCTGTCCTTTGTTAATTTTTCTTCTTGCTGACACCCGTTTAAGACTGGCTGAAGGGGCAAGGCCCGTGGAGCCCCTTACTGTAAGTCACTACTGCTAAGTTGTTTCCATGACTGCTGGGCGACAGATTTACAGAGTTCTGTGAGAGTCTGTCCTGATTTTGCTCGGTTTGGTCAGGAGCAGGAGCCCATGTATTTCTGCTGATCGAGTCGAACCTGAAACCCCCAGCATCTTTTAAGTTGTTTTCATCTGATTGTTGATTCTTTGGGGGAGAGGCAACCTGGTTGAAGTTTCCTTCTACCTTGCGATGCGGCTGTGTGTTGAAGTCTGTTTCAAAAGATGAGGGCTGCTATATTACTCCTAAAAGTCCACCCACCTCCACACTGAGAATCACCCAGATAACATCTCCATCATAGAGTCCTGTAGCAGTGCACATCCACCACTGTCCCTGATACATTCCTGCTCTTCTGGGGCTGCACCTCTGGACGCTGACATCTCTTGGGGCTCTAGGGATCTCACCATCACCATGTTCACATGTCCAAATTGGTCTCCCCTGACATGTTTAAGACAAACCCCTGGAGGCCAGACTTCTGCTCCAGAATTCTGGATCTGCCATGTTTTTACAAACTAAGTGTCAGGAGGTATTGACTCCCCTTCGCCTATGGTGACATCTTCGACAAAGGACATAGAGGGCACACTGATGTTTGGGCTTTCAAAGTCATAATAGGCGCCAACTGCTTCTTGTAAGTTGTAGTTGGTCATGTCCAGGAAGAAGGCACAGCCAGCCAGGTTGAGCTGGAAGCCGAGCCGCTGCTGGAACTCAGATGAGCACGTCCTTGTCGGTGGTGCCCAGGCAGATGAACTCCTGCCTCAGCTTGGGGTCCAGGTCCACATCTATGCCCTCCATGGCGGTGCCAGGACACCCGCTTCCCCACCTCCTCACAACCATGGCGCCGCCGCTCCACTGGGCCCCGGGATCCTGAGGGGGCCCACTGCTGGGTGGCACATACCCAGCTCGTCAGAGGGAGGAGGTGGGAGGAAGGCCCCGGGCTTCTCACCGCCTAGCAGAGGTAAACTCACTCAGCCACTCACTCACTCTCGCGCTCCTCCACTCCCAGCCCCAACCCCCAGCGCTGCCACCACTGCCACCTCTTCTGCAGCCCCTAGCTCCTCTGCAGCCTCCCCCTCCTCCCCACACGATGCCCACCCAGAGATTCTTATTTGCAAATTTAAAATGATTTATGAGGTGAGGAACTCCCAGAAAGAAATACAGACTATGATGATATATTTATAATATCTATCTGAATTACAAATATATGGAATGACATCACCGAAGTGGGTAAGAAGGTACTGAGTCATGAAATTTTGGAACTAAATGACATCTGTAAGACTGTAGAAAAAGTAACACATATAAGCACTGTAATACACTTAAGGATGTGTCCCTTATACAGAGGCATACACGCTAACAATTCGGCTAACACTTCCTATGCAGGGTGGAATTGAACCATTATGTGAATGGACTATCCAAATGTGTATGGTAGAAGGTAGAAGCCTGGTTTCTCACTGGAGTGGGAATTTATAGGTAAGGAAGGCAGAAGCTTAGAATGATGTATAGAGATTAGAGTTGGAGACATTAGCAACAATTCATGTTTAGCTTAATAAAGGCAAAGGTGTTTACATTTAAGAATGTTTGTAGACATGGTTGTATACATGGCTTCGTATATTCACCTACATTCCCTTGCTCTGTCAGCTCAGAGGGCCTAAGAAAAATGATATTTCAGGAGTAACAAGAAGGCCTAACATGAACTCTTTGTCTCTAATGCTGTAACACAATAAAGGAAACAGGGTTTTCCTGGACAAACGTTTGAGCCTGTGGAAAAGTACATAAACAAAATCAGCCGAAAGCATTCCGGTGTTCCCTAGAGTAATGACATATTTAAAACAATCCACATTGATGTCTGTCAGATGGGCACAGGAGGGAACTGAAAGAGCACCCAACATCCGAAGCTTCAGCAATTTAAGCAACAAAACAAAAAGTAGTAATGGATTATACCAATAATGCAAAGTAACAAATTGGGTGACTTAGAACAAAAAAGTTCATAATCTTCATAGCTTTAGAGGTCAGAATTCCATAATCAATATTACTGGGCTGAAATCAAGGCGGTAATAGGGCCACGCCCCCTCCAGTGGGGCCAATCCAGAGCCTCTTCCTGCTCTAGGTGGCTGCTGGTGTTGCTGGGCCTCTGGCCCCTTAAATCAAGGCAAACTTCCTCCAATATTTGTTGGATCATCATGGCCCTTTCCCCACTGCATAATTCTCTACTCCGAGGATGACCAATGGGGACTTGCTTCCAAAGAGCCTAGTTTTGAAGGGAGGATGAAGAAACCTGATGGTGAAGAAACCTGCCGAATGCAGCCTCTGCCAGGTGATCAAGGATAACAACCACAGCCATAAACCATGTTGCCAGGATGAGCCCCTGAAGCGCTGTAATGGAAAGGGCACTTGATCTGTGACCTTACCCCAAAACATAACCATAGTCATACAAAAAACAAAAAATTCAATAAAATCCAATAGAATCGAGGAGCATACTACAAACACCTAATCAGAACTCCTTGAAATTGCCAAAGTTATCAGAAACAAGGAGAGTCTAGCCTACTGTCTAGCCTGCCACTGCCTAGGGTCACAGCTAAGGAAGCATGGGGACTGGAAGGGATGTGGAACTGTGACTGGCATCCACGTAGAAAAGGGACAGGGGGCAAAACTCTGGATGCCTGAGAAAACTGTGGAAATTAACTATGATTTTAATATTTTTATTATTATAAAAATGTATCCTATGAAAGCAAGATATCAATAATGGAGGAAATTACGTATGTGTTATATGTGAACTTTGAATTATCCTCTCATTTTCTTTAAATATAAAATTATTCTTAAAATCAATCTGCATTTAAAAGTCAGATTAGAAATGGGAAATAAGAGGAGCCCATTTGAATTGTGTATCACGAGCTGAGGAAAACACCTCTCTGTTCTTATTTATTCTAGGGATGGACAGTGAGTGGCCAGAGAACAGCAATACCAGCAGCCTTCAGAAGGAAGATTGTTCTGGAACTGCCTGCTGCTGCTTGGATATAGTTGTCGCCAACAAAATGCATGTTGAGTCCTGGCCCCCATTGTAACAATGGTGAGACCTTCAAAAGGTGGAACCTTCAGAAGACACTTAGGGTCATGAAAAACTCCTTCCTTACAAAGGGATTCATTAGCTCCTGCCACATGTGGCTGTTTCTCTTTTCCTCCTCCATGATGTAGCCCTCACCCCAGCATGTAGCCCTCACCAGAAGCTGAGCAGATACAAATACTATGCTCTTTATTGTCCCTGGCTCCAAAATGGTGAGCCAACATAAACCTCTTTAGTTCATAAAGTATGTACTCAACCTCAAGTATTTTGTTACTGCAGCATGAAGTGGACTAAGACATTGCCTAGCTCCACATTTTAATGTGGGTTTTAGAAAGGAAAGATTTTTTTCAGAAATATACATCTTTTCTAGAAGAGAAGTTGCTGCTAAACCCCTGGAAACCTGACCAGTTCCCTCCCCTGAGCAGATCTAGTGGCTATCCTTGCTGTTGGAAAAGATAATCAGGGATGCTTATCAATGTGTAGCTTGTATTACCTCGCCAGATTCAGAGAAAGGATTAACCAATCCCTCGTGTCCTGTAACAAGCATTTATCCTGTCAGGTATGTGGAGAGTTGAGCTGTAGACATGGACGTTCCAGAGTAAACCTCCTCGCAGTTATTCTAAAAGCTATCTGACTTCATTTGCCAGCCCAGATCTCATCTAAATCATGTCGGCTACCTCTCAATCTACAGCTACTTTATGACTTCATCTTCTTTCTCTTGAGGTCCTTGCAGCAACTCTATGCAAGGGCATCTCCTTCCCAGTCAACGCAGTCCCAGTGTGGACCATAAGGAAGGTATCTGCCTGCTCCTGTGCAGACCTCAAAGTGGGTTCCCAGCCCAGAATCTGGGCTGAGGTTCTTGCTAGCTGTGAAAACACTGAACTTTTAACCTCAGTTCAGTTATCTCTTGCATAAATTATAGCTCTGTGGAGTTGGTATGAAAATTAATTTAAGGAAAGAACTTAGCACAGATGTGGGCATATATAAAATATTCAATTGTTTAATACTTTTGTTTTCTTTGCATTAAAAAAAACATGAATCTTGGATTTAGTTTGATACGTGAAGCTGACAGTGAGAGAATTTGGTGTAAATAATGGACTCTCTTCAGCATTTACTATAAATCAGCTGTTTGTGTGATTTTGAGAACAATGATGCATCTGTCCCTGTGCCTGTCCCCAGGGCACTCATCCATGCTGCCCACTATCTTATGGGACAGGCTGTGTTAGGGGTTTAAATTCTGGATGATTGTTTTCTTCATACTATTCATAGAGATGACCAAGGATTTCTTTCACTATGATGGTGATATCTTCATGTCTGTCTTTGGGGGTACAATGGGGGGAAGGTAAGTGGAGGAATCTGTGCCATATTGAGCCAAATATTTTGAACATTTTTATTTCCACTGGAACATGACTTTGTTTTTAGTTTTCCATCAGTGAGAAAGCCTGGTTTAGAGGCTTTCCTTCACTGTAGCATCATAAGGAGGGGGTCTGTCTTGTTTCTTGGATGGTGTACCCAAAGGTGTCTTGCCATATCATTTGCTATGCTCTGTGTCCATCTGTCAGGGACAGTAGGTCTTGTCACTGATATCCCTGGAAACTCCCTGTTCCATTTAGGTCCTCCTTTGTAAGGGGCAGTGCTTCCTCTAATCAGTGATGCCTTCATCTATACTTTGGATTTCTGACTTTTCTATCCACTCATTATTTATTTCTTGAAAGCTGAGAGTCTACCAGGTCCTGGGCCGAGAGAGGAGCAGGAGTGATGTGCCTTGCTGGGATGTAGGCTCAGGTGAGGAGCACAGACATGTAAACCACCCACCCCGCTGACACTGAATGAAGTCAGTATGGTCTCTTCCTTAGGCCAGGATGTCTGGAGAGGGCTAAATCCAGCTGTGAGATCAAAAACGAAAGTCTGATCTGATACTTATCTCCGTGAGCCTGAACCAAAGCAGCTGCCATCTCAACAATGGAAAAGGAAAAACCTGATGTCAAGTACAGCAAAAGCATCAGCAAGGCAGAGATACAGCTTCCATGTGTGAGAAAAATGAAATAAATTGTGATGTTTTGATGAAATGTCTCAATGGATGAGAGATACAATATTTTTATGGTGCTGTGGGTACATTATAATTGATCAAAAAAGCCCTTTATACATGGAAAGCATTCAGGTCCATAGTTGATTTGGAACATAAATCACATTGATCCTGTTTCTCTGTTCACATGCCTGACTTGGAGAAAGTATTGAGAAAGTTTCTGATGGATTTGCTTACTCTTCCTCAAGTCTCTGAAAGGAGCCATAGTCTCGGTGCCTGGAGGTTACTCACACATTATACCCATGCAGATTGGAGGTCCCTCCTGAGAGACCTTGATCAGGTGTTGAAGGTAGGGAAGTGTGAGCCTCCCTGCATAGAAGGAGATGGATGGGGGCTGATACCACAGGTGACCACACAGTGATTGAAGACTGGCCTTGGTCCTGCTCCCTGACCTGGCCTGCCATGCCCGCAGGCAGCTCAGGGCTCACACAAGTCCCATTCAGGGAGCTGACAGTATGTCTTCCACATGGATTCTAGTCCAGTATCTTCCCTGCCTGCACTTGATAGGGCAGTTCTTCCCTCAGGATAATCCACTGGAAAGATCACAAAGGTGACTCCGTAGTCTTATTATGCTGGGGCTACTTCCCAGGTCAAGTATCCTAGGAGCCCAGGGCTGGGTGCTAAAGTGACTTTAGCCTATGTCAACTGATATGGTGAATGTTTGTGTCCCTCCAAAATGCTTGTTGAAATGTAATCCACAAGGCAACAATATCAAAAGTTGGGGCCCTTAGGAGGTGATTAGGGCATGAGTGTCCTGCCTTCATTGGGTAGAACTAGAACCCTAACAAAAAGACTTGAAGGAACTAGTTGGTTCCTTCCATATCTTCTGCCATACAAGAACATAACTTTTGTCTTTCTTGCCCTTCTGTCAAGTGAAGATATGAAATAGTCAGAGATTGCCAGTGAGAGAAAGGACAAACAAACTCCTGGCCCTTAACCATCACTCATTGAAAGTGTCATTTGCGTGTTCTTTTCAGACAGAGACTTAAAAGTGTTTTTGTTTGTTTGGTTTGGTTTTGTGATAAAACCTGTGACTCTTCAAATTCTTCTCAGCTCTGTATATAGGCATGTTAGTAATTTAGGGAATGTGTGTCTAAAAGTTGGCAGAAGCTTTGGCTTTTTAACTCTAAAGCTGCGTGTGGCAGCACATGCCTATAATCCCAGCATTCTGATAAACTGAGGCAGGATCACAAATTGAGCCAACATGGGCACATTGGCAAGAGCCTGTCTCAAAATAAAAAGTGAAAAATGGTCTAGGGATGTATCTTAGTGTGAAGGCCCTAGGTTTAATTCCCAATACCTAGATAGAGGGATAGATATAATTAGCCCTCCCTTTATGTAGTCTGTCTCATCTGCCTTCAAGACAGGAGGACACCACTAGGACACTAAGAGTAACTAAGTAATTTTCTTTCTTTTTTTTTTTTTTTTTGGTACCAGAGACCAAACTCAGGACCTTGTGCTTTCAAGGCAAGCACTGGAACCACTGAGATAAATCCCTGGCCCTTATGTAATTTTCAAGATTCGCAGGAATATCTCATCAGTAACTTTTACAATGTCCAGTTCCAGACCTTTCCCCCTTAGAATGACACCCAAGTCTCTAGCAATTATCCTGAACCTGTAGTCAACCAGGCCTCAGTAAAAGCAGTCTCATATGACTGCAATAACTACAGAGACATGTCATAGGAATGGAATCACAAATACCCCTCACCCCAAGCCAATAGGATTCCTTCAGAGCTGCAGAGCCAAGACTGAGATAATGATCAAATGGACCTCAGCCCACCCAGCTGATCTTTAAATCTAGCCTCCTGCTTTTGTGGGTAGATCAGTCAGTCTGATCCTCATCAGAGTGTGTTTCCTTCAGCTACTATGTAAGCTGGAGTCCTTTCCGTTTTCTCTCTAATTAAAGCTTTTGCATGTAAATTCATACTATCTCTTTAGCTTTAATTTCCATGTCGTAAAAGCAAGAACTCGTGCAGGTATAGCAACAAGGCACCATCTTTGAAGCAGAAATCAAACCTTCACCAGACACCAACTCTGCCAATGCCTCCATGTCAAACTTTCCAGCCTCCAGAATTGTTAACAATACATTCGGATTATTTATAAATCACTTAGCCTATGATATGTTATTATAACCAAATGAGAGGACTAAGAAACTAAGGAAGATTTCTCTTCTTAATCTTATGATCCTAGGGTCCCCAGTTCATCTCAGGAAGGAAAGGAATCTTCAAGAATGTTCACATGAATCAGTGTCACTTCCAAGGCCTGTCCCTCTAATGGTTGGTCAGTCTTCACTCTCAAGTCATTATGAAAACTCACCCTGAGATAGCTTGTGATGTTTGACATTTCTGAAATACCTTCTTTTTAGGAGTGTCTGATGTTTTAGGACCAATTTCATGGATTAATTTTTGTCTACATTTTAAATATTTCTAACCATTCTTAACAGGAAACTTGAAGACCATGTGTCACCACCATCAACATCCAGTTGCCATGTTCATGCAACTTGCAATTAGTTAGGTCACTCATTCACGTGACAGTTAGCCCTTCTATGGAGTGGCGCTTCACTCTACTCTTCACCAGAGGCCACCCTGGGAACTAGAACAAAGAGAGCAGATCAGACCGGGTGTGCCACTCTATGTGTTCCACTTCTTCTGGAGGAGGTGAGCTGCATCACAAAGGTATAAACTAAGTATACACTCTTCATAAACAAAAATGAGTGCATATCCTTAATTTTGGAAGCATTCTGTGAGTGGTATCAGTCAGGAAGAGGTACCAATGAAAGAAAACTAAGCCATAAGTAAGGGTGAAAAAAAGGTAAGATGGTGTTTTTATAGAAAGAAAGGGACTTACAGTAGGCTATGTGACACCAAGAAAAAATCCTATAGCAGGCTTTTGATTAAAACACAAAGAAGAAATTCAGTGAAACTCACTCCAATACTGTTTTTTATTCCAGGTTCTCTGGGAATCTGGAATCAAATCAGGTGATGCAGGGATTTTTATGGAGCCCTCAGTGGGAGAGATGCAGAAGCAAGAATCGGCACTGTTCATCATTCCTAGGCCATGTTCACATTATTGGTATATCCAGAAAGATCCATTGAATTTAGTGTTCATGGTTTTTTATTTATCCCCGAATGCTGAGGAACCCCTCTGTATTTTGCTGTAGGAGTAGGGAAAATGACCTGAAAAGTTGTGTCTTAGAATTAGGAGGAATTATACATCACAGGAACAACTTGTATGTTCATTGATGTTTTCAGCACACACTTTGGGTGTCCTTTATGGAAGAGATTTCATCATGGAGCCATCATGGGGAAGAAGTAACCAGGATTTTACAACCCCTCTTTGAGAGGCTGCTAACATACTAAAGAATATCCCTGACCTCAGATCCAGGGGCCCCCGTTGGAGTTCCATACTGCCAATTCCCAGGGAGTGATAGAAGGAGTCGCAGTTTCCTGCACATTAAAAGGACATGGGGACATTTTGCCTTGCAAGGCCCAAATATCAGCAAGGCTCAAACATTATAATGCAGAACTATAATGACTGTACCCACATGTTGATAGTTGCTATTCAAGGGAGACCACTGATTAGTGTTAGCACATTGCAGTAAATAAAGCAGACACAATCTGTCTTGGAACTTGCATCTTGATGGGAGGAGAGTGAATAAGTATATCTGTTTAGGTAGAAGACGTGGAAAAAGGATACAGTTGCCCAAATATCTGACCCTATGTACAGTAATTTCAACCCTGTTGGGATGCCTGCACAACAATTTAGTGATAAAATGACACAGTAAATAGGGACTCTCGTGCTAGAATGCTATGGGCTAAAACACTTTAGAGGCTCAGGCAAATTGGGGCTTTCCTTATCAACTACCAGAAGATTAGACTGACCTCAAAGCATACAATTCTAGCCCTAAAAGAATGACATAATGGCTGTAGCTTAGATTTGGTGACATCAGGGACCTGGATGCAAGGAACTCTAATACAACCAGTAAAAAGCCAAAAGCCATGCAAAAATGAAGTTTCTAAAAATGTTAATTATAGAATTATCATATGACCCAGCAAATCCACTCCTCAGTATCTACCCAAGGGAAGTCAAAAATATACACCTCACACAACTTGTCTAAGAAGGTCCATAACAACATTATTCGTAGTACACTTGATCTTAGCCAAAATGCCAAGAAGTGATGCATTATTCATAATAGACAAGTAGAAACAATCTAAATGTCCACCAGCTGATGAACAGACAAGTAAAAGGTGATATAAACAAACAATGCAACATTACTATATAATTGAAAGGAAGAATTAATGTCTGCTACCACATGGATTAACCCAAAAACATGCTAAACGAAAGAAATAAGTTATAAACACCTTTTTTACTCTCTCTCTCTACAAAATGTCCTTTATAAGCAAACACATTATGACAGCAGAAGGATACTTGGCTATAGCTGCAGTTGTGGTAGAGAATAGGATTAAGAATGACAGCTTTATAGGTACCAAGTTTCTTCTTGGGGTATTGAAACATCCTAAAAATTATATTATATGATAGTTGTACAGTATTAGGAAGATATGAAAAAAACCTCTGAATTGTGTACCATAAGCAGGTGAATTGTATAACATGGGGATTATGTCTCAATAAAATAATAACAATTAGGGGCTGGGGATTTAGCTCAGTGGTTTCGCCACCTGCTGCACAAGCACAAGGACCTGAGTTTGATCCCCGGTACCAAATAAATAAATAAATAAATAAACATAATAACAATTAGTGGATTTGTAAATATTGCATTGGTCACATAAGAAGGAAGGGATGCTGAGGATGAGGAGCTAGCTACAATTTAAGAAGATAACCAAGAGAAATGTTTAATCGCTATTATGCTGAAGAGTCTAATCTGAGCTAGATCTTGGCTCATAGTCTGAAAGTGAAATAATCTGTAGCCTCAGTTAGTTAGAACTCACTGGAAGCATCACCATATGTAGAGTGCGAGGGAGAGAGGCCCAACCTTGGGTAGCACTGCTGAGAATTGAGAAACCAGTGTGATCTGTGACAAGGATGCGTCTTAGGAGCAACCAGAGAAAGACAAGCCAAACCACCTTCAAGGCAGAGCTTCAGAGACAATGAAATCTTCATTTGTCAATATTTTAGAAACAAATTATCTTAATGACTACAAAATAATGTGCAGCTAATTTTATGTTTATGTAAATTTGAGGGGAAAATGATGTCAGTTTCCTATAGTTACTCATACTCTTGCCTCATGATTCAAAAATCCCACTTTGAGGTATTCACCTAAGAACAATAAAATATATGATCACAAACATTCGAATAGATATTTATGGCAGCTTTATTCATAACTGTGCCAAGCTGGAAACAACACAAATATTCTTTAACAGGTGAATCCCTATAATAAGATACTACTTACAAAAAAAAGGGGGGTGCACTACTGATCACCAAATGGCCTGGGTGGATCTCAAATACATTTTCTGAGTGAAAAAAAATCAGACTCAAAAGGTTGCTCATGGTATGATTCTATTTGCACAATGTTCTGCTGAAGAGAAAACTAGGAATAGAGGGCAAGCTGGTAGCCTCCCACAGCAGGGGTGAGGGAGGCCCTGAGTACAAAGAAGCAGGAGGGACATGTGGGGGGACTGGATATGTTCTCACGGAGGGGACAATATTGTGTGCACCCGTAACATCTCATACAAGGTCCGCTAAAAACTGTACACTGTTGTATGCAAAAGTAGACTACAATAAGCAAAAGTTTAAGACAGAGAATAAAAGAAATACAACATCAAATCCCCCTTTAAAATATTAGGTAAATTCCTTTTAGCTATCAGACTGGCAAAAATAAAAGGACAGTTAATACAGGAAAAATGGCAAAAAGTTGAAGGGAAATATTAGGAAGGCAGCTGTATGTCCTGGGGTCAGACTTTCTGGAAAATGCATTTCCTGAAATTCTGTGTGTGACCTGCCAAGCAGAGGTGAACCATGGGGAAACCCTGCAACTCTGCAGAGGATTGACGGAGACACAGTGTGAGTTTTGAGTCAGACCCAGAAGAGTCTGATTAGAAAGACAAATTCTTGGACTTCAGAAGCAAACCTCAGGGCACCTTTGTCCTGAAATTGAAACCTGAAAAGATCAGACCCTCTTTAGAATGCACAGTGCACACTCTCTACTCCTCATTGCTATGGGTGATACTAGGCCTGGGGAGCTTCTGCAGGCCAGGGGAGTCCTCTGTGCTCAAGCCTCCCAACCCTGCTTCATTTGTCGGGGAAGGATGGAATTTACTTTGTTCAAGCCTACTCAATACACTGCACAGGCAGCTTTGTGGATATTATCTCAGCCAATGCTCACAAAACAGAGAATTGTCACATCGCTTTGCTCACTTTAACAGGTAGGAGAAGTGTCACTCAGGGACAGGATATGACTGCCCCAAAACTTACATTAAGGAAGGAGATGATCCTAAGCCTGTGTCTGTCTCTCCCCAAATCTGCGCTCTTTTTAACTCCCTACCCCAATCTTCCTCATGAAAGAAGAGGAGGTAGAAAGGAGGGGGATCCCTGAGCCATGTCCAGTGCTGCATGGTTTCAAGTGTTATCAGATAGAAACTCCACAGGACAACCCCCAACTCCTCCACTACAGAAAGCAACTGCTGGACATAGACACCCTGGAAAGTACTCAGGCAATAAATTTTTCAGGGACATTTGGAACTTGAGCTACCCTAAATAGGCCCAGGTTGAGGAGAATGGGGTGTGTCTGACAAATGGGACTCAAGAGGCAGCAAAGAGGTTTGTGGTTCCTGGAGGCATTCCTGGGAGCAGACACAGACATATGTACTTATCAAAAGTGACCTAGAAGGGAATTGCTGGCGGCAGGCCTGGAAAGATCTGAAAGTGTATAAAGTCCTTCATCTCTCCATCTGTTCACTCACCTATTTAACCATTTAGGGACAGCCTGCCATGTGTAGGGAAATCATGCCTGGGAGTGAGTGGGGACATAAGGCAACCCCCAGAAGTCTGTGCCACACTGGGGAATCAGATGAGGCACAGCATGCTATGGCACATCATGGTGAAGGAATGAGGCGGGGAAGCACAGGTGAACAGGTCGGGGAGGAGGGCAAGATGAGGAAGACCGGAGAAGCTGACACCAGAGTGACCCTTGAATCCAGGAGAGTTCGCTAGGGATCAGGAACCCCCAGGGGTTGAACACAAAGGGACAGAAAGGTGCTGTGTCTGGCACAAGCAACAGTGAAGGGAAAGGGTGGGAGCTGCTAGGATAACAAACATAGAGCTGGTCCTGGAAGCCAGGAGCCTCACATGAATCAAAGTCAGGCTAACCCTAGTTGTGGTTCAGATCTTACCTTTCCTTGTTTAAAGAAAGGATCTGAGTGATTGTGGGACTTTACTTTCCCTGTCTGCGTCTGTCTCCATAAAATATTCTGCTCCTCACTTAGATGCCTCCAGGTTCTAATGTCTTCTGGCTTTAGATGATTCTCCTACATGAGACTGTTTCTCTCCCCTCCACTTTGCTGCGGCCCAGTCACAGCAGTCTGCAGTGGATTGGGCCTTGTCCACAGCTGAAAAGGATTCAGAAGACACCTCTGGCCTTCACATCAGTGACCTGCCATGGCCCTCCTTCTAGAGGAGGAATTCGGACACGTCAGCAAACATGAATTCCAAATGATGAGGGTGGTCAGGAGCAATCTTCCTTTTGTGGAAACTGTTTGAGCACTTGACAAGCCAGTGAGGGATAGGGAGAGAGACCTACCATCCCTGCAGAAAGTGATATTGTGGAGCTGTCTCAAGTTGCTGCCCACTGTCCGTGCAGGTGTGAGGCCAGAAAGGAGTCCCAGGGGGAGACTCCTGGACATCTGCTTGCTTTTGCTCAGAGACTGACATCTACCCCTCCATCCAGGGAACCATGACCCCTATGCCAGATGTGAACTGGCCTGAAGAGGTGAAGCCATGACTAAGGTAAGGAGTGGAACAGGTGGGAAGCAAAGCCAACCTTCACCATGAGAGAGACTCAACATCTAAACTCCCTTGACAAAACATACCTTCTTTTGACCAAATAAATGCATCAGCCTCCCTGAGGTTGGGTGCCCTTGTGACAGCCCTAAAGCCAGGCAGTTAAGCTGTTATGGATAAGTCCAAGATAGAACATGGGCCATATCCTCAGGCAGGGCACATTGGCTGGGTAAGGGGGCAGGAGCATGTGCAGACTGAGCAGGGATATAATTGAAGACACAGGGATATACAATAGGAAGATTTGCAGTGACCTCTCCAACCAGAAAGAGCCCACTGCTGGGATTAGGGTAGAAGGGAGGAATTGTCACCTGCTGGCCACTCACCCATCCACCCCACCCTTCTGTAGGGCCCACCTCCTTCTTTGCTGCTCAGCCCCTCCCATTTCCATCTATGTGAGACATCTGCTATGAACTTTGCAAATGAACAAGTCCATCTAGTACATCAGACAGGCTATCCCAGGGACAAAATGGGCCCTGGGGCTTCTTTCCATGGAAAAAAGAGGACCCAAGACTGTAAGCCCTGGGGTGCAGGCCAGCAAAGGTCTGAATGGGGAGGAGGCCCTAGAAGCAGCCACTGCTCATTCAAGGAACCCTGGCCAAGGGCTGGCTGTCAGTCTATGTTTTCCAGCCCAGATGGTGGATGTCTGGTCCTGCTGCAGATGGTCCTTTGACCTCAGCTTTTAACATTTTATTTTGAGGCTCTGTAAAAAGGTAATAAAGTTCCTATAGCTTCAGGCTGGAATGCTTGAAGTAGTCCTGGGGGACTCACCAACATCAAGGTAAGAAATAAAAACCCAGAGTCTGGCTTAAAAGGATGTGAGAGGTGGGCCGAGCTCCTGACCCAAATACCACTGTCAGTCACCTCAGAAGCCAACCTCACCTGACATTAGTTCTCAGTGGAGCAGAAGCTGGAGCATTGGGTAGTAAGCCCTCTCTGCTGGGGTACAGTGATGTGATGATTCCCCACGGTCCCGGTGGGTACACCCACACCTGTCCAGGGGTATGCAGTTTGGATGATCTGCCTCCTGGTAATGTGGGTTACAGCAAAGCAGGCTCCTCACTTTCTAGCTCCATCCTTTCATGAGGCCTTGGCCTCTGTTGGCCAACAGAACCAGCTGGTGATTAATAATGACCATATCTTACTTACAAAAACAGAAGATTCTGTAAAGCCATTGTTCTTTGTCAATGTTGCTTTAAAAGCTTCTTCAGTAGACAAACGTCCTCCCACTTAGTTGCCTGAAATATTAGAGAAGGCAAACAACACAGTTTGTCCTAACCAACTGTGACCTGAAGCTGATGTGTTTAGTGGCATTGACATAACCTCAGAAAAACAAACAAACAAACAAACAAACAAACAGCCATTTGGATGCCAAAACCAAATGCAAGGCACTTCACGCTTGCTGGAGAGCTACACCTCAGGAGTTCAAAGATAAATAGCTGCCTCCTCACTCACAGATCCCCCAAATCCTATTACAGGCCAGCTCATGGTATGTACAGGACTTAATGATTTTGTTATAGCAGTCGTCCAAGTGTCATTTACTCTATTTCTGACTCAGGGCTAGGAAAAGTGCCGGAAATCCTATCAGAGGCTGACCGCCTAAAGATGTGACCTGGAGAGCTGGATTAGTGAAGGCAGACAACAGAAGTAGAGATGAATATCTGAATTGGAGGCCACAGATGTACACTTGTGCCTGGCTCAGGGTTTTCTACCAGTTAATTTTCAGCAAGTAAGTGCCGCGGTTGTCAATGTCAGTCATCACATATATGTGGTTTACAGCACAGAGGGTTTTGCATACTCCACCCCATTCCTGTACAAGGAAGCCATTGTACTCTATACAATAGCATTATCCATTAAAGTTTCATAATTTTTGCCAGTCTAGAAAAATTTCAAAAAATACTGAAAATGTCCATTTTTGAATCATTTATGTTTCCTGTTTTGCACTGCTAATGTTGTCTGAAGGAGGAATCAAGTTTCCACCTGATGAGCCATTTCAGCTTGAGAGAGGAGGGTTTGGTTGCCTATGGTCATTGTGTCTTTCCCAGAGCCCTGGGCAGGCCTGCCTGACTCCATGTCCTGCTGCCCTCAGGCCTGAAGAATGGAATATTAGTATCTGGTGGAGGAAAACATCTTTCTTTCCAGAGGCTCCAGTAGCAGCTAGACTTCATCTTAGCTTATGAAAGCTTCCCCAGGCTTGCAGGTAACTGAGTCTTAAATAATACATCACTTCCTGAGTTTTCTCTGATCTGCCAGGGCTAGAAAGCCCAAGAAATACCAGAGGTAAATTCACAGCCTCCCTCTTCATCTGCAGTCATACTGAAGAAATCCTGCAGGGGGCTTCTTGCTGAAAGAAAACATTTAAAAGACCCAAAAGAAGCCTGAAGAGGCTGAAAGAAGAGGAAAAGGAGCTTCCTTTAGAGCAGAGTCACCCTCATTCAGGCTGTCCAAGGATTAGTGACTTTATGGGAGTTCACTGATTTGAAAAGCTCCATGGGACCCCAGAGCTGTTGCATAAGAGCCACAACTTGGGGCTCTGGTGGAGGAAGAGGCTAGCTTTTATAAGTCCCAAAAGGCAAGACACTTAGCATCATTCATGTAGTGGTTGTAAAGTAGATGATAAGAATGCTTGGTGCATAGCAGTTGGCCCCTAGACTCCTGCAAATGGCGCTGATGGTCCTTGGAGAACAGTACCCAGGAAGACAGAGTAGCCACAGTCTGAGAAATCTGCATGGAAGCTGTCAACCACTGAATCAAGGAGAAGGATTGATTCTAGCTTATGAAAATGAGGTGCGATCAAGACATTCACTTATCAAGCCTACACATAAAATACTTAATTTTTACCTGGTAGTATCACGACTTTGTAGGAGAAATCATAACTGAATTAATTTTACTGGACATCCAAGCAGATATTTGGGAATCACATTAAAATTAAGTGTATTTCCAGGAAAGATGAAATAAAATATTCTCCCCAACTGTTTTTTGTTGAAATATAAAACTCATGCAAAATATAAAGTGCCTTCCTGGAAGTGTCACCAACCCTAGAAAAGAAATAAGTGAGTCTTCTGATTTGGGTACTGGCCACCCACTTATGTGAATGTGTCTCAGATCATGTTATCTTTGATTTTCTCACATGCTGAAATATCACTGGTCCATAGTTCAGCCACACCTGGTTGAATGTCATAGTGGCTTTGGCTGATGCAGGTAAGCAGGGTGCAGTATGTGCCTCACCCCCAACAGGTTAACCCACAGGTGAGATGCCAAGGGGATTAGTAGTCACAAAGACAGTTCTGTCAGAACATTGTCCATTGCACTGCACAATATTCTGACAGGCAGAATCACCTACGCAGACCAAAGGCTTTGTTTCACTTCCCTAGAAAATTGGAAACATGGTAATGGGCAGTGAGGAGAAAGTAGAGCTTCAGACCTAGTTGTGACCAGATCATGTTAAAGCCCACAGAAAGCCTGTGCAGTTTGTAGGATGTCAAAAAATATGCACTGGTCTTGTTTGAGGACCTTGACTGAGTGAAGATGGCCAACTAAAGCTTTCCTAACAAAACATTCTTTGAAATTGTTATAGAAGATTACCATGAAGCAGAAGCCATTGTCTGAGCACTGTGACTCCAAACATCTCTTGATGTCCTCACAGAAAACACCTCCAGATACCTCTTCTAATGCCCTGGCTCCTGACACCCAGCTCTCTATTTCTGCCCTGGCTCCTTTAGTTCCTAAACCCCAGCCAAACATTCTGTTCCCTCCTACTGGAGGAGCTCACCCTCTGCTTCCTGTACCAAAAAATCATCACAAATCAGGGCTAAGCAGGTCTTAGAGTATGTCTGTGGTTGCAGTAGGTCCTCAGTCTGTATCAATCTGAACTTGAATCCCTAGCACTCAGCCCCAGACACCTACTAAGTCACCAGAAATGGTTGTGAGTCATCACCAAAACTCCTGCTGGAAGACTCAGTAAAGCCTGAGGCTCAAAGAGAAATTCATGTGGTAGTGAATCAGGGAAACCATTTATTTCCAGCACCACCTTTGATGAGTATTACCATAGACTTGCCCATATTCTCCAGCAAATTGATCTTCCACAGTCTACCCAATGGATATATCTATTAAGTCTACCACTTACAAGAAAAGGCCATTTTGAGTGTACAGACACCAGGCCCACTTGCAAGTCTCTAAGCATAGTAAGAAATACAAAATTCCTCATCCCGTGGACAATGACAACTAGACACTGACTATTTTTCTGAAATCAGAACAGTTTTTCTTCTGTTAGGATTCAGATTTTCATACTCTGAAAACCCAAGAACAGTTGAAAGAGTGAGAACACACAAATCAGTTGTTAGTGGTTCCTGCTTTGTCAGTTATTGGTGAGCCATAGTGTTGATTCATTTGAACAAAGAATGGAGCTGAGAGGCAAACTCTTCTAAAACTATGATCCTGATGGCCCTCATGAGATCCATCCCATGGACTGGAAACCCAGACATTATTGATGTATCATGATCCAGCATCTCTCTGGCCTTTTATCCAGCACTGTCTAGCTTTGGTGTCACAATCAGCTCTCAGCATGGAGTTCAGGGCACCTTTGAGCAGACTGCAGATGGTAATCTATGTAATAGATCAGCTAGCCAGTATCCTGCTACTCAAAATGTGGTCCGTGAACCTCAGCTTAGACCCCATGCTGACCTTCAGACTCAGACTCTGCATTTTTACTGGGATCCAGGGTGAGACGACACCCTGTGTCTCTTCCATCTGTTTGCAGCTGCTAAGTTGCCCATTGGTCCTTGCAGATGGGCCTGCTCTCATCAGTGCAGTCTGTGCCCATGCCTCAGGTACAACCACCCTGTCTACCTGACTTCAGCCAGCTGTCCTGTAGCCTTTCTCTCTTCCTGCTGTCCTCAGCAGCCAGCTCCCAGATTCACCTGCCTCCTTGCTGGGAGAAGATCAGGGAGTAATCTGAGTCAGAGGTTTAGGAAACTGGAAATTAAGAGCTTACTAAATCCATCTTTTATTTTGAAAGTATTTTTGTGGATGTTTATAGGCCAGTATCTTTTGGTCCTTGTTTTCCCAGAAACTTTTCTAAGAGCTTGCTGTGTCCCAGGTTAGTCCCTGAGAAGGGCAGGGCCAGTCTCCAAACTGACTCAGTTATTCTGCCTCCAACTACCACCACTTTTAAGAATATGAACTGTGTGAGCAGGAGCCATGACTCTCAAATTTGATCTCTTCCCTCCACCCTCTTTCCTCTCCACCTGGCTTCAACTGAGATCCCTTTTCCAGGAGTGGAGGAAGAGTCTGTCCTTAGCGTGGTGGTTCTAAACCCTGGCTGCAATTAGAATTAGCTAAGATCTCTTTAAGCCATCGGATGCCCTGAACTCACCCTAGGGATCGATTTCATTGACCCAGGGTAGGACTTGGGTAATGGTATTTCTTTACAGCTTGGTGGGAGGTTTTGATGTGCAGACAGGGCCGAGAACCCTTCTTAAGTCATACCCTGCGGTCTTTTTCCTCGCCTTTGGAGTGAACTTCTATGCCTCAGGGCTCCTGGACTTGCCTTTTGATGAAACTGAAGCTATCTGGAATTTGGAAATCCTTGGAGAGATTTTACTCCTGAGAACTATAGCTCTGAAAAATTGTTTGAAAACTCTACCAGCTAAAAAACCCTCTTTGTTTCAAGTGTTTAGACTTGAAACAAAGAAACTTTATTGGCCCTATGAATAAGCCCTAGAAGTTGCTATTTTAGGGTAATGAAATCCATGAATTTGTGGAGACTCCAGAGGAGTATGACCAATGGCAGGGCTATGTCCTCTCATGTTGGGAGCCAGAAGGCCCAGGAGGGGCCTGAGGATACTGGGGAGCTGGTGAGAAAACTCCCAACCTCTCCAACCAGAAGGCTTTGGAGCCTCCTCTGCATATGTACCATTAGGGCATGGAGACACAGAGGTGGACAAGACAGGATGCCAGTCAGTCTGGGGCCACCCGCTCCTGTAGGGGCCCAGCTGGTGCATCTGGATGCTCAATTCTGTTTCTTCAAAACTCAGTGTCCTGGAAAATGTGTGAAGAATCCCAGGAATTTAAGGCACCTCCATCCCCATGGGACCCAGGAAAGGCATCCCTCTCTTCACACATAGTTGCTGTGCCAGCAGGACCCAGAGGACCAACGAAGGCCAGGAAGTTCCCTAGAGACAATGACAGAGAATGACAAATGGCAAAGCCCAGCCAGACTGGGACTGGCCACTGGTGTCTTCTCCTCATGGGGGACGAATTGGCTCCATTTTGATGTGGGATCCAGGTGAGAGGAGGTGAAAATGCTGTCCTGGGATCTTCAGCCATCCAGGGTGAGACAAAGTGGAGTCCTTGCCATCATCTACTGCTGAGCTTGAAGCTTTGAATACATTATCCCCCTGTCAGAGGATAGCTCCTTCCTCCCTTTGCAGTTCTGGGGGACTGCCCATGTCTCAAAGGTATGTTGCCCCACAGGATCCTCAAGAACAGCTGAGGTTAAATCTTCATTAACCCAGCTAGATGGAAATTTTGGGAAAACTAAATAATTCCATGAAGTCAAATGATGAGGTTTCTTCAAGGTCTCCATATCACACAACCTATGACACTTGAGATTTCTTTTTTTTAAATTAATTTTATTGGTGCATTTTAGGTATACAATATAATGACACTCATCATTGGAAATTTGTACCTTTGCATAATATATCTTGGTTCTTATTTTTTCTCCATTCCCCTGCCCTCCCTATTTACAAAGACTTTGTTTCCATTTTTTCCTTTTCTCATATTAATTCCATTCCCTTCTTTCCTTTCCCCTACCCCTCAAACTTCCCCTTCCCCTTTGCACCTTTTCTTCCTATTTCACATTATCTATTATACCTTTTGATCCTTATTTACACTTTTAATTTCTCACAGCAGAGAAGCTATTCTATATTTACAAGTGTGACCTATTTATTTCACTTAAGAGTATGACCTCAATGTGCATCCATTTAGTTATAAATGTCTCTAATTTCTCATTCTTTATGGCTTAGTAGTACTCCATTTTATTTTTAAAAACCCACATTTTCTTTATCTCCAATTGATAGGCAATTGGGCTGTTTCCAAAGATTTCTATCTTCAAAGACTCAGAGCTCCCTATGCTGGGGACAGGGAAAGAACAAAGTTTGCCTTGACATCAGCAGATCCCAAAAGACATTTTCTCTGAGGAAGAACCTGGGTCCTGAGAGGTATAGTAAGCCCTGCCACCTGCTGGGGCTGGGGCTCATTGTGCAGTAAGGCTGCAACTGAGACCCTCAGGCTGC
This sequence comes from Heterocephalus glaber, assembly GCF_053883595.1. Lineage (NCBI taxonomy): Eukaryota > Metazoa > Chordata > Mammalia > Rodentia > Bathyergidae > Heterocephalus > Heterocephalus glaber. The sequence goes on from NW_028258320.1 coordinate 54,027,320, forward strand.
CTCTTTCACCCTCTCCTTCCCAGTGTGCCCATTAAGACTCTCATCAGCTCTCACTGTGCTATCTCAGAAGCTCCCACCCCTGTTCTTCACCACCAGCTATATCAAGTCAGCACCTTGCCACCAGAAGGCAGATTATGTGTGCCAAACACAGACTGGACCTTAAATGACTCCTGAGTGCTCAACTTTCTGTGCTACAAGAAGCTGTCTATGCAATGGCTTAGGCACTTTCTTCAAATGTCATTCCTACCTCTCCTTGTCCTGTAATGGGTTGGAGCCAAACCAGACTCTTCCCAGTGTGCCAAGTAGATCCTATACAGGCATGTCCAAGCAAATGTTCTCTGGCTATTGTTGTGCTTGAAAGTCGCTACTGCTTGTCCTTGTTGCTGCCCTTGACCAGAATCCAGTACCTACTCTCTTCTCAGAGAAGGCCATGGTGGGCTGCTCAGAGGTTCTGCAGGAGGCAGCAAAGTGGCCAGAGCAGGACATGAGAGCAGGGAGGTCTTTGTGTGGAGAAACAAGCAAGGAGAATGATGTAGGTGTGTCTGTGGGTTAATATATTCTCAAAAGCATTTGAGTGAAATCTTCTGCTGACCTGTGATCACCATGGAAGTAGGAAAAGTGTCTTGCTCTTCATGATGTTTGGCAAACATTCGGTGACTCTGTTGAATGACCTGTAGTCTTACAGTAGGTATGACTCAAATGGATGAAAGTCAATTTGGACTATAATGGAAGGAGAAAAGATAATAAGAACAAGAAAATGAACACCTTTCCTGGCATTGAACTCCGCCAGCTCCATGGAGTTGGTTTATCCAGGCCTTATTCTCAAAGGCTCCCTACCTCCTCGCAGTTTGCAGAGTCGAATTCAATCCAGCCAGCATGCTCATGGCTTCTCTAAGCTACTGTGCTTCTCCTTACAGCTAGGTTTTCTGAAAAGATGCATCATCTCATCAAAAACATGCTATGACTTTTACCAACAGACATTTAAATTCAGTGTGTTTTGGCCTTGCCTCCAACCTTCCAGCCCCATGGCAGAATCTCAAACCATCAGAATGATGAGGTCTCTGTTGCACTAGCCACTCATCTGGCATTGATGTATTCAGATCTGGCATTGATGTATCCAGGGTAGTGTCCACCTTTCCCCCTTTTCTTTCTTTCTTTTCTTTCTTTCTTTCTTTCTTTCTTTCTTTCTTTCTTTCTTTCTTTCTTTCTTTCTTTCTTTTCTTTCTCTTTCTTTCTCTCTTTCTTTCTCCATAATAGGTGATGAAAAAACTTCTGTCAAATTGAAAGCTGTAAGTCAAGCAAGTAATTTTGAGAACATGCAGAAACTTTGTTTTTTTGTTTACTGAGAATAAAAACTCATCACCATGAGTTGAGTTGTAGGTTGGTTTTACATAATCCAATATTTTTTCCTAGCAAATTGGTTCTTGATGTTAAGCTACACACTATCAATCACCTTCCCTCTCACTATTTCTCTGCTCCCTGATGCTTTTGCTCTTCCAGTGGCCTCAATTAATTATCCACAGTTCACTTCTTGTCAACAGAGACCCACAAAGGGTGAGATATGCAAATGTCGTGAAGCTCTTGAGCCAAACCAGAGGTTTGCAGTGGGTTTCAAATTCTATGCAGGAGCAATTTAATCTTGCAAAGACCTTTTCTTTTTCACTAAAGTACAGTCATATTTTCAGTCCTGCCATGCTGTATACTGTGCAATCTTTATCTTGGAATAACTTTTAAAAATATTCTCTTACTAAAAAAAATGTAAGGCAACTTTTGCATTGCTTATGCACAGCTTACATAAAAAAGCAGATGAATCATTTGCCAGCCCTTCTGTGCAGCAAACCTGTCAGAATGCATAGTTGAGGCTGTGGATGGCGGAAGCTCATGTCTGTGTGTTAAACAACACCCCCAACACTGTGTGGGCAGCAACCATCACGCTCATTGATACTGCTCCAGAGATATGAATAGGCACACTAAGAGAAATGAATTAAGGTTACAAGTAGTTGTACATCAGATCAGAGAATGCTTTGCTGTCTATTCTTTTTTGGTTATAATGACAAAAAAGAAAGTGTTAGCTTTTTGGATTTTGGAATTGCAGGTAAAAGGCCATGGCCCTCTGTTCCCTCTTTTTGATTCTTATAGGTACAGGTCCCACCCAGAGGCCCAGTGAAGACCAGCTTGCTTTGTCTCTGGTATTCCAAGAATTTGCACTGGAATTGGATTCATCACCCCAATGGGGAACACAAAGGCCACAGTTTGTAGTCCAGGGACTAGGTTGGCAGCCACAGTGGCTGCAGAATGAGACTGGAGCTGAGGACAGCTGCTCCTTCAGGATGCTCAGAAGGCAGATCAGGAGGAGCAGAGACTGCCCCCCTGAGCCCAGGGATGTGAAGAAAGTGGAGCTATGAGCAGGTGCTTGTCCCAGCAGCATCAAGGCCTACATGTATCCTCCCAACATGTGTCTCTGCCTCTGGCTCCCCTTTGAGACTCTTCATGTCTCCTTGGACCAGATGAAAACTGCAGATGTGGAAGAATCCCACCAACACTGACTTTCCTATCATCCTATTTAGTAAGTCCTCTGCTGCTAGTTTGTCTCTTTTTTTCTTTTTCTCCATCTGTCTTGATTGGGTGGCGATGACAAGATCTCCCCATGAACTAGGCCACAGACAGGTAACACAGCCTCTCTGCCACAATGCTGCTGACCTCTGGGAGGGCTGGCTGCTCCTTGTGTTGACTCCCAAAGGCAAAAACACTCTTTCCAGTATCCATAGTGAGTCAGTGAGTGACCTAACATCTAGGATTCTGGCCCTCCCTGTGATGTAGGGAGGAAAGAATGGTGGATTCCATTGCCTTTCCTTAGCTGAAAAGGATATTCTCTTGCACATTTAGGTTCCACCCCTAAAAAGCCAAGATGCACTAATGGCAATAGGAAGACAGATACAGAGAGGGCAGAGAGCCTCCTTGTGTTGAATCTCTTTATGGTCTGTGAGATACAATTTTTAATTTAGCCCATGCTATCTCTGCAGAAACCAAAACATGCAAATATTTACTTGGTTCTCAATACTATCAGACATCTGTCCAGTTTAAGAACCAAGCTACAAAAATGTCACATTATGTAAATACAGCCATTCTTTAGCTAGTGAACAGCTTTAAAAGAAAAATCTGAAATGCTAAAAATACTTTATTTAATCAGTGGCAGAGATGAGAAGTAATATTCTTGGGTAGAATCCTCATAAGCAGAAACTAGGTTTAAACAGAGAAACAATACTTTTTATTGCCTATAGTTGCTGCTTTGGTTTCCTGCAAAAGTTATGATAACTTAGCTGAAATTGGCTTGGGGATATTGTAAGTTGATATAATCTGTATTGTAACTTCCATAGCCTCTTGCAAACTGTGTCAGAAAGGTAACCTTTCCCTCAAGTCCTCAGGTGAGCATGTTAATTGCTGGCCACTTTCTAGAGCCCCTGACCTTCAACAACTTCTGCAAGATATGTCAGGCTTTGAAGCCTTGAGTACAATTTATCATGGACCCCAGAGCACACACCTTCTTCATGTCCCTGAGGCTGTGTTTACAGGCATCTTCACTAACCAGTCCCTGGGAGACCCAAGACGGAAATTCATGTATGCATGTGTGTGCATGTGCGTGTGTGTGCTCATATACCTGTGTGTACATGCACATGTGCATATCTGTATTGGGTTACGAGGAAGAGCACAGAGGCTCAGCAAGGAGAGCAGGCAGTGTGTATGCAGCTAAGGCTGCAGGTGTCATCAGACTGGAGGTGCATGTTGTGCACCCAGAGTCATGCAGTCCAGAAAAAGAAGCAGCAGGAAGTCACCTTCCACCCCCATTCTACCACCAGACTTCATGGGCCCATTCACTCATTATTTTTAATAGGCTTTCTACTTTTGAATAATTTAGATTTAACAAAAGTTGTGGAGTACAGAGTTCTAGTATACCCTTCACCTAGCTCTCCTGATGACTGACACTAACAATTGTCCATTGCTATTTGGTAAACTCCTAATTTGATTTGGATCTCATCAGGTATTTTTTTTTTACCAATATTATTTTTATGTTCCAGGACCCTATCCAGGATCCTACAATATGTTAACGGTTACTTTCATTATTTATCCAATTAATACATTTGCAGCATGGGTCTTGCTGGTCATTTGCTGGAAAAAGAGCAAAGAAGATATATATATATATATATGTGTGTGTGTGTGTGTGTGTGTGTGTGTGTGTGTGTGTGTGTAACCCCTCACCTTGGCAATCCAACTAATTGTTCATCTTTGAGTCACTATTAGCCTGACTTTTCATAAAAAAGCTGATAGAGAGGTCATGAGTTACCTTGTGGTGATAAAGTTTGCATCAGAACTTTGCCCTCCTGGTTCTAGTGCCCCCACACATACTCCAGCTGTCCCTGTGTTGGCCCACATGTGCTGACCAGGAAGTAGGTGTCTTTTGATCCAGTACATTGTGTATCACACACAGAAATGGGTCCTCCATGGCGCCAGAGACAGAGGGACACTTATGTCCTGATTGTACCTATGCAGTCTCAGGAGGGGAATGCCAAGAGGAAAACAGTCAAGCAGTGAAGAGTAGCTTTCAAGAGCCCAGTCCCACCCATGGCACCCCTTAACAACACCAAGAACAGCCAGGCCTGCCCACCAATGCAATCTACCTTCCCCACCCAGGCCTGAGGACACAACTTCAATGCTAAACTGGAAAGCAAAGATTGTGGGCAAGAAAGCCGCCTGCTCCATTAGAAAAAGAGATGCACAGATCTAAGCCATCATTCCCAGAAGAGTTTTATTTAAGATTTGCTTTGCAGTTGACTTTAATGGCATCTCCCAAGTATCATTCAGTGATGCTGAGGATCCTACAGGAGCGCAGCGGAGATGAATCCTGGGAGCTGCCCCAGCCCCACTAGCCAACTGGACCTTGCTTTTGTCTGATTCATCAATACCACCTACTGTGTGTCCCTGCACCTCTCATGTAGACATTGCGCTCATGTTCATGCTTTCCTCCATCTGTTTCTTCCACAGTCTTTCACTGAGAAGCCTGTATGCATCATGCATATGAAGAACAAGGGCAACCAGGACAAATGTGAGAAGTCCTGCCCCTGGGAGTTTATTCTTCAAAGGTACTAGAGGGACTTTTGAGGAAGTGAGGGTGCACACTACACCAGGAAGTTGTGGTGGGAATATGGGGGCAGAACGCAGGGGTGTGGTCTCAACTAGGAGAGAAGTAGGAGACTCTGAAAGTATAGACACCCACACTGGGTATTACAGCTCCAGACCCCAATCTACACCCCACCTGGATGTGTAGCCTGGAATTATGGTGAGGGTACTCTTTTCAGAATCAGACAGAAATCACCATGGCTGAAGGGACCTAAGTTTTTTAGACATTTTCCATATTAGAGAGTAAGTGGCTCCTCAGACCACAAGTCCAGAAGCAGAAGGCATAGGAAGGATGGGACCCTTTTCAGGCCATTGGTGATTTCAGCAGCCTAGGGGTTTCATGTAATTCACAGCCATGTGTTTGGCAGGGCAGTCATAGAGCCCTCCTCCCTGCCCAGCTTTGAACAAGTTAGCACTGCTTCTGGTCAAAGCCTCTCCCTCCTTCTCCTTCTCCTTCTCCTTCTCTTTCTCCTTCTCTTTCTCCTTCTCCTTCTCCTCCTCCTCCTCTTCCTCCTCCTTCTTCTTCTCCTCTCCTCCTCTCTTCTCTTCTCCTCTCCCCCTCCCCTCCTCCCCTCCTCCTCCTCTTCCTCCTCCTCCTCCTCCTCCTCCTCCTCCTCCTCCTCCTTCTTCTTCTTCCTCTCTCTCTCTCTCTCTCTCTCTCTCTCTCTCTCTCTCTCTCTCTCTCTCTCTCCTGTCAAGAACTCAATGAATTATACAGAGAAATAACTGTGAAAAGTGGGACCCTTTATCATCTATTTCAATTTGAGGTCTCTGGACTCCATAAAAAGACTCCGGACCTGGGGCAAGCAAGGTAATTGCATCAGATTGCTAGTGGCCCAGGTCTCCACAGGCAGCCTGCACATGGCACAGACATACTTGTCTTCCAAGCTTCCTACAGGGAACCAGGTACCCCAGCACTGCTGGGATGATGTTCACCACAACACTTGGAGAACTAGCACTTCACAAAAGAGATAACAATGAAAGATGAAAAGCTGCACTAGTCACTGGGTGTAGAATTGTTATTTCCCATCATCACAAAATGTATGGTTATTACTTTAGTTATAATGGCTTGGGAATCATTTAGATACATCTTCCTTAGTTTGATTTTTAGTCTGTTATTTAGACAGATGTTTAAGTTGAAGGCTGGCTTATATTTTCTTTATGAAATCTCAGAATCCTTCCAAGCACCAGGGTATGCTGTATGGTGTATGGTACCCTTTCCTCCCATCCTTCCCTTTGAGCCCTGAGATGCTTATTGGAGGAAGGAGAGCCAGTCCCTGGTTTAGTCTCCAAACCTCTCTGCAAAAGCAGAATCCAGCTGGACAGGGCCAGACATATCCTACTGTGTCTGAGTCAAACATCTTGTCTTCTATAGTAGAACATTTTGTCTTCTACAGCCCTCACCAGACCACAGGTCTATGTACTCTGAGGGTGGTTACCTTGGGCAAGAATTGGCAGAGCATTATCCAGCTACAGTTGGAACAAATCCATACTCGCTACTGGCCCCACATGTTAACCTCCAAATGCTCTTGCCTCACATCACCAGAAGATTTTATCTCAGAGAATAACAGCAGCAGCAGATTGGGACACTTATGATCTAGTGATCATCAGGGCTGTTCTGGCAGCTAGTTACCTGCAATACTTTAGTCAGTACTTGGCTTTATTTATCCTTGTTCCCAGGGATCAGAGACCTTTCCCTCTCTGTAACACTCCTATTGTCAGTGGTCCATCACAAGGATATCGGTCATTGGCAGGGTCTCAGGAAGCAAGTTCATGAACTGAGGTCTTGCCTCCAGGCTTTTGGTCCCAAATGCTGATACTGCTCTTCTCCTGGGCGGCTATGACTATGACCCAGCCATAAGTAGAGAGGAGAAAGTCACTTCTAGAAGGGCATGGAGCAACAATTTGACTTCCTGTGATGCTTTCATTGCCATGGAAGGCAAGGGTCAAGGTTCACAGAATGGGGGTTTCAAACTTGGGCCCCAGAGTGCAGCATCCATAAAGCTAAGGATCCAATGGGAAAAGCAGGCTCTGTAGTCAGAGGTACTGGTTCTCATTCCAGCTGCATGGCATTGGACTATGACTTAACCTTGAAGATCTTTTTTTTGGTAAAACAAAAGTACTACTGCCTCTTTGTACAGACTCAAGAGGACAGAAAGAGATGGCTCTCAGAAGCTCAAAGCCCTCTGCATCCCTCTCACCCTCTTCTCTTTAGCTGAATTTTGGCCACACTGATACTTGGAAAGCAGGGGAGAGCTTGGAAAGGTGAGTTTCACAAGTGCCCTAAGGGGGACCATGACTCTTTCTAGTGTCATCTCCAGGGCTGTATTGTCACACATGGGGATCAGAAAATGACCATGCACAGTTCTTGGGTGGAGGAAACACAACACTGACTTGAAATTCTGGAGGACATGATCATTTTAGGGGCACTGGGGCACACAGTGGGAAGTACAGCCAGATGAATGGGTAAGCTCTGAATTAGTGTGTAGGAGGCTTAGGTCCAAATTCTCTTTGTATTTTCTGTGAAACCTTTGGAAAATCAGATACTTCTGACAGCTTGTTTTCCTCCCAGCTGATGAGTGGTTGGGAGCCTCAGAGCCTTTGTTCCTATTCTTCTTGCCACTTGAAATATTCTTTCCTACTTTCCCTACTTATGGATCACTGTCTCCCAGTAGCCCTGCTGAGCTCCCTGGCCACGTAGCTAGTGTTATGATTTGTGTCTAGATATACCCTCAAAGCCTCATGGAGTCACAGGTGGGGCTTTTTCAGAAGTGGCTGGATCTAGAATGTGCGATGCTGGGATTAAGGGTGTATACTAAATTAGTCATTGATTGGTTTGACACCTGCTCCAAACCGAGTAGCCTAGATAGAATATAAAAGCAACAGAAAGAAGCTGCTATTGTTGCTGATGGCTTGCTTCTGCCTTCCATGAACTGTTTCTCCTCTGCAATGCCTTTCTGCCATGCCACCCTCCTTTGGAGCAAGCCAATTATTGACTGAAACTTCTATAAACTGTCAGCTAAATAAATCTTTCCTCCTTTAACTTTGACTGTCAGGTATTTTGTCCCAGCAATGAGAAAAGTAATTCATACATCTGCTAACTCCCCTGCCCACTGCCTCCAAGCTTCTGTACCAGTCCATATGTAATTCAAGCATAGTACTTGCCCTATTAACTCCAAAGACTTCATTAGAGTGACCTCCTGCCTTGGGGAAGCAGAAATGGGCTAAAGTGAAAATGTATGAAGAAGCAAGCTGTGTTCCACAGGGTCCTCAGTCGCAGACCATGGTGGGAGCTCTGTGTGCAGCAGATTTCTCTCCAGGCAGAGGTCAGCTGCCTTACTCTTCTTTCCCCTTCTATGTACTGTTGGAAAAAGGAGCACCCTAGAGGTGGAGATATGAGCTGAAGCTGTACAGGACTTACTCCAGTGGAGATTAAAAGGGACAGTCCACAATGACCAATTGGAGTTCAAGTGGGAACCAAGGGGAGCCCCAGAAGTCCCTACCCTTATCCTATCTGCCCGTTGAGTATTCTATTCAAGCACGCACAAGCACACACACACACACACACACACACACACACCAGACAGACTTACCAGAGAGACCTATAGTCTATTGAGAGGCCCCTCCTGATGCTGACAGAACCCGAGGCCCACGTTACTATTGATAATGAGGCTGCTCAGTGCCCAGATTCCCTCAGACTATCAAAAAGGAGGAGCCATTGCTTCTGAGCTCACCAGACCTCCTGGCTCAGCTCCTTGAGGCCTGATGGATAGGGGCTGTTCAAATCATGGAGGGTTATGTGCCTTAAGTACTGGCTCTCTGGCTCTTGAAGTATGACAGGGCCATTTGTATATTGGAAGCAATTTTAACACCGGGATTCTTCCTGTCATATTGAAAGTAGCAGGGTTCTGGGAGTTTCTGGGGCCTTGAGTTTTGAAATATTCCTTTTTAATATGATTTGAGAATGATAAATTGAGATGCTCACCTAATTCTCATTGATTTGGAAATCTGTGATAATAGCAAGTTAAAAAAATAGATGGTCAGTAGCTATCAACCTGCCTGCCTGTTCTCAGAGAAAAGCAGTTATAGACTGTGACATCAGAGTGCTGATTACCCTGGTAATAAGTAACTCACTAAGGCAATTTTTGAAGATTTTATGAGTAATGGTTCTGGCCCTGCGTAAGTGCCCAGTAAGTGGTACTGTTGATTTTATAACCAATAATAAACCACCAGTTAGTTCGTGTTTATTGTCTTCCAAGGGCCACTAAGAGGAAACTAAGTTGATGTCATTTAATTTTTTTTTTTTGGTACCGGGGATTGAACTTGCACTTTCAAGGCAAGCGGTGGAAACACTGAGCTAAATCCCTGGCCCAATGTAATTTAATTTTAAATTGTATTTCTATAAAGGAACTTGCAAATGAGAGACAATGAAGTGATGATAAACCAGGAGGGTCAGAATTCGAATCAAGCCCCCAGTTCTGGACCTCTAACCTAACTACCTCTTATCTGTGGTTCTGCTAGAATTTGCTGGGTCTTTGGCTCACCCAGCATTTAGAAACAAATGGGAAGTAGTGTTGTTCTGCTCCACTCTATTCCTTCCCTCAAAGAATTGGAGATAAGGTGAAAAGAACCCAGAGGTCATTTACAATGCACATTTATCTGCTTCTTACATTTCTAAAATGAAATGCAAAGGCAAGCACCAAAGTGGGAGAAATGATCACAAAGCTGACAAAAGTTTGGTATAAAGAAGAAATAAGAAACTCCTTCAAATCAATGAGAAAACACACACGGCTGCATAGGAAAGTTAGCAGGGCAGCCAGTTAGGAAAAAGGAAAAAAAAAACCCATGTAGTCAATAGGCTAGTAAGGGTATGCTACAGTCACCCATGATCAGGGAACACTGACCATGACCTCACTGAAACCAGACTTACACCTAGTTGGCTGCAGGAACAGGCATCAGACCACACCAACCAGACCAAACATTGGAAAGAAGTGGGTTCACTGTGTAAATGTATACATCTACACATCTATGCATTGCCAGTTGTGGGTGGGAATCAGTACAACCACTTGGAAAGTTTGTATTAATTTCTCTCCACTGTTATTTTAATCAAACATACTGAGTGTTCAAGATTGTTCACTAGAGCACTCTGATGGTGAACATAACCAAAATTATCCCCAAAGGGGAGAAAATGGAGGGAACAGGCAGAGCACAGAGTAAAGGACAAGCTAAAAGGGTAATGTTGGCAGCAGGAAAGCACTGATCAATCTTAGGGGAATTAAAACAAAGGACTCTCAAGAATCTTCCAACACTACTTTTTTCATAAAAATGAATGTCATCATATTGTGAATACCTAAAATGTATCAATAAACTTAATGAATTAAAAAAACTAAAAATTTTTAAATAAGCTGTAGGTATACAAGCAGATGCAGTAAATCCACCTGAAAAAGTCAAGCTTGGAAAGAAGAGCATGGTATGATGTAGGGTGTCTGTTGGAGCTGATGAAGGTTGGGTGTGAGACCCAGATTTTTTTTTTAGGGCAATGAGTCCTTAGCAGTGGGTATTGAGACAATTTTCAACTTCATCTCTCAGCTCCTTTCTCTCTTCCTCTTTCTTCTTCCATCTACATTACTTCTTAAGACCAGAAAAGGAAAGAAATAAACAAAATCTAAACACACTAAGAAAGTCTATAATATAAACCTAACCATGATAATTGGCATTGTTTGAGAGCCCATTTTCCAGACCCTGAGCAAAACATTTGGACAGCTTAAATTCCTTGCCCAAATTGTTCTACTCTGAAGTTCCAAGCCAAGTCTCTGCCTTGTGCCTGACTCTAAAGCTTATACTTCTAAACCTCACCCTTCAGGATCTTGTTCACAGAAAAGGTGTTCTCCAGAAATCCAGCAAGGTCTGCTGAGTGCCTATTCCAGCTAAGGCCATGAGGGCCTGAGAAGTAGAGCTTTCCCTGCCTCTAACTGGAATGCAGGAAGTGTCCTGCCTCTGGCCCATGTTTTCCCATCATGACCTAGTTAGGCAGCCACATAGTGACTCATTTTTCTTTGTTCTTCTCCTGGGCAGAGGCTCTGTACATAGATACAGAAGCACCTTACAGATGTATGTCACAGCTGGATTCCCTGGTCTCAGCCTCCACCTTATCCTTTGTTGACTTGGAATGTCATAGAAGTCACTTTCCCAGATGGCCTTTCTGCTTGGAGGACAGATGACACAGACAAAGGATGCTGAGTCAAAGCCAGAAAGGGAAGCTCAATCTGAGAAATTGGGATTTGAATTATAGGTGCTTTTCCTTGCAGTGCTCCAAGCCAGGAACTTGTCAGCCTGCCTTTTCCTCTTTAATCTCTAATTCCATAACACCAAGATAAAAGGTCTAAGATAGAACATCTGAGGTCCCTACTAGCCCCCACTTGGGATCATAAATCTGTTTTCAGGCACCAGGCTGCTCTTGCTTTCTTCTCAATGCTTCTTTTCAACACATGGCGTGTTCAGGAGAAATTACATGCTTGTAATGGTATTTCTTTGTGCTGACAAGAAGGAAAATGGCTTCATAGGACAGAAGATGGGAGAGCATTTATTGCACACAGCTTAGTTCTTTAGGTCATTATTGTGCAGCTGCCTGAAGAAGCCCTTAAATTGTGAGTTAGTGTTGATTGTAAATGTATTTGGAAATTTGCTTGGTGCAATCCATGTGGGTTACTACCTGTGCTGTTTGGCGGTGAGTCTGTAAGTTTTGCAATGGTTTCATGCATTATGTCAAAACATTAGCTGCTTATTATCTGTGTGGGGTCATGAGCTTGCTTACTATTTGTTCGAAGGGAAATACTGGAAAATATCAACCTGAGAGAGAACAGAAGTTTATCTCACAGTTGAATGAGTGAAATTTCAGCTTATTGATGCCTTCTGCTAAATTTTAGAATAAAAATTAGTTTATTTTTTTATATCATAGAATAGAGGTTTTAAAGAATACATATGTCCTCAGTCACATGAGTATCATTGTGAGACTCTTTCCAGCACTTGAAGAGGTACAGTCTATCAGGAAAAAAATACATTCACATTTACCTAGATCATGTCTTGGCATTGAAGAATCCTGAGTAGTGATTACATGTAATTTGTTAAGATAAAAAATTTCTTTCAAATACAGTCAAAGGAACTATCTTTACTGAGACAAATGAACCAGAGGATCCATATTCAGAAAACACAGAACACATGGTGAAACAGAACTCTGGCATGGTGAAGATGTGCCAAGCAGCAATAAAACATGCATTTGCAGCCAGGGGCTATTCTGTTAATGGGCTGCTGGCCGTGTCTCCAGGCCCTGTGCCCCTGACCCAGGACTGCAAATAGGGCTAAGCCTGGCCACCTGCTCCTGGGGACACCATCTAGAGGGACCAATTTTTATTTATCAGGTTGTCAAATTCTCTGCATTGTCACTATGGATCAGAGCCATATGCCCTGCACATACCTAGGACAGACATTATGTTTCTAATGGCACTGACATCGCAGCACAACTGAGTGTCCACTAGCCTAAGAAGTCATCCTTGCTATTCTAAGAACCTAAAACCTAACAGAGTAGCTGAGAGAATGCAGATTGCTCAGTAAATATTGATTTTTTGGGGGGTGATCATTTGTCAGAGGGATCATTTGTCAGGGAGCCCAGTCATGGAAAAGGGATGTGGTTGCACATTTAAAAAATCTTCATGCCAATTATGTTTAAAAATATGTTCTTTGGGTAGTTCTGAAGTAGGTGGAATGGTTTGATTAAAGGTTCAAACCAAAAGAAAAGCAAAATTAGATATGACACAAAGGCAGCAAGTTTCTTGGGCAGAGGCACCATCTCCCTAACCTGACTTAACTTGAGAGTAACAGTTCTTGTCAAATTGTAAAATTTGCTCCCACAGAGGCCCAGGAATCAGGATGAAATTTGGAGATGAACAGTAGGCACGTAGCCTAATGGAGTAAAATGACAGGAGAGTTCTCAAAAAATTGTGAAATCAAACAACTTAGTTAAGCATAAATTGAGATATGCCAGGATTTCCTTTTTTATAGGGAGAAAAAAAATCTTCAAATCCCATAGAAAAAAGTTTTGCCTAAGGCAAAGAATGTTCTATAAATGTCCACTCTGCCAGAAATTTAGATTGTTTTAGGTGTGAAATGCAATTTATTAGCTTCAGTGTTCTTGGTATCCAAGACAACAGCTTCAAACGGCAGAGAAAACTATAGACAACATGGCCAAGAAAATGTGTTTATGAAAAAAAAAAAACTATGAAACTGAATAAGTAAGTAACTATGATTAGCTATCAACCTTTCTGTCCTTACCTCCAGCACAGGAAATGCTCACAGATATTGTAATGAGGTTGGACACAAGCAGAACTCTGCATGAATATAGAGAAGCAGCTGGTTGACACCTCTGAAATCAGAAGGTGTGTTTAATGTATAGCCAGTAGCTTCCTACTGGCTTCCTACTGGCTGTTGGAACTTGGTAGATCCAGAAGTGTACATGAGAATTCAGGCAAGGACCTCCCTGATGGGTTTTTCTTACTCAAGAAGCATGTATTTTTTAACTTTCTAATGTACATGCTATTAATGGGGTTGGTGATTCATAAAATGTTACAGCTCCCTCTGAGGTTCTCAACAATGTGTGATTAACACCTGCATTCCCAGTCTACACTTCTGTCTTCTTCCACTTCAGGCTTTACCCTGGCTTCCCACACCAGGGACTTTCTGTACAGCTTATTGAAATGAATAAAGGAGATTTATACAGACAGACTGTTTAGATAAAGGCAAAGCATCATCCATCTGGAAAGCGAAGCTTATCTGCAGTAGATCTGTGTTCATCGAGGGAAATTGGCAGCACATTAAACCTCGCAGCCCTATTTGAAGAACATAAAGCTGCTACTGACTAACCCAGTGGCCTCTCCTGAAGTCAGCCCCCTGGGCTTCTACTTCAAACATATTGGGCTATTTCTCTTCAGGCAGAGCAAGGATCACCCCAGTGCAACATTAAAGTGAAACGGAGACCAGAATACAACTTTAACGTGTAGTGGGTCTATGCCATGCTTGCAGTGATTTCTACAGAGATATTTCTGTATAGCGTTAAATTTTAGAATTTTAAGCTGTGTTTAAACTGATGCAAATAATGCAGTCATGACTTGAAACCAAACACATCCTTGAAGAATCCTTCTCCTTACTCCTCCAATTGAAGGAGGCAACAGGAATCATTTTCTTTGATAAAATATGGGAATTTAAAAACTTCTCTTACAAACTCGTGTAACTCTTATCTCTTACTGTTAGTAGAAATAAACTAATTAAATACTTCTGAACAAGATCTTGGAAAACTAAACAAACACAAAGGAAACACAGAGCTATCACATAGGCAGCAATTTAAGAGGGATAGCCAGAGCTGGGGTAACAAGAAGAAGATATTGGGCTTCTTCACATTCAGAAGCTTGGAGCAGGGATTTATAGACCTGGTATTCACAGGGAATGATGCTGTTGGGCTGGTGCTGATGCCCAGGAGCTCAGACTCAGATGATGCAGGAGGACTACAGGTCACTAGGGCTGTGTCTTGGAGGAAGCACATTGAGCATGGTTCTGGGAGTAAAGAGAGGAAAATAAACCAACTATAGCAAGTATGGTTACTGAAACTTACTGCAATCACCCGGTAGGGAAGAGCATTGGTGAGCTGACTGACAGGAACAGGGAGCAAATAAGAAGGATCAAACCTTTACCCTTTCTTCTACCTTGTAGCTCTATTTAAACTATGGAGCTCAAGGGGATCAGCTGCACAGTAGAAAAGGCATTAGCTTGGCCCCAGGTTTACCAAGCCAAGTTAGAAGCATGCCTCTGAAGCAGAGAGACAATAGGTACATAACAGCCCAGTCTAGCCTTTGCTATTCAGTATGCTTATGCTTCTGTACATACTTAACCTCCATCCAACAATGTAAGCCACTCCATGATTCTCACTGAATGTAACCAACCTTCACCCAAGATGCTCTCATTCTGACCCCAAACAAGATGATACCGTATCTCAAGTGCTATCTGGAAAACAACCATACCATCTCTCTGCATTAGTTTGTCTTCCCTGGCTGCTGTAGCAATTGACCACACACTCAGTGGCTTAAGGCAACACAGATGGATTCTTTCACTGTTCTGTCAGTGTTTCCTTCTGTGGCAAAAGGGACTTTGCAGATGTGATAGATGAGAGATTCTGAGAGGGAAGAGATGAGGCTGGATTACCTAGCCCAGTCCAGTGTTATACTGGACTGAGGGTCCTTACATCCTTACGAAAGGGAGTCCAAGGGGAGAGGTGCTACAAACACAGAAGGTGATAAGATACATGTGGTCTCACTTTTTTCTTGGTGATGGAGGCCATGGTTAGTGGGTACCTTCTGCTGCCTCCACTGCCCACCCCATGATTTCTTCATTCCCACCAGCATCTCCACTGCTTACATACTGAGGTGACACAAACCTCCATTCTTGGAGAAAGCAAGTCTGTGGAGCCTGCTACTTTCTCCTTCATCTTCTTTTTGGGTGCTCTAGTTTTTCATTAGCTTTTACTATTAGCTATGTGAGTGTGAAAAGACACCCAGAATATCATTCGAGGCCCTGTACTCCCACCCTGCTCTCACAATGTGGCACCCAGCACTTTTTTCCCTTCACAGAGGCTGCTACTCTGCCAGCCTGGGGAGTCACCTACTTCCTGCCTGTCTTGTTGTTATGAGTCTTGATTATCAGATGGTAGTTTTGACTCCCAATTTACTGAAGCTATGGATAGAGTAACAGGGCTACAGTTTGAATATTTTTTCCTTCCAAAAGCCTTTTAGAAACATAACTACTATTATGACAATGTAAGAGGCAAGATCCAAAAGATGTGATTAGGGCATAAGGGCTCCGTCTCCATGAATTGGTTAGTGCCATGGCTTGTTATGAAAGGCCAAATATGTCCTTTTCTCTTCCTCCTTTTCCCTCTCCCTTCTCTCTCTTTTCTTGCCTTTCACCATGGGATGACATCAAGAAGGGCTCCACAAGATGCCTGCACAAGATACCAAACTTCACAGACTCCAAAACTGTGAGCCAATAAACTAATTTATAATAAATCACACAAGTCAGGTATTTTGTGATAGCTGCAACCCCCCCCCCAAAAAAACACAACAATAACACAACAAAAAAAAACCCGGGCTAGGAGAGTAGGTGTAGTGGCAAAGGGGGCATTTGTATGTCTACCCCTTGATTCCTGCACCTTATTGTCTGGCTGAGAGACAAACAGCTCCACATGCTGGCCACTTATTCAAAGTGTTCAGAAAACCTTTGTCAATACAGAACCCCAACTGTTCAATATCCAGTCTGGGAAACATGCTTTAACCAAGTCCTCTGCAGCACGTTACATCTCCCTGATTATTGACTGACCCTCCTAGGTGATGGTGTGTGTGTGCTAAACCCTCTGAATGCCAAGGGCATGAGTCCATTATCACACTTCTTTGCTATGAGATGAGTATTCTGGTCAGAAGTGACAGCACGTAGATGTGGTGGTGAATACAGAATTTCATGAAGTCCGCAGATGTTAGTGGTGGTGGAAGCATTGTGGTCAGGGAATCCAAATCCACATCCAGAATTTAGATTATGCATCTTTATCAATAAGGAAAAGCTTTACATTTCCATGATACATGTGGATCAATTAATCAATGTGCGCAAAGTGACCGACCAGTCACTCCAGAAATTGGTGCTTTCTGGGATCTGTTCACAAGTTGAAGTTTATTTGCAGCAGTGGCAGGTAAGCCTTGGTTGGGGGGAGTCCATGCCATTGGACCCATTCTTGGCCCCCCTTGGTCACTGTAGCCATTTTATATTGATATTTTAGTCAATGGATAAGCTCAGGAGTGATTAGGGAGAGATCTACTGAATGTGTCCAATCACCTACTCAACTATTTATTGATAACCTCTTCTGCAGTGAATGCACTTTTGTGAGCACACACTTGGACACACATATCTTTATATGCTGTGTCCATTCCAAGAGTAGCATCCCCATATCTCTTCCCAGGTACTGTCACCGATATCTCAATTCTATTCTCTTCATCCCCAAGACCATTCAGGAGAACCATTAGGAAGTACCCATGAATGAATGCTACTTCATAGTCCTGGACATCTGAGTCAATACTCAGCAAGCTCAAATTTCTGCTAACCGGGATGATTTTTCTTTATTACTGTCTTTCAGAATTGCCTTACTGAGTACGTAACATTTCAGTGGGCTGTTTCTGGTGGGTTCTTGAATTTCAAATGGAACCATCTACATACCAGACCTGAATTTTTTCTTCAATCAAATGATCAGAAGAAACTCTCTAGGAGCCAAATGGCAGAAGGGGAAATGCAGTAGGGTAGATACCCAAAGAGCTTGAGACATCTTTCACGCTAATTTGTCATCATGCCAGATCTGCTCCAGCCTGACTTCCTATATGCCTTTCTTAGTCCCACTTGGGACCCTACAGCTGTACATTACAGAATGGATCAGTGAGTCAGATAGTGTAATGTGCAGCTAAATTCACATGGCCCTTGCTGGTGTATAGTTAGACATGGCTATGGATAGAATTGTGTCTCATTTTATAACCAGTACCTCAGAACATGATCTTATTTGGAAATGAAATAATTGCAGATATAATTAGTAGGGTAGGCTGGGTCCTGCATCCTATATGATCTGTCTCCTTAGAAAAGAAATGTGACAACAGAGACACATAGGGAGAATGTCATATGACAATAGGCTGAGATAGGACTTATGCAGCTGCAAGCCAAGGAACAGAACTTTATGGACATACATTGATCTCGGTGCACCTGCCACCACTTTAATCTCAGACTTTTACCCTCTAGAACTGTGAGATGATAAATATCTGTTGTTTTAAGTTACTCAGTGTGTGGTACCCTGTTAAGGCAGCCCTAGGAAATCTAGAGCCTTTACACAAAGGAAATAGTTATCTTCAAAAGAGAAGCTATCTTTACTCTCAAACATTATAGCAGTGGGGCTCGGCATGTGGGCTTTGCATGAGTGATAACAGTGTCACCTGGGATCTTATTGGAAATGAAAATCCTCTGGCCCACTCCATACCCACTGAATCAAAAACTGTGGAGCTGGACCCAGCAGTCTGTTTTAACAGCTTCTGGGGATGTAGATGTATGCTAGAATTTGAAAACTACCTCTTTCAAGGTGCAGACTCTGATACTCTGATTTGTGCAAAATCTTGATATAGCATGCTCAAAATAGTGTGCCTATTTGCTAGGGACATTCACTGGACCCAGTGGAAGATGTTTAGCTTGGCCTCCTTATACAGGAGTCTCTTGTTCTGATCCCTATTCAGAAAAGGCAAACTATAGGGTGTTCAGTAGGTGAATTCGAGTATGCAATATGTACACTATACATCTCCTCCATGTGATATGTATTGGCTCTAAAATTTAAAATAGTATCTGTCCCTTTTCGGTGGCAGGCAATGAAAGGTCCATCACCTTGCCTTTCATGTTGTAGGAGTTATCTCAATATGCTCCAGACCTCCATATACTCCATAATATGACATATCTGTTAGTTTTCATGGGGTTTTTCTGTCATCCTCTAGCTGACATGTATTTTACTAAGGCATCTAAAGTTTTTGTCACTCCCAGCTCTCCAAGTTCAATAAACTTAATTATGTCAATACATTGAACCAGTGCAATATTTCTTGGACTGTCAAGAGAATCATATCACTGGATTTGGATTACTTTACAAAAGAGAACAGTAAAGATGATGTAACCCTGAGGCAAAAACTGTGAAGGCGCATTGGTAACCCTGCAAGGATGAAGCAAAGCTTCTGGTGCAGCAGAATTGAAAATTGCTGTAGAGAAAAAAACCTCACCAGGTCAATAGCTAAAAACCATACTCCAGGGGCTATATTGATATGCTCCAGTGAAATGAACATATTTGGAATATTAGCTTCAGTTAGACTCACCAATTGACTGAATTTTTAATAAATCAGTCTTTCTCCAAATCCTACCTTCTGCATAAGAAAAAATATAGTTAAATAAGTATTGATTATTTTTACCACCCCTGAATAGTCCAAGTCTTTGATGATGGAGCTAATCTATAATTTCTCTAAGAATATTTATTTTTTTCTTTTAGTTTAATATTATAGTAGATAAAATCTTCCACATGGCTACTTCTACCATAACCCTCCCTGAATGCATCAAGAGCTAGCATGGGTATTCTGCCATTGTCCATAATGTTTATCCTAACTATAAATTCTGAAACTTAAGGAAAAAAAAATCAAGGTGGATATGCAAGTCTACTGGTCTCACAATAATTCTAAATTTGATCAATACACTTAACTACCATTAGCCACAAAATGGGAAATCGATCACAGGGCTTGCTTTGGGGAAAGGGACTCTAAGAATGATATTAACTCATAGGCAGTCTAGAAACTCTTAAAAGGAGTGGATATTTTCTTTTACCAGCACATATCTATTCTAGTAAATGACCATAGTTCCACTTAGAAAGTCCTTCAGGGAAAATGCTATGATAGCATTTAAGTATCCTTCCTCAGATGCACCCAGCTTCTTTTCTAGCATTCTGGTCTGTGAACTTGCTTTACTCTAAAAATGGGATAGTTTTCTCCATAGACTAACTCAGCTTGATTCCTAGCCATTAGTCCTGTCGTTCTTCCTGCTATGTGTATATAGTTCAGGCACCTTTGTGTGGTAGCCATATATTACATTCCTGAGGAAATTGCAGTCTATTGGAAATTGATACCGTGCCCTAAAGTCTGAAACACCCTGGGTGCCAACTTGTCCCCATTTCTTGCTACAGCAATGCAGCCATCTTATTTCTGGCAGTGAAGCAACACCACTTGTCTTCTGCTGCTCAGGATCCAGGCACCTCAATGAAACTGAGAAGACTGGCTTAGGGGCAACACCTCCATGGTCTTTCTTAGCCTACTAGGACAGCACTATGGAGCCCTGTGAGGATCATGTTGCTTCCCTTGTTGATGCATTTCTCAGTGCCCTTGTCAAGGGAGTATTAGTCTGGATGCAAAGTTGTGCAAAACACATATATAAATCTCTTCCAACATGCATGTCCTCTAAAACTTTGAACTCTTTTGTACATATTACGCTGGGAAGGATCTGCAAACCCAGCCCCACAGAACGTAGGCCACTTTGGATGCAAGTTTCTGTCAGTAAGTTGGACAAGCCATTAAAGCCACCTTTACTGTACAAGCTAACTCATTACATCCAGGCTTCCAGGTAAGTATACTCTCTACTTTGGCCCATTCCTGGATTATACTCCATTTTTATTGCTCTGATATCTTAGAATCCATTTCTTCAATATATACTAATATGCATTCTTTCCTTCCTTTGGAGGATAAACTACTTCTAAGTTTCTAAACTTTCCTCCTGTCACATGTTGATGTCTGGTCCTAGTAACAAATCTAGGGGCAACATGAGGGCACTGAGGTGAGTTTTAATGAAATAGACATACTTTGCAAGGCAACTGTCTCAGACTATGTTATTAAGGAGTGTTTAATTAAGAGAAGGTAGCATCTTCAGACATGGGAGTAGGGCAGGTGAGATGTTTTCTCTGGCAAAGAAATGTCAGGGTTATTTAGCAAAGGAGTCTCATCACAATTAACTGCATTTGTGTCCCCTTATACATTCTATGCCAAGTCTCATGGCCTCACACCTTCCCCATCAAATCCCCATTTTTTACATGAGCATTTTAGAGAGAGGCTCTGAATCCAAATTACATGGTAGTTTACACAATCTACACAACTCAATTTGTGCCTGACTATCACAGAGATTAATCCCAGCAGCTTTGGGGACTAGAGACCCTTTAACAATCACCACAGAAATTCTGCTTTCTCTGGCCATGACTTGATCTGAAGGCTGAAAACTAGAGTCTGTCCAAGTCTTTCTAGGAGCACTCATAGTTTCCAGGAGCACTGACCCAACACACAGCCCTTATAGTCATCATTAGTACCATAAAAGTCCTCCAAGTCACTTGAATTTTTAAATAAGCTCTTCATATTCATCAAACTCAGGTGATACTTTGATTGATGGTGATGGCAGACATGCTGTGAAATTGGATTCCCATCTTACATTTGCAAGGAGCTCAGCTCTGCTATCCAGTCTAAGAACAGGACCACAATGACTCTCACAGGCCATTCTGAGGGCCTGCTGACTGAGGCTACTCCTGGTGATGATTTTTATATCAGCAAAGGCCCAGAAGGAAACAGATACCATACACCATAGAGAATACAACATAAAAACTTTTTACCCTAGAGGAGGAAATTTAAAGAGGCAAAAGGTAAACACTAGTTATCAGAGAAGTTAGACAGCCAGGAAGCAATTTCCATGCGTAGGGTAGAGAAGAAAAGAAGGCAGATTTTTAATATTAGAACCTGAATGCTTGGGAGACAGACCCTCTAGGCCTGAGATCTAGACTTCGAGGACAGAGCACTGCCTGACTGCAGAGATACTGGGGCTGAGTTGCTGTGTGTGACACTGGGCTATCAAAGACAGGAGGGGGAATGGCAATGCCAAAGCTGAGGGATTTCAGGAGTACATGACTCATTCAGATACACAAGCAGTCCAGCATGACAGGACATAGAGCGGATGTGGGCATGGTTGGGGAGGAGGCAAAACATAGTCCAGGGAAGTGGTCACAGGGCCTCTCTTTTGTTATGTTGAGGGTTTAGATTTATCTTATAAATAATGGAGAATCACTATAGGGGTTCAAGCAGAAGAGATAAAAACTAGACTTGCATTTGAAAAAGAAAGCACTAGGGACAGGGTGGTGGATTGAGCCCCCATCAGAATATTGCTGCCAGAGTCTGGACAGAAGGAGCTCTGGTGCTTTTTAGGTGAGGATTTTTTTAAGGATTGAGCCAAGATGATGGGTCTCAGAGTCCCATAAAGTTATCACTGGACAATTCTCTGGGACTAAACAGATGATGGCAGAGCAGAGAGGAAAGTAAGGGAGTGAAGGTGACCTCCTGGCTTTGGCATGAGTCCGAGTGTAAGACAGTCTCCCTAGTGTCACACAAGTTCTCACATTATCAGAAATGGCCCCACTAGAGTCTGGGCATGTCTCTTGGCCCTTCCTGGCCTGTCTTCTCAATCTGTGACTGAGCAGCAATATGGGGCTCAGTTGTAGTTAGAAAAGCATCATGATGACTTATTCTAGATGACTCGGGATAGAAGACTCTTGTCTTCTATGTGTGAAAATATAAAACTGAGCCGACTGGATTTTACTTTTTAGGAAACATGAAAACCAGGATTAGAGCTGAACGAGGCTTCTTAATAGTGCCAAATGTTAAATAGCATCTGTTCTAACCAGGCAACATTCCATTGCACTAAAAATCTATCTAAATTCACTGTAATCTTTTTAAACACAGAGAAATGTGGCTTCTATCTTTGCCTCTCTCCTCATCTACCAGTCCCACAAACAATACCTCAGCCATGGCAATGCTGAAAAATGCTGCTATTTGTTGAATGACTGATCTTATAAATAATTTGGAAAAGCCAAAGGACATATATTTTCCTTTCTTTAGCACAGTTTGCTTTTCCAAATAAGATATTCTCAGAAATGTCGTGATAGCATTAAGCTGTTAGCTCTGGCAGCATAAGATACCTTCATCTATAATGTGTCAGTACTAATTAAAATTCTGTGATTAGTATTTCCTTGACATAACTTATGCATATCACGCCTCAAAAGTAATGGACAATTCTCCTATAAGAAATTTGAATATATTCCCACATCGTGGGAATTTACTTCTAGGACAAAGACTAAATCTATTCTAATTTAATATAACTTCAGTTCAGACTTAAAAGTCACATCTTCCCAGTGAGAACTGTTCATGTAACTTCTTTTTAACATTAATTTTCCAGCTTCTTTCTAAGTGTTCTAAATTGAAGAATCATTTTTCCTGGAATTGAATTCCTTTTTCACTAATCCCATTCACTAACATGTTTATCCATATTACATGTAGGAAACATTACCAACTTGTAAATCTCCATCACTGATGCTGGGTTCCAAAGGTGAATAAGGCAGTTCCCTTCCCACAGGAGCTCTAGTGTGAGACAAGCAGTTCCCACTGAGCCTGGAGAATGACTTCTTGGAAGAAGTGCCAGACAAGTTGAGACTGGACAATGAATCATGTTTTTTTAAGACTAGAAAATAATGTAGGCAGGAGCTTGAATTACAAGCAGAAAGAACAGTCAACGGAAAAATCATGGACACTCGTGCAAATGTGTGTGTGCTTGTGTGTGTATGTGTGTGTGTGTGTTTGAAGGGCAGAAGGTTGTACCTTGGGAAAGTCGAGATATCTGTGCAAGTGGATAATAGGACCCACAGGGATTGTTCTGGGAGCAAGAGAGGAAACCAGAGAAGTAGGCTGGAACCACATGCCAAAGGGCCTTATGTGTCTCCCTGAAACCTGCTAGTTGCAAGTAGGGAACAAAAAAAGATATTTAAGAAACCGTGAATGAAGCAGGGATATTGGATTCGAGCTGAAGAGGCTGGAAGCAGGAAGAATAATGAATAGCCCTTATAATAAAAACTGAGACTCCATAGATGTAAGGTCTGTAATGTGCAGGTCTATCCATCTCCCAGATCTCTGCACTTTGTGTTTTCTGCAGCACTCTTAGCAGTTTGGCCACTATCATGAAGTCATTCATGAAGCCTACTGACCTTCTGGAGCAGAAACTTTTTGGGGACCATGTGTGCTTTTTCACATTGTGCCCCTCAGCACGCAGCAGGTTAGGAATGAGTAAAAGAGCAGAGTTGGGTCAGTTTGGAGGATTTAATCCATAGCCGAGGAGCAAGGTCTTGTTAGTTGGCCTCCTGATGCACTTCCCTGACTCTAAGGATAGAGCTAAGGAGGCAGGGCACAGGACTCTGGGTCCCAGCAAAGACCAGGCACCAGTGAACTGAATCACCCTAACTGGGATGCTGGTGGGCAGCTACCATCTGTGGAGTGACTGGCCTGTAGCTGAACTCTGGGACCTGTAGCACGGAGGGACACCCAGTATAACTCAGCTGTATCAGAGGGCTGGATTCTAGAGAGACCAAGGGTTAGGGAAGTCATCCTAAAGTCAAAGGAACACCCAGTGCAGATGGGAGCTGAAGAGGAAGGGCAGTGCATGAGGGGCACAGCTTCTGATTGCAAGGACCCCAGGGGCCTCCGGCTCAGGAACTTAACCCCAAAGAGCCAACAGAAGCCTGAACCCCAGAGAGAACAGGTAACTGAAGATATGACCCTATGCAACCTCTCCTGAGATGGCTGAGCCTGGCAAAGAGCTGTGGGGATGGTGAAATGAGGATGCATTAAATACTACTCAGAGGGAGCCCGTATAGAACAATGATATCAGACCAAGTCCCCTTCAAATAATACATGGATGTCCTTCATCAAACCAAGTAAAGCTGTATGGTTTCCTTCAAAATATGTTTGATACCTGAAAAGAAATATGCTCAGAATACATCTGTCTCTAAACCTGTGGACTGTTCAAAACCTTTAGCTGTTGAAATATAAACTTGGCTCTCTGTGCAGCCTTCAAGGGTGACCTGTGCTCCTGCCATGGCCATAAACTGTGACTTGCTGAGCTGAGATAGTGGGGTGGTGGGAGCCTACAATCCTACTTACTTCCAGATGCACAGGAAGATCACATCACCCTGTCCTAAAGCACAAGAAAAATGACAAATTCAAAAGATTCAAAAAATCTTTATTTCAGGCAGTGTAGACTTTGCCACTGAGAAACAAAAGTATGAGTTAAGAACACGGAATCTGAACCTCGGGGAAATGCATCAATGGTACTGCATTTTCTCTCCTTGCCCTAGGTTGGGTTCATGTTTATTAGAGCAGCTCACATTAGCTAAATGCGGTATATATTTGGACTGGCAGAGAATAATCCTGTGTTTTGATAACTACCATCAAATACAAATTTATGATCACATTCAGAGAGGTTGTCATGCCCTCTGTCCAAGTAACTGAGATAAATGTCTCCTTTATGTGCTGCACATCTCCTGTGCATATTTTCTTCTCCCTACAGCAAGGAAGCAGCCAGGAGCATTTGGATGACCTGAGTGATGCTAAGCTGTGTCAAAGAGATTAGCATTACCGATAGCCTGAATCTCTTCTTCATCAGAAATCAGAGTGCAGCTCACATTTAAACAGCAGACTTTTCCATCACAAGCTGGCAGGGGCTGAGGCAGACTGCTGTGCACCTAGGCATTAGCAATGAAGGATTCTCCCTAGTCCTCTGAGTTTCAGCCCCGCCTCGATTTGCATTCCTGACAAGGAGCCTCGAAGTTGTTCCCTGTGATTGTGTTAATGCTGACATTTCCAGCACACAACAGGATGGAAAGGTCATCAGCTGGCTAATTTTAAAATAGCATTTTGATCACTCATCTTCCTGGAGTGTCAAACCCTGCAGGGCTAGTGGAATTGACATGTACTTATTACCACATTTGGGTTCTTGAAACCAAGCCGGCTAATTTGAAGACCTGTCTTGGTTCAGCTTTTGAAGGCCGCCACTCAGTAGAATAATTCCTTAGAAAGACCCCTATCAGAAGTTGCATGGCTGAAGAGGCTGCAGTCTGTCGCTTTGGAAATGTTAGCATGCTTTCTTGTAAGACAGTCCTATGGAGCCAGGTGATGATAGTAAGTATAATAACAATTTATCAATACTCGTGCTATATCAGATAATAGTATCAATGATCTGATTCAGAGTCTCACAACTCCAACAGGTTGTCTCCCACTGTCTCCTACCTAGAATGTCTCCTGATCTCAATTTTCTACAAGTGAGAAAGTGAGTGGGGAGGTAAAACAACTGTCCAGAGAGGAAAATAAATGGGTTTGAATCTTCTGTATTCAAGGGGTTCCGTAAAAGGGAGTGGATCTTTATTTCTCCACTATGGTCATCATTCCTTTCCCAATTAAAACAACAAAAATGGGGGCAGGCCTTCCCATTGCACCAAAGGTATTTTTACCTTACAGTAAATAGAAAATAAAAGGGTCAAATCCACTTGTGCTGAGCCCTCACCATCTCTCAGCATTGTGGCATGTACGTTCTCTTATTCCATTCTTAAACTGACCCTGAGGGCAGACAGAAGTATTTAGCCCCATTCAAAAAGCAAGCATAATTAGGCTTAAGGTTATTGAATGACTTACACAGGGTTACACAGCTAGTATGTGGCAGAACTTGGATTTTAACCCAGGGCTGCTGGCCTCTACCTACAGTGAGTTTAAGATGTGATTGAATGCCATGAGCTGGACTGCAAAAGGTATGTATTAAAGAAAAGCAGCTGAGCAAAGGAAAATTTCATTTACATACAGTTCATGCATGACTAAAGAAAGCTCTTCTAAAAATGCTTAAAGAAGAAGAGGCCTCTCTCCAGTTTCAAGTGCCTTCTACCATGACTTTGTTTTCAGCTTCTGGGACACAAATAAAAATGAAAGACAGAGAGGTATTAAATAATTATCATTAATAGTAAATGAACAATTGCTGTCATACTTCTACACTAGGCCATTTATTTGTTAAAGCAACTTTACAATCCCTCCCCTTTTGTAGATGAGGAAAACAGAGCTGAGAAAGGCTGAGGGACTTGCCAAGGGCAGAAAAACCCCAGTGTTTCTTGCTCATCAGTCCCCATCTGCCCCATGGGATGCCCAACATCTCTACTATTCCATCTAATTTCCTGCTCCCTAACTCTGGGTCACCTCTCTAACCTAGCCTGGGCTCCAGCCCATGCCTGGTTGGCCCTTGAACAGCCACAAAGAGAATTCAATTTCTGGGGACTACATCTCTATCCCAAGTCCTTGGATCTGAACTTTCTCTTGCCATAGGTTCCTTGCCTGGGGTCCTTCCTTTAACCTAGGGCTTTACCAAATTGTGAAAGCCTGAAGCAATAAATAAATAAATAAATAAATAAATAAATAAATGCCATCCTGATATAGATAAGAAGACTCCAAATATCCACCTGAGAAAGTTCACAGTTCCACTGCCCCTCCTTAGCCTTTTGTTCTATGTAGCAAACTCCCTCTCTCATCCCACATTCAATCTGCCACTCACCCTGGATCCTGGCTTGGTTATCCTTGGGCCATTCATGTGGGCCTACCTTGAAAAGTCACTGTCATGTCATCTATTTCATTATGATGATTAATAGCAACTTCTCCTCTAGTCTTTATTCTTGTGTAAATGAGAACTCTTTCCATCCTATTTGGTAGAAAGCATGGTTTTCTTTCATATAATTGCAACTTGATGATCATTTCTTGCCTCCCAGTAGGAATCTGTTTATTCTTCTGTGTCAGCCTTTTGCTTTGCTATCTAATTTCCATCCATAGTGGTAAAAGACACAGCACATTTCATTTCACCCAATCCTTTAAGAACTAGGTATCACTTTAGTTTCTTGTGAGTTTTATTACTTCTGTGAATTACATAATTACTTTCGCTTATTTTTCTTAGCAGATGAGAAAGTACAAATCTCTGTAATTAAGGCATGAATCCCAAGTGCCAAGATTAAGGATAAACCATGACAGATTTCTAGGGCTCTGGACTCCCCTTCCTAATCCATGATGAGAGGGGTCGTTAGGACAGGCTTGGTGATGTTGCAGTGTCATACAGCCCAGATATGTCTGTGGTTTCAAGCCACAGATTATTTTTCATGCCTGCTACATATACACTGTGGGTCAGAAGTGCTGTGCTCTGCATCTTAGACAACCTCACTCCAGGCCCCAAGTTGATGGGAAACCTGAGCCAGAACTAGGCTGATCTCACAGCTTCTGCCCCAGAGGGACATTTCTGCTCACAATCCCTTGTCCAGGGCTGGTCAGTAACCCTAGGTGGACCAGAGGGGAGATGGCATCCTCTCACAAGGCTTGGGTCAGAATATGATGGATAGCAACTCAGTCTAGCACAGAAGACAAACTCAGTCAGCAACTAGAGAAACTGAGGCATAGGGGGTGACTCGGATTGCCCAGGCCACAGTCACTAACTAGCAGAACCTAGGCTAGAATGAACCTCTGTTTCATCCTAGGCCAGCAAGCATTGTACCCTGACACAAACTCAGTTGTGACAATACAAGTGGCTGGCCATGAGGCTTCTCCTTCATATCCTGCTTTCTGAGGATGCTGCTCCCACACAGGCCTTTAGATTTGGTATTTTCTCATCTGGTCACCAGTTGCTGTAAGACACTTTAGTAAATGGAACTTTTATTACAATGGTGTTAGATGTGAGTGCACATCACTGAATTTCTGAAACACTAGACACCAATAAAGAACCCTACTTGGTCAGCACCCAGTTCCTGGGAGGCAGCACCCAGGCTGGAGGACAGGCCACTGAGCAGCCTGTGGAAAGAGGTCCTCTGGTTCAGAGGAGAGGAAAGCAAAACGATAATGACTGCTGCCTGTTTTGATGTCTGGCATTTTAATTTTATATGTCAATTTGGGTAGCCACAGGGCGCTCAGATTACAGTTTCTGGGTGTATGTGAGGGTTACCTCTGGGTGATAAGAGCATCCAAGTCGGTAGGCTCAGGAAAGCAGAATGCCTGACCTAATGTCTGAGCTTCACCCAATCTGTTGAGAGTCTGAATAGAATAAAAAGGATTTTCCCTTTTTCACCTTGCCTCAAGGCTTAAGATGGTTAATCTCAAATCATCATCTGCCCTTCAATGAGATTTTCATCACAAGTTCCCCTGGTTCTCAGATCTTTAACCTCAGATTAAACTGACCTTTGGCTTTCCTGGGACTCAAAATTGAGTGACTTCTCAGCCTCCATAATTTCATAAGCCAATTCCCTATGATAAGTCTACGTGAAGACTTGTATAAAGATATGGATGTCTTGACTTATGATGAAGTCACAGCAGAAAAATGCCTCATAAGTTGAAAATATTATAAATCAAAAGGCATTTAATACAGCTGACCTAGAGCCCATGAGAGCTTAGAAGTACAATACACTGTGGAGTATCAGGCCATTCCCCACGTGGGACTGCCATTATGCTCACTGCCAAGAAATAGTATCCTACTGAATACTACTAGATTAGGAAAAGACCAACATTAAAAACTTGAGGCACTATTTCTATTGAATTTGTATAGCTTTTACACCACAGTACAGTCCAAAAATTCCTATATCAGGACTGTCTGTATAGGATCCCACGTCTGTGGGCCACACATCTCTGGAGAGTCTTGACTTGCACATTGTCCCTGTCAATTTTCTTGACCCAGGTGTCTGGGTGTCATTGTCAGAGACAGAGCCAGCTGACCCTCAAAGAGTCATTATTCTCAGACATCAAAGTGACTGGCATGAACTCTGCATGCTTTCTCCACACACAGGCATGTGTGTGGCCATGCTCCATATGGAGACATCAAGGTTTCTCAGTTCTACCTGACAAGGTCAGTGTCATTTATAACCTTTGATGCAGAATGTTGGAGGAAAGGGTGCTGATTGTATGCACAGTGCTTGATCTAGTCAAAAGTGGCTGCATGAATCTCCTGACACACTTGCTCTATAGCCTGTAAACCTAGAAAGATTTGAATGCAGAAAATGTTTTTCTAGTCTCTTTGTTTAAGGCCCACAAAGCCTGAAAGTATTTGGCTTTGAAAATAATGGTGAACCAAAATGTGTTTAGGATATTGTAGTTTCATTCTGGTTGAGGTGTTAATTTAAAATTAGTTCTGAGTAACAGAAACTAGGTTCCAAAAGTGAGACTGTGCACTTCCATCTTTAGATGCTTGGGCTTCCCACCTCCCTATTGCAGTAAGTTCTCCTGGAGGTGACTTCAGTTTCTTGTACATTCCAGTGCAGTAAAGCATGACCTACTCATCAGTTATCTGACATTGCTATGCGTGTTCCCACCTCTGCAGACAGCTTATGTCCAGTGCCTGTCCAACATTCAGGAGAGTCTGTGGTTCCTGTCCTTATGGTGACATCACTCAGAATAAAAGAAAGATAGAACTTGCCTTCAGTGAACCATCAATTCACCCATAAACTTGAGAAGACTCAAGTTGGCTCGTGGTGGATGAGGAAATCTGCTAGGGCCACGCAGAAGCTGAGTACAGAGGCATGCAGATGGCACTGGCAGGCGCTTCCTGCTACAAAAGAATCTGGTGATGAGCATTTTTGAGATAACTAGAGTACAACAAACAGCTCTCCTTTCTAGCTTTTGTGAAATACACGTGGTCATGTCAGCTGCTGGTGTGTCTTCAATCCCAAACTGCCATTTGCAAGTGAAGGAAAAGTGATTGGTGGTTCATCCTCCTTAACATGGTGCTCTCCACAGTCCCAATAGTAAGAGCCTGGGCAGCACCAGCCTGTATGTCACAAGTGACTGCTGGGAACTCTCAGGTGTATTCATCCTCAAGAGCACCTTGGGCCCCAAAGATTTGCTCTGTCAGTGATGTTTGTGGTGAGGAAAATGTCCACACACTGGACCTTATGAAATATATTCTATAAACTGCACTCCCATCTTATATTCCCATTTTTAGGGGATAGTATATATATCATGTGAGAGCCCACAAACTCACAGTCAGCTTTCAGAAGTAAGATGCCATTATTGTAGTAGATGGTTTCCAGGTCTGAGTGGAGAGAAGAGAGGAAACAGTGAGAGGGAAGAGGTCAATCGGGAGACTTATTGGAAAAAGCAAGTTGAATAGTTTGATGGCACAGCTGGGGAGAGGGATGACCAAGTTTTGAAGAGAACAGGTTTGGGGCATTGCCTTAGCTGAGCCTGGAAACAATGCTATGCCACATGAAGGAGGAGCAGTCAGAAAAAAGAAGGCAAATGAGAGAGTTCCAGAAAAAGAGGGTTGGACACTCCTTGGCTTGTACTTTCCATCACCTTCCTGCTTTAAGCTCCCTGGGAAATGACTCCAACTCCTTGTATATTCTCCAAGTGCACTGTCTGATACAGAGGAAGGATCTCTGAGGTCAGCTCACCAGCCTGGGCCTTGGAAGTATGGGCCAGTGACTTTTCCACTTTGATGCCCCTGGCTACAGATGCAATGTCCATTGTATTTGCCTCCAGGGGCCAAGACAGTGCTAGATGCCTGAGTGGGTCCTCAGAACCCATTCCTGAAAGCAGATCTGGGTACTTCAGGTTATAGAATGGAGCTCAATAGGTCCTGGTGACATTGTCAATGACAGCACCAATGGCAAGGCTGCCAGTGACTGTGGGCTGCCTACCTTCTCTAACCCAGGCCCTGGGCAGTGTAGACAGAATTACTCCTTATTAAAAGAATCATACAAAGTGGAAGTCAGAGAAACAAGTGCTCCAAGAGTTGAAATATCTGCTTGAGGCCACACCTCTGGGGTTCCAGAGTTGGGATTTGATGCCTAGTTTACCCATTTCAATCCCTAGACTGTGTGATGTTCCTTCCTCTCTTCTTCCTTTTCTTTTTTCCTTTTTCCTCCCTCACTTCCTCCCTTTGTTCCTCTCTTCCTTCCCTTTCTCCTTTCTCCATTACAAGGTTAGTAAGAGAAATTAGTTAAGAGAAGGTTAGTTAGCAAGATAAGTTAAGAGAAATTCAAGAGTTTGAACTTCCTGGGAAAACTTGGTCCATGTGCCAAGCTATAATACACAAAGTTCACTCTTTCCAGGAATCACAGGTCTTTCATGCTGGGCTCTTGACCTCTGAGCTGCAGAACTACTGTGTGCTCTCTTCAGGGTGTGCAGGTCCTTGTCCTGTGTAGTTTGGCCCCTGACTCTTCTGCAGCCTGGGTCATTGTCTCATCATCCTCCCAAGGTCAGCAGAGATACTCAGGCTGCTGCCTCTTCCTATGAAACACAGTTGACTTTGTGAGGGGCACCTCAGAGCCATGTTTATCAACCTCTGAGCCAAATTGCCTTATAGGAAAACTCACCTGGTTGGGGGGTAGATTGTTTTTGTTTCTAGTTTTCTTCTCCTCTCTTAGTCTGAAAAAATAAATTGGATTGACTGTCTACTGGTCCCAAAGCCTCCTCAACACATTTCACTCCAATCCTTGAAATGAAGTTGGAAGGATCAATTTCAGTCCCCCAGGGGTTACAGGACCAAGGACATAGACAGCTCTGTATCTCTTCCTACTTGCTGTGTGCCTACAGATTGTCTCTATTCCTTTGTTTCTTCTTGCTCCTCCTTGATTTTTTTATATGTGTGTCCCAGTTAAGTACCTTTGCATTTTAGTTTTCAGGAGCTTGCATGTTGTGAAGGATTTGCGTGAGTCTGAAGTATATTCAGCACAGGAAGAGCAGTGTACCTATGTCCCAGGAATGGGCAGGAAGTCTGATGGCACTAGGAACCTCTATACTTTGGGGAGACAATGTGAGTGCCATGGATCAGGTACAGGACAGCTGGATTTAGCATGGTGGAAACAGATTGCTTTTGCACCATCTGAGAGTATTTGTACAGAAAGCTGGGTGGGGGTGTACAGCAGCCCTGGGCTGTGCTGGGCCAGGAGCCCAGGTCCTGTTGTCCAGTTCAAGGTGCTCTCCCATCCTCTGCTCGATGGACTACAGCAGAGCTCCATTAACCTCTCTTCTGATTGTCTAGCTGCCTCCTCATTGGACTCTGTCAAGAAAATGTGCCAACAAGAAGCTGCTGACCTGGAAGACCTTGCTCAGAAATGAAAGTAACTTCCTGTATACAAGTTGATGTTGAGCTTTCACAACACTATGGGGCCTGCTTCTCGTAACTTACAAGCTCCTCCTCAAGATTTGGGTCCCAGCCCTCCCCCAACAGATCCCTCCTCTGTCTCTGAGATCAGCTGCAGCTGGGCAGCAACACCCCATCTGGGGTCCTCCTCTGTGGGAATCCCTGTTTGGGTTCGAAGAGCTAATATGCCAATCTCTTCCTTGATTTCCTCTGCCAGGGATGCTGACTGCCTCATCCATTACTACTTCCATGACTCTTCAGTGTCTTCCACTTATCAGCCATCCAGGTAACAGTTCCACACAAATCAACAGCTCTTTTTGAAAAATTATCTCTGTTTAATGGCTGGTGCAGATTTTACCTCCTGACCAGCCTCCAAATGATATAAAGCTTATATGAAAATTGCTCCTGCTGTAAGAAATAAATCACAGCGGGGAGGAGTCATGGTGTCAGGATTAAACATGGGTTTGCCATCAGTTAAACACTGGGTGCCTGCCACAGGGCTCTCAAAAAGTGACTAAGTCTTCTGTCTGTTCTTGATCAAGTCTGCAAAGTTGGGATCAGTTTCTTAGAGTTGTACTGAGAATCAAGACAAATAAAACCAAGCACCAGACTCATCCCTGGGAGGAAAAGAAAAAAAACACTAACCAAACATCAGCTATCAATATTATTGTTGTTGTTATAAACTATATAAAAGTAGTACAATACGTTTTTTCCTTTTCAAAATTAATTTTATTGGTACATTTTAGGTATACAATATAATGACATTCATCATTGAAAATTTGAGCCTTTACATAATCTCACTTGGTTCTTATTTTTCCCCCTTCCCCTGCTCTCCCTTCAACCCTGCTATTCCTCCCTATTTACAAAGACTTTGTTTCATTTTTTCATTTTCTCATATTAATTCCATTCCCTTCTTTCCTTTCCCCTACCCCTCCCTCTTCCCCTTCCCCTTTGCCCCTTTTCTATTTCACATTATCTGTTATACCTTTTAGTCCTTATCTCAGTTTCTCACACTAGAGAAACTATTAGGTATTTATACATGTGTGTACTATTTATTTCACTTAAGAGTATCACAGAAACAATTCCAGACACACTCAAGCACCTCATCTTCGACAAAGGTGGCAAACACCCTCACTGGAGGAAAGATAGCCTCTTTAATAAATGGTGCTGGAAAAATTGAGTTTCAGCTTGCCAAAGATTAAAACTAGATCTATATCTCTCACCATGCACTAAACTAAAATCGAAATGGATTAAAGATTGAAATATTAAAACCCAAATGGGGAACCAGCTGAAACAGAGGTTACGCAGAACTCTTGAAGACATTGGTGTAGGAAAAGACTTTATGAACAAAACCTCAGTTGCCAGTAAACTAACACAAACAATCAACAAGCGGGATCTCTTCTTATTAAAAAGCTTCTGCACAGCAAGGAAAACCACCAACAGTGTGAAGAGACAACCCACAATGTGGAAAAAAATTTTCACCTACTGTTCCTCAGACAAAGGTCTACTATCTAGTATAATACTTTATAAAGAGTTTAGGAAAAAGTTCTCTAAATCTTAATTCATAATAACCACTATTAACATTGTATTAACATCACGCATATCTTCCTCTTATATACAGATAGAATAGAAATGGGAGTTTTAATACAATCATCATATGCTTTACTATTTAATATAAGGTGTGATCAAAATATATGCTGGATATGTACATTAAAAGATACATTGCTTGAAATGTACCAATAAAAGAATTTAAGCAAAAAAAAAAAGATACATTGCCAGTAACGCCCCTTAAAGTACTCCCCTTCACTTTAAATATATTATAACATTGTTCTTTCTACTTTTTAAAGCAGTTCAGGAAGTTTGTGGGGTTTTTTTATGTCCTTACGAAGACCGATCATAAATTGGGTGAATGTTACTGCTGAGTCTCATCCAACACAAAGGTGGGCTAGTAAAAACATTACAGTGTGTCCCCTACCCCTTTCTATTGGCCCTTCCCAAAGTCAAAATGATCATGAAAATAGATATTTTGAATTGATTCAGGACATTGAGGCAGCTACAACACCACAATCAAAGGCATAAAAAAGAAGTTTCAGAACTGCTTCAGAAAGTCATAAGAAGGATGGGATAAAAGAATCATACCACAGCGATATATGTGTTTATAATGGCACAGTTATTCAAGAGATGCAGAAGAAAACAACACTGAGATCGTATCTCAACCCAGCAAGAATGGCTGCTATTAAGAAATCATCCAATAACAAATGCTGGTAGGGGTGTGGGGAGAAAGGAACCCTTCTCCATTTTTTGTGGGAGTGCAGACTGGTACAACCACTGTGGAAATCGGTATGGAGATACCTCAAAGAACTAGGCTTACAGGTCCCATTCGGCCCAAAAGAATTAAAAGAACCATACCACAGTGCTATATGTGCACCCATGTTTATAGAGGCACAGTTAGTAATAACGAAAGCTTGGAAACAGCCCAAGTGCCCATCAACTGGAAACTGGATAAAGAAGATGTGGTTTTTTCATAAAATGGAGCACTACTCAGCCATAAAGAATGAGGAACTAGAGACATTTATAGCTAAATAGATGCATATTGAGGCCATACTCTTAAGTGAAATAAATAGGACACACATGTGTAGATATTGAATAGTTTCTCTAGTGTGAGATACTGAAAGTGTAAATAAGGATTAAAATGATTAAAACAAATAATTGATAATTTGAAATAGGAAAACATCCAAAGGTGTAGGGGTGGTGGGAGGGAAAGGGGAAAGGAAAGAAGGGAAAGGAAAAATTATGAGAAAACAAAAAAAAAATGGAAACAAAATCTATGTAAATAGGGAAGGGTGAAGGGGATGAAGGGCACACAGGTAGTGGGGAAAAAAATAAGAACCAAGATACATCATGTACAGGTACAAGCACCCAGTGATAAATGTAAATGTATTGTATACCTAAAATGTACCAATAAAAGAATTTTAAAAATAAATAAAGTATAGGGGAGGAACTTTGGGGGAGTTAATGGCAATTTGTCTTTCATTGTAATACATTAGAAATTATTCATTCACCGTATTTTTATCATAACTTGGTATACTAAGCTCAATGTTACTAGAATTAAGCAAAAAGGAAGTGAAACAGAAAATTGTTGGGTTTTAGATAAATATATGATTTATGTTTTATTTTAGGCAGGAGCCTTCTGAGATTAAAAAAAATTATGAAAAACATTAAGGCTCCAGTCCTCTCTTTAAAATTTCCATTGTGCTCAGAAGAGATTTAGAAAATTGAGGATTTTACCCACTCAAGTCTTACTTTCTTCCATTTTGTTAGAGTTTATATTATTTTGATTGCTATTGTCAAAATTGATAAAACATTCCGTTCTGTGAAATTTCAAAGCTTTTTATTATCAGTGCTGTATATAGATAGATTGTTGTCCCCATTATCCTTTGTACCACAGATTTTCTATGTCTGAGAACTCTATTTTTATTCATTTCTGGGTTTTCAATATTCAATTGCCAAATAGACATTTCAAAAGAATATATAGTTGTGATATTCCCTGAGCAATTCCATGCTTGAGAATTGATCTACAGGTGATTCAGGACTCTTACAAATTCTATTCTAGGTATATATTCAGGAATACTTCAAGACTTACTTAACTATTATTGTATTTACCTGAAACTCAAAAGTTATATAACAAGTTTAAAGGGGGTCAACCCAAAGAGGCTTGCAAAATGCTCTATGGCCACCTCCCCTGCCGAATTACAGTGAGAGATTAGTGTGGGTTGGGCCCAGAGATTTATGGAACTGGGTGCCTGCAGGGGAACACCACACCCAACATCGCCTCCCAGTGTCCTGCTCTAATGGAAGATGTGCATCCTCTGAGGTGTTATAGTAAGGTTGACCTTCTGGTGAGCAGAAGGAATGAAAGCCCTAAAATGAGGAGCCCTGTCCTTTCCTACAGACCCAAGCTCCCACCTGGGGCAGATTTACTTGAATCTGAAAAACTCCCTTTACTTATAGTATACCTTATAGATCTGTTGTGATACAAATAAATTCTACTAGCTTTGGTTTTTTTTTCCTGAAGACATCTTTACCTTCTTAAAAAGTCAACTTTGAGTTGGATTTTCTTATAAAAAATGCAACTATATAAAGTGAACACCTCAGTGAGCACTGATGAAAGAATACATTCATGTGGCCACCATAATATATAGGATATACATAGCACATCCACTACCCCAAAACTTTCCTCAGGCTTCTTTGTGCTCACATTCATTGGCCACCACAACCCCCACTCAGCCTGAGGCAAGCTACCATCTGTGTCATGTCACTATAATTCAGTTTTTCCCATCCTAGAATTTCACATAAACAGAATCTCCCTGCATATACCATTTGCATCAAGCTTCCAGGGCTCAACATGATGCTTTTTGGGAGGTCAATCCCTATTGAAGCATTAACTCTTCACACGTGTTTCCATGCTGTGACCCATCCTGTAAGCATGTGCTTGACCTGCCTCTCTTGATGTCTGTCTACATTGCCTCTAGTTTTTCACCTTTATTTATTTATTTATTTATTTATTTATTTATTTATTTATGGTTTCCTGAGACAGTTCTTGCTACGTAGTTCATGCTGGCCTTAAACTCACTATGTAGCCCCAGACTGGCCTCCAACTCAGAGTGATCCTCCTGCTTCAGCCTACAAAATGGTTGGATTACAGGCACGTGCCGCCACACCTGACCTCACCTCCATTTTTGAACAGTAATTGAATGAGGCATATAAGTTCAGATCACAAGCTTTTATTTTTGGCAGTTTGGAGACATCATTCTAGCATTTCTAAGTGGTTGAGGTCATAATGGCCCCTGACCCTTGATCTTTACACACAGCCTCAAAAAATTTCTCTACAGAAAACTTAGAAGAAATAAAACATTTTCCAACAGACAACAATAACAACAAAAAAAATACACCACAGACTTTGAGTTACCTATTGACAGAAAATTAGTCACCAGATTGTGTAGATATTTCTCTCTAGACTCTGAAGTAAGTCCTGGTGGAAATCTAACAGAACTAGGTAAAGACACATATGAGGAAGGTGGAAAATAAAAGACCTAGAATGTTCTTAAAAACAGACACAAGAAAAGAAAGTCCATGCTTAGATGTAAAGATTCAGAGATTATCCCAAAAGATCAATGTACACATGCAGGGAAGGGTCTTCAATCCAGTGGGACTCAGAAACAAATTGTTGCTGGATAAGGAGGCAGAGCTTGAGACCATGCCCTCCTTGGAGATTAGGAGAAATGAGAGGAGAAAAGAGGGGAAAAGGGGAAAATATAGATTCCTCAATACAATACAGATCCCAGAATATCAAAGTACACACAGCCCTTCCTCCCTTCAACCCAGAGATTCTACTACAGCAGCTATACTCCACTATGATGACAGAAGTTGCTTTTAAAATATAAACCTGTAATAACACCCAAACTATCATAATATAAATATATAGAAAGAGTCTCCATCTATACAAAGCAAATATAAGAATAAGTAAAAATTTTAAATCAAAGCATTCAGGTTGACAACCCCCATATACACACAAATATATATATATATATATATATATATATATATATATATATATATATATATATATCAGAACAAAAGTAATATAATACTCAAAAGTGAATTAAACGTGGCCACACAAGTATTTCAGGACATCAGAAATTTAGAAAAGGATAAACAAAATGGGATGAAGGCAAATGAGTGTTTTAGTTACTTTTCTCATTGCTGAAACAAAATACCCAAAATCTACAAGTTAAGGACAGAACAATTTATTTAGCTCACAATTTGAGGAGGTTTTAGTCAAAAATCAGCTGGATCCAATGCAGGGTGGTACAGCAGACAGGAAACACAGAGGATAAACAGTTTGTGGTGGTCAGAAGATAACAAACCAACAAAACGTGTGACCTGTTTATTTCATTTAAAATTATGTTCTCAAGGTTTATCCATTTACTTAGAAATGTCTCAAGTTTACCCTTCTTTATGGCAGAGTAATACTCCCTTGTATATAAAAACCACATTTTCTTTATCCATTCATCCTTTAATGAACATCTGGGCTATTTACAAGATTTAGCTATTACAAATTGTGCTGCTATAAACATGGGTGTGCATATATCTCTGTGGTATGATGCTGTTCACTCTTTCAGGAAGATACCTAGAAGAGGAACAGCTGGGTCAAATAGAACCTCTAGGTTTAGTTTTTTGAGGGATCTCCATACTGATTTCCATATTGGTTGTACCAATTTACACTTCTATCAACAATGAAGAAGAATTCTTTTTTCTCTACCAGCTTGACAGCATTAGTTATTAGTTGATTTTCTTGATGCTAACCATTCTTATGGAGTGAGCATTGTTTTAATTTACATTTCTCAAGTTACCAGTGGTTTTGAACATTTTTTCATATATGTCTTTGCTGTTTGTACTTCTTCATCTGAGAAGTGTGTGTTCATTTCAGATGCCCATTTTGGATTAGGATCTTTAAATTCCAGGGATCTAATTTTGGGGGCTTCTTTATATATTCTAAGTAACACTTGAAGAAATTCATGACCACCAAACCAACACTCCAGAAAGTTCTGAAGGATATTCTAGAAAAAAAATAATGAAAACAACAGTTCCATGAAACCCAATAAAATGAATTTACCAGGCAAGGCAAGCAATTAAACAGAAGGGAAAGAAAGACAACCAACAACAGGAAAATAATATGACAAGGATAAGTCAATACATATCATTTATAACCATCAATATAAATGGTCTCAATTCACTAATCAAAGAAACAGGTTGGCAGGATGGATTAAGAATCAAGACTCAACAAAATGCTGCATACAAAAAACACATTTAACTCAAAAAAGAAATTTATAGTTTGAAAGTCAAAAGATGGAAAACAATATTCTAGGTGACCGGAATTCAAAAAAGAGCAGAAGAAGCTATTCTATTGGCAGACAAAGTGGATTTCAAGCCAAGACTGATCAGAAGAAACAAAGAAGGTCACTACACAGTTGTTAAAGAATCCAAGAGAAAGATACAACAATCATAAATATATATGCACCAGGCCCAGCTGGGGGTCTGCCTGGAAAGGAGCTGCACAAGTACACAGGCTTCGACCAGAGGCCCACCACTCCATCAGTGGGTGAGTATGTGTAGATCCTGGGGAGCAGCTGTGTGGCCCAGATCAGTGCAGCTGCAGGAGGATCAACACTGGGGGTCTGCCCCTACCCCAGAAGCTCCTGTGCTACCACCCAGGCCTGGGGTCCACCCAGAAAGGAGCTGCATGGGTGTGTAGGCTTCAGCCAGAGGCCCACCATACCACTGGCCACAGCCAGGGATGTGCCTGTAGAAGAGCTGTATAGGCACAAAAGCAATACCCAGAGGCTTGCCTGATACCATTGATAAATGCAGAGAGACCCTAGCCACAGCCTGGGCAGACAACAGGAACTGGGGTTCACAGGCCCCAACCAAAGGCCGTCCCAGACAACAGCTACATAGGGGCCCCAGTAAGAGGCATACCCAGATACAATCCCAAGTGTGCACAGGCCCCAGCCAGAAGCCCACCCAGACAACTGGTCAGCTCAGGGATTCAGAAGGCCACCATTCTGAATCTAGGAATTGAAGTACTGGTGATCAGCACAGTAAAGGCTGTTCAGTGGCTTGCTGAGAATTCAAGACCAGTGAGTGGGAAAAAAGTCACCTCAAAAAAGACACAGCAGGATGCATCTGTTGAAATAGGAAGACACATAAATACATCTCAAAAGAAGACTTCCAGATCATGTAAGGCAAACCCAAAGGGAACTGAGATGGAACAATCTGATACTGAACCACCTGGACTCCCTGAACTGACAATGAAAGAGGATATGGAAAAAATGGAATCAGAAATAATTTTTCACAAAACAGCAGAGATTGTGCCCATAGTACAGGACATGATTAATAAATTTAAGAGTAGACAAAGATAAAAAATAGAGGAGCCGAGGAACATGATGTAATCCCAACATAGGAAAGAAAGTGAATCCAAAAAACAGATGTAAACATTTCCACGAGATTAAAAATTCCATTTAAAGTTTACACAGAAGAATGAGCCAATGCAAGGATAGAATTTCAGATATAGGATATAGGATTGCAATTACTGAACAAGAAAAGAAAAATTTCTTAAAAATACCAAGGGACTATGAGAAATCAATTCAGGAGGTGCTAGATGATACAAGCAAAAGTAACATCAGACTGATTGGAGTCAATGAAGAAACGGGAGAGTAGAGATGACATAAAAAAACTGTTCACAGAAGTGATGGCAGAAAACTTCCCAAATAGGGAAAAAGAACTTGAAACAGAGAAAAATAAGGCATATACAACACCAACTAGCCATGACTAAAAAAAAAAAAAAATCTACACATAGGCATATAAAAGGAAGATACCAAAAATCCAACAGAAGAACAAACTTCCTCAAACAGTTAAAGAAAAGAAACAAATCACATACAAAGGAAAGCCCATCAGAATCACAGCAGACTTCTCAACGCAAACCCTCAAGGCAAGAAGAGATTGGAGTGATATGTTTCAAGCCCTAAAGGAAAACAACTTCCAGCCCAGATTGATGTAACCTACAAAATTATCTTTCAAAATTGATGGTGAAATAAGATACATTCATGACAAAGAGCACCTTGGGAACTTCATGAATACCAAACCAGCACTGTAAAAAATTTTAAAGAATATTCTATGAAAAGACAATGAAGATCAAAATCCCAGGAAGTCCTGCAGAATGAATCCATCAAGCACAACAAGAATTAAAACACAAAGGGGAAGAATCCAATATAAAGAAAAAGTTATGACAAGGATAAGTCAATACATACCAGTTATAACAATCAATGTTAATGGTCTCAACTGACCAATCAAAAGAAATAGACTGACAGAATGGGTCAAGAAGCAAGATCCAACAATATGCTACATAGGAGAAACACACTTAATTCAAAAAGAAACTCATAGGCTGAAAGTTAAAGGGTGGAAAACAATACTCCATGTGACTGGAACTCGAAAAAAAGCAGGAGTAGCTATCCTCTTTGCAGATCAAGTGGATTTCAAACCCACACTGATTAAGAGAGACAAAGAAGGACACTACATCCTTGAAAAGGGAACAGTCAAAGAGGAAGAGATGACAGCGATAAATATCTATGCACCAAACACTAGTGCACCCAAATATATAAAACAAATAGTAACAGACATAAAAAAACCATATAAGCACTAATACAATAGGCATGGGTGACCTCAATACCCCATTGCTACAAATAGGTCAACTAGACAAAAAACAAGCAATGAAATACCAAAACTCAATCAAACTCCTGAACATATGAACCTAACAGATGTTTACAGGGTTTTTCACCCCACAAAATCAGAATTCACATTCTTTTCTGCTGCACATGGGGCATTCTCTAAAATAGAGGACATACTCACTCATAAAACATGTTTAAGTAACTGCAAAGGAAGTGAAGTTATCCCCTGTATATTATCAGACCACAGTACGATGAAATTGGAGATCAATAGCAAAAGAAAGCACAAGAATTTCATAAACACATGGAAACTGCACAACACATTTCTCACTAATCAATGGGTCACAGAGGAAATTAAAGAAGAAATCAGACCGTTCCTACAATTAAATAACAATGCCAATAGAATATATCAGAATTTTTGAGACACAATGAAAGCAGTCCTACAAGAGAAATTCATAGCAGTGAATACTCACACTAGGAAAACAGAGAGAGCCAAATTAAACAACCCTGATGCTGAACCTCAAGTTTCTAGAAAGAGAAGAGCAGGACAAGCCCAAAGCTCATACAAGGGAGGAAATTATAAAGATCAGGGCAGAAATCAATGTAATGGAGACTAAGAAAACAATACAAAAAATCAATGAAGCCAAGAGTTGGTTCTTTGAAAGAAGAAACAAAATTGACAAACCCTTAGCCAACCTTATCAGAAGAAGGAAAGAAAAGGCCCAAATCCATGCAATTAGGAATGAAAAGGGTGAAATTACAACAGACCCAGCAGAAATCCAGAGGATCATCAATACCTACTTAGAGAACCTATACGCCAATAAGATGGAAAATACAGAAGAAATGGACAGATTCCTAAATATGTATGAATTACCAAAGTTGAACGAAGAAGACCTAAAAATTCTAAACAACCCAATATCATTCAATGAAACTGAAATTGTAATTTAAAACGTACCATCCAAGAAAAGCCCGGGTCTTGATGGCTTCACCGCTGAATTCTATAAGACATTTAGAGAGGAACTACCACCGCTACTGTTTAAACTCTTCAATGAAATTGAAAGGGAAGCAATACTCCTGAAATCATTCCTAGAAGCAAGCATCACCTTGATTCCCAAAGCAGAGAAACACTCAACCAAAAAAGAGAACTATAGGCCAATCTCACTAACGAACATAGATGCAAAAATCCTTAATAAGATCCTGGCAAATAGAATGCAGAAGATCATCAAGAGGATCATACACCCTGACCAAGTGGAATTCATCCCAGGGATGCAGGGATGATTCAACATATGCAAATCAATAAATGCAATACATTATACCAATAGAGCCAAGGACAAAAACCATATGATCATCTCAATAGATGCAGAAAAAGCATTTCACAAAACCCAACATGCATTTGTGAAAAAAACCCTACACAAAATTAGAATAGACGGTCTCTACCTCAATCTGATAAAAGCCATCTATGAAAAACCAACAGCCAATATCATATTAAATGGTCAAAAACTGAAGTCCTTCACACTAAAATCAGGAGCAGTACAAGGATGTCCACTATCACCACTCCTGTTCAATATAGTTTTGGAAATATTAGCCATGGCAATTAGGCAAGAGAAAGAAATAAAAGGAATAAAGATAGGAAACAAAGAAGTCAAATTGTCATTATTTGCAGATGACATGATACTCTCTATAGAAGGCTCTAAAAACTCCACCAAATGTCTTCTAGACTTAATAACCAAATTCGGTAAAGTAGCTGGATACAAGGTCAACCCACGAAAATCAATAGCTTTCCTCTTTAGGAACAGCAGACTCACTGAGAGAGAAATAGGGCAAACAATTCCTGTCACAATAGCATCCAGAAAACGGAAATACCTCGGAATCAACCTAACAAAAGAAATCAAAGACCTCTTCGCTGAAAAGTATAGCACTTCGAAAAAAAGACATTGAAGTGCATATCAGAAAATGGACAGAGATCCCTTGCTCCTGGGTAGGAAGGATCAACATAGCGAAAATGGCCATACTTCCAAAATTGCTATATAGATTCAATGCAATCCCAATTGAAATCCCGGCACCATACATCATAGACCTTGAGAAAACAATCCAAAAATTCATTTGGAACAAGACGAGCCCTAGAATAGCAAAACCAATACTATGCAATAAAGATAAGGTAGGGGATATCACAATCCCCAACTTGAA
This sequence comes from Heterocephalus glaber, assembly GCF_053883595.1. Taxonomy (NCBI): domain Eukaryota; kingdom Metazoa; phylum Chordata; class Mammalia; order Rodentia; family Bathyergidae; genus Heterocephalus; species Heterocephalus glaber. The sequence goes on from NW_028258320.1 coordinate 54,071,611, forward strand.
ACTATACAACAAGCTTTTCGATTTTAGTTGAGTGCATGGAGAGAGATATAGGTCTAGTTTTAGTCTTTGGCAAGTTGAAACCCAATTTCTCCAACACCATTTATTAAAGAGGCTATCTTTCCTCCAGTGACGGTGTTTGGCTCCTTTGTCAAAGATGAGGTGGCTGAGTGTGTCTGGAGGTGTTTCTGCATCTTGTAATTTATTCCACTGGTCCTCAGGTCTGTTTTTTTTGCCAGTACCATGCTGTTTTTATCACAGTAGCTTGTTGTATAGTTTCAAAAATCTAATTATTAAAATAGAAAAACTAAACTGGTTAGAAGAGATGTTAGGTAGAACTCTTGAAGCCATTGGTGTTGGAAAAGATTTTCTGAACAAAACCTCAGTTGCTCGTGAACTAGCACAAACAATCAACAAGTGGTTCCTTTTCTTATTAAAAAGCTTCTGCACAGCAAGAGAAACCACCAACAGTGTGAAGAGACAACCCACAATGTGGGAAAAAATTTTCACCAGCTGTGCCTCAAAGGTGTGCTATCTAGAATAAATAAAGAACTTTAAAAATTCAGACCTCCCAAATGTAAAGACCCAATCCAAAAATGGGCTTCTGAAATGAACAAACATTTCTCAGACAAAGAACTAGAAATAGGAAATAAGTATATGAAAAAGTGTTCAACATCACTGGTCATTTGAGAGATGCAAATGAAAACAACACTGAGATTCCATCTCACCCCAGAAAGAATGGCTGCCATCATGAAATCAACCAATAACAAATGCTGGTGTGCCTGTGGGGAAAGAGGAACCCTACTCCACTGCTGGTGGGAGTGCAGACTGGTGCAGCCACTGTGGAAATCAGTATGGAGATACCTCAAAGAACTAGGATTGGAAGTCCGTTTTGACCCAGCTTTTCTGCTGTTAGGTATCTTCCCCAAAGAATTAAAAGAATCATACCACAATGATATATGTGGACCCATGTTCATAGCAGCACAGTTTGTAATAGCTAAAACTTTGAAACAACCCAATTGCCCATCAACTTGAGACTGGGTGAAAAAAATGTGTTTTTTTTTAATAAAATGGAGCATTACTCAGCCATAAAGAATGAGAAACTGGAGACATTTATAGCTAAATATATGCACATTGAGATGATACTCAAGTGAAATAAATAGGGCACACCTGTAAATACCAAATAGTTTCTCTGCTGTGAGAAATTGAAAGTGTAAATAAGGACTAGGAAGAAAAGTTACAAAGGGGAATGGGAAGTGTGAGGGATGGGGTAAAGAAAGAAGCGAACAGAAATAATGTGAGAAAAAGAAAAAATGGAAACAAAATCTTTGTAGATATGGAGGGATGGAGGGGTTGAAGGGAGGGGAGGGTAATGGGGAAAAAATAAGAACCAAGATGGACTATGTAAAGGTGCAAATTTCCAATGATGAATGTCATTATATTTTATACCTTAAATGTACCAATAAAATTAATAAAACATATATATATATATATATGCACCAAATATCAGTACACTCAAAAATATAAAACAAACAATGGGTATGAACAGATACCCACTAATATAATTGTAATGAGGAACCTCATTACCCCATTGTCACAAATAAACAGACCAACTAGACAAAAAAATCAACACATTGCTGAACCAAATCTTTGAACAAATGAACTTAGTACATAACTGCAGAGTTTTCTACCTTGCAACAACATAATAAATCTTATTCTCAGCAGCACATGGGACTTTCTCCAAAGTAGACTACACATAGCTCATAGAACACACTTACATAAGTGAAGTGGAACTGAAATTACCCCATGCATATTATCAGATCATAGTGCAATGAAATTGGAAATCAATGGCACAAGAAACCACAAAAAATCACATAAACACATGGAAATTAAATAATGCACTCTTGAACAACTAATGGGTCATATATGAAATTAAAGAGTAAATTAGACAGTTTCTACAATTAAACAAAAATGCCAATGTGGCATACTAGAATTTATACAATTCTATGAAAGCAGTCCTAGGAGGGAAATTTATAGCTGTGAATTCCACATCGGTAAAATGGAGCACACTGAAACAAATAACCTATGTTGAACCTCAAGCTTCTAGATATAGAAGAACAGGTTAAACTCAAAGTGTGTATAATGGAGGAAATTATAAAGATCAGAGCAGAAATTAATGTCATTGACACTAACAAAACAATACAAAGAATCAATGAGTCAAAGAGTTGGTTCTTTGAAAGATTAGATAAAAGAGACAAGCCCTTAGCCAATCTCATCAAAAGAAAGAAAGAAAGAAAGAAAGAAAGAAAGAAAGAAAGAAAGAAAGAAAGAAGAAAGAAAGACTCAGTCTATGCAGTTAGGAATGAAAAGGGTGAAATCACAATGGATCCTATAGAAATTCAGATTATCAATACCTACCTCATGAACCTGTACTCTAATAAGATGGAAAACTCAGAAGAAATGGACAGATTCCCAGATACATATGAATTACCAAAGTTGAATCAAGAAGATATAAAAGTTCTAAATAACCCACTATCAGTCAATGAAACTGAAGATGTAATTAAAGTTCTACCAACAAAGAAAAGCATAGGCCCTGACAGATTCACTGCTGAAATTTACAAGAAATTTAGAGACTACTCTTCAAACTATTTAATGAAACTGAAAGGGAAGCAATACTTTTAAATTAATTCCTGGAAGCAAGGACTACCCTGATTCTAAAACCAGAGAAGAATCCAACCAAAGAAAGAGAAACTACAGGCCAATGTCCCTAATGAATATAGATGCAAAGATCTTCATTAAGATACTGACAAACAGAATAGCAAATCATCAAGAAGATTATAAACCATAACCAAGTAGGATTCATCCAAGATATGCAAGGATGGGTCAACACACAAAAATCAATAAATGTACCACACTACATTAACAGAACCAAGAACAAAAATCACATGATCATCTCATAGATGCAGAAAAAGAATATGACAAAGTCTAACACCTATTCATGATAAAACCCCTCCAGAAAATTGGCATAGAAGGTCTTTATCTCAATCTGATAAAAGCCAAATCTATGAGAAATCAACAGCCAATATCATACTAAATGAAAGCTTTCACCCCAAAATCAAGAACAAGGCAAGGATGTCCACTATTAACACTCCTATTCAATGCAGTGCCAGAAACATTAGCCAGAGGAATTAGATAAGAGAAAGAAATAAAAGAAATAAGGATAGAAAAGGAGAAAGTTAAATTATCATCATTTGTGGATGACATTATACTGTACATAGAAGACCCCAAAAACTCCACCAAAAGACTTCTAGTCAATAACCAAGTTTAGTAGCATAGCAGTATACAAAGTCAATGTTCAAATATCAATAGCATTCCTGTACATAAATAACAAATTCACTGAGAGAAAAATTAGAGAAATAACACCTTTCACAATAACATCAAGAAAAATGAAATACATAGGAATCAATTTGATGAAGGAAGTAAAAGACCTTTCCATTGATAATTACAGTTCTCTGAAAAAGAAGATTGAAGAGGATATCAGAAAATGGAAAGATATCCCTTGTTCTTGGATAGGCAGAAAAAACATAGTGAATATGGTGATACTTCCAAAACTGTTATATAGATTTAATGCAATTCCAATCAAAATACCAATAGCATACCTTGCAGAACTAAAGAAAACAATCCCAAAATTCATTTGGAACCAGAAGAGACATATAATAGTGAAATCAATTCTGGACAACAAAGGCAAGGCAGGGGTCATCACAATCCTTGACTTGCAATTATACTACAAAGCTATCATGATAAAAACAGCATGGTACTTGCAAAACAAACAACAGACCCAGGAATCAATGGAACAGAATAGAAGATGCAAAAGAACTCCAAACACACTCAGCCTTTTATTTTTGACAGAGGAGCCAAACAGCTTCATTGAAAGAAAGATAACCTCTTTATTAAATGCTGCTGGGAAAACTGGCTTTCCACATGCTGAAGATTAAACCTAGGCCCATACCTCTAACCATGCACTGAACTAAAATCAAAATTGATCAAACATCTAAATATTAAAACAGAAACATTTAATCTACTGGAAGATAGGATACATAAAACTCTTGAAGTAAAATGTATAGGCAAAGACTCAATGAACAAAACCTGAATTGCACAGCAAATATTATAAAAAATCAATAACTGGAATCACATTATATTAAAAAAAAACTTTTGCACAGCAAAAGAAACCACTAACAGAGTGAAGAGACTACCCATAGAATGGGAAATTTTTCTTAACAGCCCCCCTCAGACAAAAGACTAATATCTGCCTATATCTTGAAGCACTTCCCCTCTTTCATTCTAGAAGTTTCAAAGTTTTGGGGTCTTTGATCCATTTTGAGTTGATTTTTGCACATGATGAGAGATAGGGATTCAGTCCCAATCTTCTTTCTATATGTGGATATCCAGTTTTTCCACCACCATTTGTCAAAGACTGTTTCTTTTTGCACAGTTCACAATATTTTTGGCTCTTTTATCAATAATCAGATGGTGTTCTTACTGTGACTTTGTAGTATACTTTGAAATTAGTTATTGTGTTGCCCCCAGGCCTTTAATTTTTGCTGAGGATTGCTTTGCTTATTGCTGGGCCTTTGTGCTTCCACATGAATTTAGGATTGTTCTTTGTAGTTCTGTGAAGAATGTCATTGAAATTTTGATGGGGGTTGCATTGAATCTGTATATCACATTTGGTACAATGGCCATTTTAAGTATGAATTCTGCTAAAAGAAGTCCAAATGGCCAACGATTATATTTAAAAACCTATTCAAAATAAGGGAAATGTAAATCAACACTGCAGTGGGATTCCAGCTTAACCCTATCAGAGTGGCTATCATCAAGAATACAAAAATAGTAAATGCTAGTGAGAATGTAGTCAACAAAGGAACCCTTCTGAAGTTGAATAACTCTAGCCATTATAACAGGAAATAATATAATTACAGGAAGACCAACCATACAGTTATATGAAGAAATAGGAATGAATTGAACTAAAATAATAAATGAAAATTACTTTTAATATATGTCAGAAGGGCCAGGGATTTAGCTCCATGGCACCTCACCTGCCTTACAAGCACAAGGTCCTGAATTCAATCCCCTGTACAAAAAAAATATATAGATATAGATATATGTCAGAAGAAAGATTAGGATACAAGCAATGTATATGATACATCTGAAAAAATGATCAGAAAAACTAAAAAGATAAAGAAGAGGCACACCATGCCTTACAAAAAAAAAAAAAAAAGCAGAAGCCATCATGCTTCAGAGAGAAAAGAGGATATGTTTTAACGTTAAAAACAAAATTCACTATAAGCAAGTGACCTGTATGACTATCAACCAAAAAATAACTAGTGAACATTGCTAGAAATAAGCCCCCGGACTCAATTTGTTGGTGTAGATATTAAAGTATTCAGACATTAAAAAATCTCGACAAGACAAATTTTTACTTTTGTTAAAGGGCATAAGCACACCCAGCATTGAGGTAGCAGACATGTAGGGAGACTGTAGCAGGCTTATTTCATTCCCTAATGCTTAAGAAACAACTGACCTTTTTTCCGTTGGCTGGGTTGAATGTTCATAATCTATCTCAGTTGACTAGTTTAAGTGGTGACAAGGGTTTCTGGGCAGGGTTACTAAGGGAGGGGAGAGTTGGGGTATGGAGCACTGAAAGTCCTTGGCTGTTGATAAGTTATCACTGGCTGTTAGCTGTGTTTCTGGAATCTTAACTGAACAAACATTTTTGTAACTCTGTATGCTCAAAACAAAGAAAGAGGGGCATCCTGCAGTGAACTAGAGTTTGAGATGAAGATACTCTCTTGTTCATATTTTTGATTGAAAAGACCTTGTTTCTTACATCAGAAAGCAGAAAAATATTATAGCAGTGGACAATGGGTCAGAAGCTAGAAGACACCAGCAACATACTCAATGAGGTGGATTTTACTGAATATTCTGAAATTTACTTCTGAAAATCAGGAATGTGACTTTCTCCCAGGAACATGTAGGACACCTGCAAGACTATCATGTATTAGGTCACAAAACAACATAATAATAAACAGGGAGTTAGATCACTTGGAAATGGGAAGGGGGCCAACAGATAGAGGGAAGAGATGAGGGGAGCAAAGGGCTGGAAAAGACACATAAAAAGAATTAAGATACGTTATATACATGAACCAACTCCTTAGGATGAGTGAAATCATTATGTACTGCAAAGATGTACTATTAAAAATTAAAATAACAGGGTCAGGGATTTAGCTCAGTGGTACTGCTGCCCGCCTTGGAAATGCAAGGTCCCGAGTTCAATCCCTGGGACCAAAAAATAAAATAAAAGAAAATAAAAAATTAAAATAACATATTCCACAAAGGAGATAATTGCAAACAATCTTGTCTAATCACATTGTAATAAATCTAGAGACTAATAACTAAATCAAAAAATAAATCATTCTGGAAATTTAAAAAACTAAAGTATTTCATGCAAAATAATTCCTGGGTGAAAGAAGAAATGCAACCAAAATGTAAACTTTCTTAAAAATTTAATAATACAGAATTTATTGAAAGTAGTAATCAGAGGACAATTTGTAGCTCTAAATGTTTATATAAATAAAAACCAAATAAGTGGAAAACCTAAGCAAGGAATAGAAAAGTTCAAAATAAAGTACAAAGAAAAAATAAAAATAAAATCAGAAATTTTTTAATGTACTAGAAAATTGAAAAATAGAAGATCTAATTAATAATCAAAATTTGTGACATTTCCCTCTCCCTTCACAAAAACTCAAACTAGACAAGCAACCAGCTAACTTGGTTAAGAAAAGGGAAGAGGGGGCCGGGGATTTAGCTCAGTGGTGCTGCCACCTCCTTCTCAAGTGCAAGGTCCTGAGTTTGATCTCTGGTACAAAAAAACAAAAAAAAATGAGGAGGAAATACTAATATTAAAAAATGGAAGGAAGGCGAGAAGGAAGGAAGAGTGAGGAAGAATAAGAAAGGAGGAAGGATGGGGGAGTGGGTGAAGAAATGAAAATGGATAACAAGCAACTCTCCTAAAAAATAAAAATTAAGACTTATGACATTATTTAGAAAACTCTGTGCAAATAAACTTAAAGCTAAAGCTCCATATAACATGGAGTTCTTCAAACTTAGCCCTATTAAAAATAGTTTAAACAAAATATTTTATGGAAGTCAGAAAGTTACAAAAAAACAAAAAACAAAAGCCTTAGCAAAATGAGGGCTTCCTGATAACTTCCTAGGGGTTATATTGAAGTTTCAAAGATTAGATGCTCCCAGTGCTGAATAAAAATGGGCAAAAATAGATCTTATGAAACATTTACTCTTAAACCTGATAAAGACAATATAAAATAGTCTGCTCAAAATTACAAGAGTGCTGAGTAAATTCATACTGAAAGATAACATCTTAACCATCATATTTTCAAAAGTGAAAATGTTTGCCCATAGTTACTGATGAAAAGGGCTGTGGGGAACTAGGCATCTGCCTAGTTGGCCAATTGGAAGGTAATTGACACAGCCCTTAGAGAGGGGAAATTGGCAATGTCTAACAAAATAACCATGCATTCACTTTTGACTGACCCAGCAACCTTGCCTCTAAGAATTTGTCCTGAAGTTATGCAGTCAACAGTACAGAAACATAGGTTAACAAAGTTATTTGCATCGTACTTTTTCTAATTGCAAAATAAAGATAATATCCTCAACCAAGGATCAGCAATTGAAGTCCTTCCTGACATCTATGGATTTTACAAACAGGTTTCTTGGAACACAGTTTTTTCTGAGTTATGCATTATCTAATGCTGCTTTTGACCCATGAAGGCAACAGAAAGCTTGTGACCAGCAGGCTTCAAATATCTAATCTTTGACACTTTAAGTAAAAGTTTGCTTACCCTTGTCATAAATAAGAATTCACAGAAAATTGTTTCTTTATGACTGAGCATCCACACAATGCAGTATTGTAGGTACAAAAAATTTAAAGAGGATTACTATTAATTTATATTAAATGCATGCATTGCTCAGTGAAAGAATTAAGAACAGAACAGTATATATAATATGAAAGAAGATATAAGTTTATATGCATATATGTGTGTCTGTGTTCGTTTTGCAAAAAGAAATGCAGAGAGGTTAAACTAGGGACTAATGAGCTTGGTCAATACAAGGTATGTTGACAATATGGTGACACTTCTCTGAGTCTTACTTTTGATGTAGCTTTGAAGTTTAGAACTACTTTAAGATTGTGCATATTCAAAATCCTTGAAATGAGACATAGGAACTGATAAGCATGTCATACATTTTTGTCGCTGTGACATCTGCAAATTAAAGGACGAAAGGTTTATTTTAGCATACATTTTGTAGAAGTTTCAGTCCATAGTCAGCTGGCTCCAACACAAGGCACCCTAGTAGAGAAGCACGGCAGAGGAAAAACAGCTTTGGTGTGGCAGTGAGAAATAGAGATCAAGGGAGGAGGGTGGGAGATAGACCCTTCTAGGCCATATCTCCCATAACTCACCTCCTCTCAACATTACATTTAATTATAAACTCATCAGTGGACTAATCCAGTGATCCAATCATCCCTCAAAAGCTCCACCTATGAGTATGTGATATACTGGGGAAACATCTAGATATAAACCATAGCAGAGCATAAGTTTATTTCATTAAATAACATAAGCACACTGAAAGGGGAAAAGATTAAAGTGAGAAACTTAGACACACAACTATTGGAAGCTTGATTATGAAGACAAAGAAGAGACTTTAAACAAATACTGGACTCCTGTTAATGTTTTTTTAATGGTGTGAGCTGGCACTACTGGAAAGACTTTCCTTGAATTCTAGGACTATGTGGGTGAGGAAACACAGTGAGGTCTACGGTATGGGATTCTCATGGTAGAGGGAGAATTTCAAACACAGAAAGGGTAGGGTGATGTTTTAACCCTTGAAGTAAGCTGGACACAACTCTTTGAAAATGTATGGTCTCCACCTAGTCAAGAAGAAATATTAGAGGAACACAATCTTCAAAGACATCAAAACCATGAGACATAAAACTGAGGAATAGAGACTTGGAAAGCAAAAGCAGTGCTGAGCCCTCAGTTAAATCCTAGGATGCAAAAAAGAAAATGAGTACAAAAGATGTCACTGGAACAAATCAAGTGTTTGGAATATGGATTTTGGGTGAAGCCATAATGCTACATCGATGTTAAATTTCCTAATTCTGAAACTTTCTTAATTTTGAAAATTCTGTCATCATTTAACTGATGTCCTTGTACTGAGGAGTTACACACTGATCTATTTAGAGGCAAAGGGGGACACCATGCCTGTGGTATATTCTTAAATGAGCATATATTAAATATAATCTTTGAGAGAATATACACAATTATAAATAAATGGAAGTATTTGGGAGGTAAACTGTAAAACTGTATACAGGGTATATTTACTATTATTGCATCCTTTCATTTTTTGAAATTATATTCAAATAAAGTCTCCTAAAACAATATTACCCACTAGTCTACTGGATGTCTATCTGGACTGAAAGGTCAGCCTCCAGGTACATTTCTGAAAATAGTGATTTCTTTTCCTCAATAGCTCTTTTTTATGATTTTTCTCTTTGATGTTGGTTTTCAGCAGTTCGAGAATGATGTGTTTAGGTGGGGTTCTGTTTGTCTTTTTTTCTGATTTAAAAATCTCTCTCTCTCTCTCTCTCTCTCTCTCTCTCTCTCTCTCTCTCTCTCTCTCTCTCTCTCTCTCTCTTTCTCTCGGAGGGATGGTCATGTGAGGATGTGAGGACCCAGCCAGAAAGTGGGCAACTGCCAGCCAAGGAGAGCGATCTCAGAGGAAACTACCTATGCTGGCCCTAGCTCTTGGACTTCCAGCCTTTAGAACTATGAGAAAATGTCTGTTTCAACTCCTTCATCTGGGTTATTTTGTTTTGGCCTCCTGAGCAATGGTTACAGTATTGGCATGGAGAAATAAAGCTCGGCATTTTTTCAAAAGCTACCTTAGCTATATGGAGTCTCTGACCTGCACAAGTGAGGGCTTTCCAGTGCCTGTGCACATGTCAGACTCTGCAGTTCAAATACCTCCCAATGAATTATGACATGGCTCTGTAATCCTTCATTCTGAAGCATCTAATCTCATACTAAACTCATTTGTAAATTATTAATTTAGCTCATGGTAATTTTAGCTGTATAATTTCTATTTATGTTTTTTAAGGGATATTAAGTATCTGATGAATGCTTCATCCTTTTCTCTATATCCTCAATTATATGAATCATAGCTATTTTAGGCTTCCTGTCTCTAATTATTCAGTACTGATTTTTAGCAAATGTTGTATTATTGATTGGACTTTGCAGATAAAAAGAAATTTTAGAGGCTCTCACCAGAGAGCTTCCTTCCTCCAGAGAAGTTAGGCTTTGTCTGGCATGTGGGAAACCTTCAGACACAGGGGGCCTGTCACCTCATGGGGACCACAGGGATCCTGTCAAGAATGAGGAACCCCTTCAGATCACAGTGGTCATGTCAGGCACTGACCTGTGAGACTTTGGTGAGAAATAAGGAAAGGTAGAGGTTTTCAGTTGAGGTCAGATGCCCTAGGTTCAAATCTTAGCTCTTTCTCCCACTGATTGGTGAGCTTGTTTCCCATTCTGAGACACAGCTGTAGTCCTGACACCTTCCCATGGTGAAAGTGAGTGAGCTCCCAGCAAAAGCTCCGCAAACAGCACCTGGCACAGAGCAGCATCCAATACTTGCTGATTGGGGCCCAAGATAGACACAATGGCCTTGTCTTACCTTCGGATGGATCAGCATGATGTTAAAGGCAACTTTTGAGACCATACACCTTCCTTACGTGGCTGGGTCTTCTGATGAAGCAACAGGTATGAAAGTGCTGCTTCTCTCTTCTCTGTCACAGCAGGCTCAAGGTGTGACTATGAAGGTTTTTCTGCTCCATGTCTCCCCTGGGAAAAGTAGAGCAGAGTCAGTGGGTAACCTTCAGACCACAGGGGTCCTGTCAAGAATGAGGAACCCAGAGGGCCAGGGATTTAGCTCAGTGGTTCTGCCACCTGCCCCATAAGCACAAGGACCCGAGTTGGATCCCTGGTACCAAAAAAAAAAAAAAAAAGAATGAGGAGCCCAGTCCTGTGTCACCAGGGATTGAGTAGCTGAGGTAGGATGAGGCATAACCATATCGTCTTGTCGCCTAGGAGGGAAAGCACAAAAAACTGGCAGTGATCAAGGTTACAGGAAGGTTTTCATGTGACTTAGACACTTGTGACCCAATGATCCCAACCTCTGAACGTGGAGGCATTTCCATGGAAACAAGACATCATGCAAACACAGGGCCAATGGCCCACATCCCACCACTGTTAATGCCCCACTCTGCTACCCTGAGTGGAACAGCTGGCCTTCTGGGGCTCTGTGTCCTCATTACTGGAACAAGATATTAGACTTGAGAATTTTATAGTCCTTTCTGGTCTAACCTCTATGATGCTAAAATAAACCGGTTACAAAATTTCCCTGTCCTATCTAAGAATGCACAAAATACAATTTAATGCAAGAATTTCATTTTTTAAAAAAAGATACCAACTTGCTAACCTGCTGTTTAATGATTTATTGTGTTTTGTGACCCTATTTTACTGTGATTACTAAGTGAATACAGAAGCTGGTTTGGATTCTTGTCTCACGCTGTCTCACTTCACCCTACCCTGCATGAAAATAGGGGTCAGAGATATTAGGGGAGTCATGAAGATTAGCAACATTTATGTAAATGCCTTGGATAGTGAGACACATCAAAGACCCTCAGTAAAGTACAGCATCCTCATCCTTCAAAGTGGGCAACGAGAGGTCACTCTAAGCATAGTATTCCACACTGTTAGAATACTGCATGTACTTTCTGACTTGTGGGTTTTCTTTATTGAAATTAAAAATAAATAAATATCATGAAGGAAATTCTATATATCCCAAATAGTCAACTAAATCACTTCTGAGCTTTGAGGACTTGAAGTTCTATGCCATAAATGTAAGAATCTCTGAAAAAGATAATCTGTTTTAAAATTATCATCTGGTTGGAAATCAATAAATTGCAAGTCATAATGAGGAAAGGGATCCAGAGATAGCCTCCCAGGGGACATTTTCCCATACACAAGTCTCAGGTTGACTCATGGCTTCACATTCTAGGAAAATAAGTCAAGCAATTCCAAAGAGGCCTGTCAGCTCTATGTTGGTTTTTAGTACATTCCGGAAGAGCCTTTAATATAATTTATGAAAAGAAGTGCTACTAGTGGAGGAATGAAAACAGACAAACACTCAAGCAGGAGACCTGGGTTTCCCCTGGCCACATCACTCTGGGAGGAGGCTGTGAGTCTTGGCCACTCTGCCACTCAGAGAAACTCAAAGTCGCTGTGCTCAGGACAGCCTGGCAGGTCTCAAAACTTTGGCTCCAGCTGCTTGGTGGAGGTCCCTTCCTGAACATCCTTCTGTAATGAGATCAGCATCCTAACTGGCAAAGTGAACAGCGGACCATTGATAGGCAAAGGACTTACTGATGTTATCATAAGAAACATGGCTTGGACTTTATAACTTGGCATTTGATTTGCTTTGGAAAGAAATTCACACATAAATTAATTTGGATATTAATGCAACATGAAAAGGGATTTTAAAAATGTTTTTTCCATTTTAAATGACAGATCTAAAGAATGTTGTGAAATGAATGTTATTCATATCAAAGGAAATTCTGAGACTATTTGTTCAAAATAAACCTGGGCCTGTTCTGGGGAGGAACATATAAAGGTCCTGGGGTAAGGCTTTTCTTGGAGTGCTCAAGAAAGAGTAAGAATGTGCTCTTTTATACCCAACCACAATCCCAGAGCTATGAGCAGTGCCAGATGCATCATAGGAATTATTAAACACTTGCTGAATTTGTAAGTGAAGTTTTATGCACTGAATAAACTGCTGCTTAATGCAATGAATGTGCACCACTTTCTAGATGCTGACATTACCAAAGGAATGACCAATCCCTTCCTGCAAGTCCTTGAGGCATTGTGGAAGCAACAATACATATGTAGAAAAGAATGACATATAACAAGAAAGCAACCACTAGAGAAAGCAAATACTGCTTCACAGTCTCAAAATTTCTCAAAGCAATTGCCAATTACTGTGAATAAATGAAGACAAGATTTTGCTAGTCTTACTATTGGTGAATCTCTACACGAGACAGGAAAATGGTGACGATCTCTACAGTCTACATAGAAGAGGGGTAGGAGTCGTCCTCGAGGTACCCAGCAGCAGGCAAGGTGAGGGGCCAAGACTCCTCCTCCGGTCAAAGCTGACCTGTGGTGAAATTGAGTTTCCTCAAGACTATTTGGAAGTACACAATTCAGAAAAGCAATTTCAGCAGTATTTACAGATGTCATCTGTCTGATTTACTGCCATCCTTCATCTGAGAAATAGCTTTGTGGCATTTACTGACAGGCTGCAGACCGACATGGAAGCTTCCCTTTCCCCCTGCAAGATACTTGTCAATGGAGTCTCTTCACTCTCATTCTTAAGCACATTCCAGGAGACAAAGGTTACTTTCAAGTGTATAACTAACATTCTTCTAGTGTGATTCTTTCTTCAACTTTCTACTCAGGCTTACAGACAATTTTTAAAGAAAAATAAATGTAACAGAATTGCAGATTGATTTGCATAGGCTATTGAGAACCACAGGGGGGGAAAGAAAGTAGAAAAACACTTACATCCAAGGTGATGGGAATTATTTTCACCTGATGAGCATTGTTCACGGTCAATGATGGCATAGTGCAGTTGGCACAGATTTGGAACTGGATCCACACATAAAGCATTCTCCTAGGTATCTCCTGAGGTTTGGCCACAGGTTCTTACTTGAGATAAGTATCGCAGCAGGGATGCAAAGCAGGTTTTGAGAAGGGCATCGGGTGGCTTCTGTTGCTCAAAACCTCCATTCTGCTGTCCTGGGCTGCTGTAGCCATGGACTAAGTGGATTATGGTGAGCTAAGCATGTTATCTTACAGCTCTGGAGACCAGGAGCCTGAAACCATTGTTTTGGCAGAGTACCTTCTGCAGGCTCTCAAGATTGTTCTTGGGTTCATTCAGCTCTTGGTAGTGCCTTGGCTTGTGGCCACATCACTCCAGTCTTGGCCCATCATCACCTGTCATTTGCTTCTTTATGTTCTCCTCTTCTCTTCTATGGGGATTCTTGGGACTAGATTTAGGGCACAACCACATAGTTCAGCATGATCCCATCATGAGATCCTTCCATTACATCTGTAAGGCCCCATTTCAAAATTAGGCTACATTCACAAGTGTCAGAGATTAGGTTTAGATCTATTAGTTGGTGCAATCTTTGAGGCCCACTAGATAGTGTGACTGTTCTGAAATCTTATACTCAGAGACTATGGCCAGTGCATACAGAAGTCCTTCAAACTGAGAAGGACCCCAGGCTTTGTAGAGGGCAGGCTTCACCCTCCAAAGCAGTCTCCACAGATGTCCTTGGAACAGACTAGCAGGGAAGCTACTTCTCCAAGTGAGCGTTGGCTCCTGCTGGTTATGATCCACTCCCTCTGCTCCTGGGTCCCATTGTGTCTGGACACTGCCCTGGGTGGAACTGAGCCCTACTGGATTTTCTCATGGTTAGAGACCATGGTTGATTCAGAGAAACAGTTCCTCCTGTTGAGCACCTGGCCAGCATCATTGTTAGTAGGTTTTCAATTATTCATTCCACAGTGTCTTGTTTGCCTGGTGTAGACATTGGAGTGGGAAGGGACAAGCACCACCCAAAAGAATGCATAAACAGACTGTGAATTGTGAATGAGCAGGGCATGAGCAATAGCGGGGAAGGAGGCACAGGAATGCAGGTGGTCAAGGACGTCCGTACTGGAGTTGAGCCATGTTCACTGCAACCTGCTGCCCCAGTGCATCCTCTGCTGAGAGTGGACTGGCTGTAGGGAAGGCCCTTCGTTCTGCCCAGTGGGAAGTAGTGGGCAAATCCCAACTCCCTTGCTTCTGCAGGTGACAATTCTAAGGCATATTCTATACCTAGGGGCAGCAAACTGCAGCCTGTGCACTCAATTGGTCCACCATCTAGTTAATTTTATTGGAACACAGCCACTATTTCTTTGGGCATTGGAGATGGCTACTTTCACACTGTGAGACAAAGAAGTAGTTGCCACCAACACACTGTGGGCTGCAAGACTAAAACATTAGCTATCTTGCCCTTTATTGGAAGTTGCCTAATCCCTGATCTATAATCTACCACCTTTCAGGGTCCCACAGGCCTGATCCCTCTACCCACAGTGATAATCAGCTCATAATCCCAGGATATGCAGCCCTTCCTTGGCTGGCCTCATTCTGTACTCCAGCAGGGGCTCCAAGGGTCCCTTCCCAAACAGTTGGCTCTCTCTTATGGGTACTGGATCCACAGGTTCAATCACTGACCAAAAATATTTTTTAAAAAAAGTTCCTGAAGGTTGTAAACTGTGAATCTTGAATTTGCATCACACCAAGGACTGTGCTGAATCCACAGGAATGCCAAGACATGCAGACCCACCCATCACAGCCTCTGTACTGTACTGCTTGGACCTGCAGTCTCTCCAGCTCTCAGGGTTGAGTCTCCCTGGCCTCACATTTCCTCCCTGTGCTATGAAGTCAGGTTTGCCCAGGATGCATCTGTACAGGTTATGTAAAGTTTTCCCTCTGTCTTTGTTCTCTAAACAATTCAGCATGACAACTATTCACACAGCATTTATTCTGTGTTGGGTATTATAAGTCATTGAGAGAATGTTTAAAATATGCAAAAGGCTGTGCATAGGTTTTTATGCAAATACCCTACCGTTTAATGTAAGGATCTTGACACCAAGGATTTGGGTGTCCTGGGTGGGTACTGGAAACAATCCTCTACAGTTTCTAATGGACAATTGTACACACACCCACACTAGGCCTTGGGAGCTGCTTCCAGGGGGCCTGCTAGAAGAGGCCTGAGGAGCTAAGAACCTCTTAAGACCCTCACAGGTGGAAGATGACTACAGGGGGCACCCATGGGTGGAATGATCATTGAGACAGAGGTAGCAGCAGTGTGGGAGGGTGGCCCAGAGATGGGATGGACTATCCTGGAAGTCAGAGTGGAGGCGGTGACAAGCTTGACTGTGAGCCTGGCACAGTCCAGGGGATGATTCTTGTGTATGAGAGAGGCCATGCCGCAGGTCCAGATGGCCAGAGAACAGTGAGCTTGGGTGGACTGCTCCCTAAAGGCCCACCTATGACCTGCCATCCCAGCAGGGGGCCAAGCAGGCTGCTTCCCTCCCTCCTGCTCTCAGCAGCCCCATCTTGGATTCACCCAGTGAAGTGTTCAGAGGTAGGCTTTTCTCCAATACACCTATTATTTTAGTTAAAAGATGGAGACACAGAAGGTTTCTTTCAGCCAAACTGAGTATGTGCCTCAATCTTTCCCTCATCAGCAATGGCTGGGCTTACTTCTAAGTGTCCTGAGTACAGGAACCCTTTGTTCTTCTCTATTCTACCCATCTACTTCCCATATCATGGGCAATGGCCACAGAACTGTCTTAGGCCACCATCTCCCAGTCGGCATAAGCTCACACTCTATGGATGTCCTGAGCCACAGTAGATAGGATCCTGGGTAATCTGCACTCGAACCTTGCTCCAGTAAAATTGACCCTCAGGTTCAGTGTTAAGGTGGCAGGAGACCAAAAGAGCCATTCTCTGGAAAAGAAGAGAGGAGAGCTACACACCTGTGCCATAAAATTGGCAGGGGCACCAAGGTGGGAGCCTGAACTTTATGAAATTGTGGGTTTTCTTGCTATGCAAATTAAAGCATTTTCTAGGGCAGCTGCAATGTCTTTATAAAAGTAAGCTTCTCATGGATGAAATTATAATTTTCCATCACAGAGAAGAGCTTTTGTTCGGGCACCAGAAACAATGTGGCTGGAAAGTAATGTTCCACCCTGAGTCAAGGGAGGTTCTGCCACATTTCCCCATGGGGCCACCTCCACCCAAGGAGGTATGGCCAACAGGGTGGGGAAAGGCTGCACAAAAGATAAAGTCAAGGTGAGAATTTACTTTGAGTTATAAAAGCAATATTTTAATAGAGAAGAAAATCCAAAAACCGGTAGAATAGCATGCCTGAATGTTGGCGCCATGCTGAGAATCATTGCATCCTCATAGAGCTCAGCAAACTCACTGCACCTTTGCCATGCTGCTGAGAGCTCATCATCTCTAGACAGATGTCCCTGGGGTGGTTCTCAGCACATGTCAGACACCTGTGTGGGGTGAGACCCTGGCCTCCTGTGGAGTCAGATCCCCCTGCTCCCTTCCCATACTCCCTGGAAGGGAAGGGATGCAATGTGGTGCTAAGTAGCACTCCTTGCTCTTTGGTAGGGAGCAGACAGAGAAGAGGGCCTTTATGTGTTCTTTTCTAAGAATTGTTTGCTTTTCTTTCAAATCATTTGAAGATTGTACTTTTGGAGAAAATGTCGATTTGAAGTTGTTCTGTGTTAAAGGATTGGTTTTCTTGCCTTTTAATAAACCAATCATCTTTCCACATTTCATGTGGAAATGGGGACCTTCCATGACTAAACATTACTCAGCTGTTTCTGCTCAGATTTCTCTGCAGCTTCAGATCAGCCCCATCTGCTCAAGGAAGTAAAGAAGCAGCAGCATTCAGACCCTGGAAAGCCCTTCCAGAGGATTCTTGTAGCCCTAAGAAAACAACTTGTCAAAAGTCTTGGATTCATGGTATATATCAAAGGTTCCATCTTCAGTATCAGGAACTTGTTGATTCTACTTGCTGCTCATCTTCCTCCAAAGAAGTGCTCATTATTTACATGCCTTGTTCCTTAGCTGTCATTATGAGATAAATATTGAAAATATCAACTTCCATATAAAATAAAATAGAAGTGATCCATAACTAAGGACATCATCATATCATTGTTTCAAAAATTTTTTAAAGTTGTCGTTCTTTTTCTGCACCCAATATCACAGCCTATGGCAGTGGAGTGAAAAGAATGCATTAAAGTGTGTGAGCACATATGTGTGTGGAGTGGTGCCTGTCAGTCTTGAAGGATAACAGTCTTGATAGCTGTTTACCAGGAATGGCTACATCTGATCTAATATTATTCTGGCACTAGGACACAGACCTTAAGAATAGTTTCGCTTCTAAATGGTTTTGACCACCCCCAGCTGGATGTTCTTCTCCTATGCCAAGAGTTAGAGTTGTGTCTGTTGGGATAGTGAAGAATATACATGGGCTCAGGGAATCCCAAACAACAGGTGCAAGATGCCATGACCCACAGTGCACCACTCAGATCAAGAATATAAGCAAAACAAAGCATGTGAACTGGTGTGTGCACACAGAAGTGTGTGTGTGTGTGTGTGTGTGTGTGGTAGATGTTTTAAAACTCCTTGAGACTGGATAGGAGGAACTATGAGGGCAGAATGGTGATCAGAGACAAAGCTGCTACTGGTTTCCTCAAAGAGTAGCTTGTGTACAAGATCAGGTGTGGAAACAAAGATTTATCTTCCTCATTTATCTTCCTCCTTTCTCTTGCTCAAATGATCTGACTAGGACTTCCAGTATTATGTTGAACAGTGAAACTGGGTATCTTTGAAGACTCCAAAAAAACTGTTAGAATGAATAAACAAGTTTAGGAATGTTGTAGGATATGAAATCAACACGTGAAAATTAGTAGTCTTTCTATATGTTAGTAGTGATCTAAAAAAGTCATCAAGAGAAAAATCCCTCTTAAAATAGCTACAGATTTTTAATCTGTAAATTTAACCAAGGAGGTGAAAAAATCTCTACAATCAAAGCTACAAAACACTGATGAAAAATTGAAGAGGGCAAAAGTAAATGTAATGATATCCCATATTTATGCATTGGACAAACTAATTTGTTAAAATGTCCATACTACCCAAAACAATCTGCAGATTCAACACAACTCCCACTGAAATACCAATGTCATTTTTCACAGAAATAGAAAAACCATCCTGAAATTTATATAGAAACATAAATGACCTGAGTAGCCAAAGCAATCCTGAGCAAAAAGAACAAAGTTGAAGGCACTACAATATCTGATTTCAAAATATACTACAAAGCTGTGGTAGCAGCCTGACATTGGCATAAAAAAATCACACCAATGGAACACAATAGAAAGTCCAGAAATAAGCCCATAAATTTACAGTGAACTGATTGTTGACAAAGAAGAGAAGAACAGATTCTATAATAAATTGTGTTAGAAAAAGTGTAGGTCCATCTGCAGAAGAGTGAAGCTTTACCTCTCATCAGTTACAAATGTCAATTCAAAATGAATTATGCTTGATGTAAACATTAAACTAACAGAAAAAGCACAGGAGAAAATTTTCATTCTTTTTTTTCTTACAGTACTACAGATTTAACCCAAAGCATTCTTACTGAGCTACATTCCCTGACCTTTTTTGTAATTTTTATTTTGAGGCAGGATCTTGCTAAGTTGTTCAATTGTCTAGGCTTAACATGACCTTGCAATTTTCCTGCCTCAATCTTCCAAAGTGCTGGGATTATAGGTGTGCATCACCACATCTAACTTGTGCAGGAGAAATTCTTCAGGACATTAGTCTTGGCAAAAATTTTTTTAATATGACCCCAAAGAAACAGGGAAAAAAGCAAAACTGCCAAAGGGATTGCATCAAACTCAAAAGCTTCTACACAGCAAAGGAAACTGTGGAAATATCTAAGAGGCAATTTACAGAATGGGAGAAAATATCTACAAACAAGGAATTAATATCTGGAATATGTATAAGGAACACAAGGAACCTAATAACTCCAAAAAGAAAACCCAATTAAAGAACAGGTTAAAGGTATTTTATATTTCTCAAAACAAGGCACACAAATGACCACAATTATATGAAAATAATGTTCAGCATCACTAACCATCTGAGAAATTCAAATCAAACTCAAAATGAGATACTTACTGACCCCAGTTAGAAGGATTCTTATCAAAACGACAAGATAAAACAAATGTTGATAAGTATGCAGAGAAGGGAGGACTCTTACACACTCATAGTGGGAATGTACATTAATATAGCCATTATGGAGAACAGTATGGAAGTTCCTCGGAAACTAAAAATAGAGATAACCTGTACTCCTGTGTTTATTGAAGCGCTATTTACTATAGTCAGGACATGGATCAACCTAAATGTCTATCAATGGATGAATGGGTAAAGAAAATGTGGTACATGAACACAATACTATTCATCCATAGAAACAATGAAATCCTGATGTTTGCAATAATATGGATAGACCTGGAGGTCATTGTGTTATGTGAAAAAGATAGGGACAGAAATAAAAACAGCACATAATCCTACGCACCAGTAGATTCTATAAAAGGTGATCTCATAGTAGTTGAGAGTAGAATAGTGCTAACTAGGTACTTGGGACAATAGGGGGATAGGAAATAAGGAGAATTTGGTTATCAGGTACAGTGTTACAGTTGGATAGAAGGAATAAACTCTAAATGTTCTACTGCACAGTAGGGTAAGTATAGTTAACATTAAGGCATTGTATACCTCAAAATAGTTACAGAAAATTTTGAATGTACTTACCATGAAGAAATGAAAAAAACCTTAAGATGATAAATATGCTAATTACTCTGAGTTGGTGGGTATCTAATGTATACATGAAGCATCAGTTTGCACTTCATAAACATGTACAAATATTATCTGTCAATCAAAAAACACTTTAAAAAAGCAGTCTAATTTTAGAAAGTAGAAAATTTAATGTTACCCTGTGAGCACGAGCTCAGAGTTTGGAATCAGAGAGCACAGGATTTACTCTGTCCCACAACTGGCTGACTCCGTGACCTTAGACACCACTTCTTGTAGAAATTAGATTACCCTCTGTCAAATGGGATAGATAAAGACATCCTTTCAGATAAGAGTAGTTAAGAAGATAATGTGTATTAAATGCTTAGCTCAATGTCTGACATGTTATACGTGATTTTAAAATATCATTTGTAACTGCTCTCTGATGTTTAGTTCTAACAGACTTTATTGTTTTAGAACAGTTTCAGATTTACAGAAAAGCTGAGCAGATGGTACCAAGAGTTCCCATATGAACTGTACCTGGCTTCCTTTGCTCATACCATCTTACATGTGTACGCTACCTTTGTAACAATTAACAAAAGAGCATCAGCACATTGTCACTAGCTACCCTGCATAGTTTATTCATATTACCAGTCTGTTTACCATGTCCCTTTTCTCTCCCAGGACACCATATTCCATTTACTGCTGTGTCTCTTTTGGCTCCTATTGGCTGAGACAGTTTGTCAGATTTTAGGACTTGGGAAATTTTAGAGTACTGGCCATATATCTTGTAGAATATTCCAATCCTATAATTTGATAACCTTTTCTCATGGCTGGTCTGGGGATCTAAGTTCTGGAGAGAAAGACTATAAAGGCGAAGTGTCATTATCATCACATCATATCAGAAATCTATACTATCAATACTACTTCCTTCATTTGTTGTTGACCTTGATCACCTGGCTGTCAAGTTGCTTCAGTATAAAGTTATGCTCTCCCCCTCATTTGGACATCTTACACTTTGGAAGGAATTCATTGTGTGCAGCATAAACTTAACATGTGGAAATTTAAGCCACATAAATCATTTTGAATTTTTCCTGTGTGAGATATTTTCTTCTTATTTGTAACTTATTTATGTGTTTATTATATATATATATATATATATATATGGATTTGTGAATGTATATAAATTATAGGGAGGGTTATTTTCCAGTATTACTTAATTTTGTTATTTAAATTATTCCTACTTTAGTCACTTGGCAATCTTTAGCTCCTATGCAGCTTTGAAACATCTCTGTATGTGTGCACATGTATCCATCTGTATCCATATTAAGGTAATCATGACTTCTTACTGATGTTTTCATCTTAAATTCCTTGTCACACTGTTGTTCTAGTCTCCTTCTCTCAAGTGTAATCCCACTCTAACAATGAGGAAACTAGCACTCCCCATCAGTCATCCAGTGACTTGCTTAATAATGACCACATGTACAACAGTATTATATTTGTCAACCATAATCCACTAGAAAAACCTTTATCAACTAATGTACAGTAATATATGTGGATGCTTTTGCCTTTAAACTTACAGATTCTATGTGTTTCCAAAGTTTCTGATTAATGACTTCCTTCATCAGCCTTTCAGTGAGGATGCTTCATACATTTGTGCAATTTCTATTGTCATACTCTAATTCTACCCTGCTATCCCCAACTATGTGATTAATTTTTAAAAATTCATTTAAGCCAGATGTGGTGATACACACCTGTAATCCCAACACCTTGCAGGCTGAAGCAGGAGGATTACCATGAATTCGAGGACAGCCTGAACTACATAGAAAGACCCTATGTCAAAAATCAAAACAAAAATATTTATATATATTAAGATTCAATCTTTGTTCTGTAAAGTTCAGTGAGTTTGGACAAATAAAAAATCTCATTTGTAGAACATTGTGGCTCTGTACAGAAAGGCTTCTGCATTTCTCATCTTCAACCCTTCCCCTCCTATGCCACGCCCTGGCAATCACTGACCTGACTCTACAGGTTTTCCTATTCCCAAACATCACACAATTGGGATCATAGAGTATACAGACTCTTCAGAATAACCTCTTTTATTTAAAGATATGCATCTAAGTTTTCTCTATATCTTTTAAGCTTAATAACTCATTTCTTTTTAGTGCTCAATGATGTTTCATTTCACTGTACCAGTTTCTTTATGTATTCATTTATTGAAGAACATCTTGGTTGCTTCCAGTATGAACAATGCTACTATAAACTTTCCTTTTGTGAACTTTTGCATGATGATAAATTTTCAAAATTAGTTGTGTGGATGTTACAAATACAACTGTTAGAGTCCAGGGATTTAGCTCAGTGGTTCCGACACCTGCCTGACAAGCGCAAGGTCCCGAGTTTGATCCCTGGTACCAAAAAAAAAAAAAAAAAAGAAAGAAAGAATACAACTGTTAGATTGTATGATAAGACAATATCTATCTTTTTAAGAAACTATCAAAGTGCCTTCCAAGGTGCCTGTACCATTCAATATTCCAGCAATGGGGAGAGTTCCTGTCACACATTCTTATCAACTTCTGTTGTTGTCTGATTGTTACTATTCTGTATTCACACTAGAATGGACAGTATTTCATACTGGTATTTCATTGTTGTTTTAATTTTCACTTTCCTAACACAAACTGGAACATTTTTATATGATTATATGTCACCTGCTGGGGATTTAGCTCAGTGGTTCCTCCATCTGCCTTGCAAGCACAAGGTCCTGAATTTGATCCCCAGGACACACACACACACAAAAAAACATGGCTATATGATTATATGTCATGTATATTTCACCTTTGTTTGTTTGTTTTGTTTTTTGTGCCAGGGATCGAACTCGGGTCCTTGCTCTTGTACAGCAGACGGTGAAACCACTGAGTTAAATCCCCGGCCCTAAAAAGGGCCATATATATTTTCTTTTTTTTTTTAGTATCAGGGATTGAACTCGGGTCCTTGCGCTTGCGCAGCAGGCAGCGAAACTACTGAGCTAAATCCCCAGCCCTATTTCACCTTTGATAAAGTGTCTGTTGAGATTTTTTTTGTTCATTTTCCAAAACTCAGTTGTTTGTCTCTATATTGTTCAGTTTTTAAGACCTCTTTGTACACTTTAGGTATAAGTTCTTTATCAGATATATATTTTGGAATTATTCCCTCCCAGTCTGTAGTCCTTTATTCATTATCTTAGCAATATATTTTACATGCCAGATTTTAATTTTAAGTCTAATCTATCAATTTTTAATGATCTTTATTTTTTATTGCTGCATGTTGGTCACACAGATTAATAGGTTTAATTTTTGCAGATTTGTACATGGATATACCTACTAAGATCATTTTCATTTCCAGCACCCTCCTTGTCCCTCCCCAGTTTCATATGAGTTTCAATGGGTGCAGTAGCTTTTTGATCCTATGCATCACTTTTATTACCTGCCCTCAAACTTCCTCCCCCTTATTCCCTTCCTCTTGCCTAATAATAGTCTCCCTTCTACTTTTTTGTCATCTTTAGATTTCATGTATTAGGGAGAACATGTGATATTTTTCTTTCTAAGTCTGACTTATTCTACTCAACATGATGAACCCTAATCCCACCCATTTTCTCACAAATGACAAGCTGTCATTCTTTGTGGCTGCGTAATAGTCAGATAGATGGATAGGTAGATAAATGATCACATTTTCTTTATCCATTCTTCTGTTGATGGGCATCTAGGCTGGCTTCCTATCTTAGCTATAGTGAATTTAATTATAATAAATGTAGATATTCAGGTATCTTTAGAGCAAGTTAACTTTAATTCTTTCAGGTATATACCAAAAAGTGGTATACTGAATCAAATTGTAGATCTAGTTTTAGTTTTTTGAGGAATTTTCAAACTAATTTCCATAGTGGCTGAACATATTTACATTCCAGCCAGCAGTGTAGAAGTGTTCCTTTTCCCCCGCATACTTGCCACATTTACTATTTTCTGTATACATTGTGGTAGCCTTTCTAGGGTAAAACGGAATCTTAAAATAGTTTTGATTTGCATTTCCCTTGCGGCTAAAGGTGATGAAAAAATTTAATACACTTATTGATAATTTCTACTTATGCTTTTGGGAAAATGTCTATTCAATTCATTTGCCCATGTATGGATTGGGCTATTTGATTTTTTGATGTTAAAGTTCTGAGTTCTTCATGTAGTCTAGATATCAATCCTCTGTTGGGAGGGTAGCTGGAAAAATTTTCTCCCAATCTGTAGGCTGTCTCTTCACACTGTTTGTTGATTCTCTTCAATTTTTTAATGGATTGTACTTTTCATGTTGTCTCTAAAAACTCATTCCAAAACCCAAATCACATACATTATGTCCTAGATTTTCTTCTAAAATTTCATAATTTTGCCTTTTACTTTTATGTCTATGGTCTATTTTCTGCTAATTTTTGAAAATTGTAAGGTCCAAGGGCTGGGGATTTAGCTCAGTGGCACCACATCTGCCTTGCAGGCACAAGGTCCTGAGTTCGATTCCTGGTACTACTAAAAAAAAAATTGTAAGGTCTTTGTCTAGATTCATTTTTATTTTGTATGTGGATGTCCAATTATTTCTGCATCGTTTGTTTAGAAGATTATCCTTTTGTACTCAATACCCTTTACTCCTTGGTCAAAGGTGTTTATTATATACATTTCTTTCTGGGTGTACCATTCTGTTCCATTGAAATATGTATATATTAATTCTTTCTGTAATAAGGTTTTCTAAGTTTTAAAATTGGGTGGTTTCAGGGGGCCGGGGATTTAGCTCAGTGGTTCCAGTGCCTGCCTCACAAGCGCAAGGATCCAAGTTCGATCCTCGGTACCAAAAAAAAAAAAAAAAAAAAAATTAGGGTGGTTTCAGTCCTCAACCTTAGCTTTGGTTCTTCTGCCTCACTAATGTATGTGCTATTCTGAATCTTTTGTCCTTCCTAGTAAACTTTACAATCGCCTTGTCAATATCCACAAAATACCTTACTACAATTTTTATTGGCATTAATTTGTATCTATAGATCAAGTTGAGAACTGACATATTAAAATATAGCACCTTCCAATCTCTGAGGACACAATCTCTATATTTATTTAATCTTTTATGTTTTCTTTAGTTTTGTAGTTTTCTGTATATAGATCCTGTAAATAATTTATTAATTTGTACTTAAATGACCCCCATGTCCAGTGAGGTGGAAACTTCCTTCTTTTGTGTGGCATTGTTTTTAACTTTAATTCCTGTATGCTTGTAGTAAATATTTGGAATGCTTATTAGAATATATAAAAATTTGACTCTTTTGTTTTAACTTTGTAGGTCGTGATCTTGTTCTCCTTGCTCATTAGTCTTAGGAATTTTCTTGTCTATACGTTGGGATTTTCTCTCTTCCTAATCTGTGTAATTTTTAAATTCCTTTCCCTGTCTCCTACCATTTAGGACCTAATGATATGCCATTAGAGTTGTGAAAAGAGACATCCTGCTTCTTTACCAATCTTACAGGGGAAAGCATCCACTCTGTCACTGTGAAGTATGATATTAGCTGTAACATTTTTGTAGATGTATCTGCTGCATTAATTTATGTGATTATATGAACTTTCATCTCTATCCAGTTGATGTGATATAACATATTAATCTTCATGTTGAATCTGACATATATTTGGAATAAATCTTACTCAGCCATAGTGTATAATTATTCTTATACATTGTTGTATTTTATTTGGTATGTTTCATTGAGGTTTTTAATCTTTATATTCCTGAAGAACATTCATCAATAATTTTTCTTTCTTGAAACATATTCATCTGTCTTTAATTATAGGATAATATTGTCCTCATAAGATGAGGTGTTTGTAGGTGGAGGTCTTCCCTACTTCTCTTTCCTGGAAGTGATTGTAAAGAATTGATATAATTCCTTAAATTTTGTTGAATTCACACATGATGCCATCTAGGTCTTATGCTTTATTTTTTTGAAGTGTGTTAATGATTGGTTCAACGTTGACATATTTAGATCTATTTGGGTTGTTGATTTCTTCTTGTTTGAGGTGTAGGAACATCCCATGCCATCTAAGTTATTAAATGTGTGGACATAGAATTGTTCATAATAGAACTTTTTTTGTATCCCATGGTCTATAGAGTCAGTAGTGATGGCTTCTCTTTCATTTCTCATTTTTATGGTTTGTGTCTTCTCTATTTTTATATTAGTTAGGCTGGCTAGAGGCTTACTAATTTCATGGATGTTTTCAAAGAATTGCCTTTTCTTTTTGTTGATTTTCTCCATTCCTTTCTTGTTTTTAACTTCATTGATTTCTGTCCTAATTATTATGAGTCCTTTTCTTCTCCCTGCTTTAGGATTTCAGTTACATTTTTTACCTAGTTTTCTAGGGGGAAGCTTAGAGCACTGATTTTAAAGATGTCTTCTTTTCTTGTGTTTATTTTATTTATTTTCCTTGAGGTACTACTTTTGCTGTCACACGCTTTTTGTTAGTTGTATTTTCATTTAGTTCAAAATATTTCATATTTTTCTTGAAATATTTCATTTGATTCATGTATTATTTAGAAGTATGGAAAGTGTAAATAAAGACCAAAATGTATCATAGATAATATGAAATAAAAAGAAAATATTCAAATGAGAAGGAGAACTAAGGAGGGGAAGGGGGAAAGGAATTAAGGGAAAAGAAAAAGAAAATAAAAGAAAAAATGGAAACAAAGACTTTGTAAATAAAGAGAGGAAGAGGGGTTGAAGGGAGCAGAGGGGAACGGGGAAAAAAGAAGAATCAAGATATATCATGTACAGGTACAAATTCCCTGTGATGAATATGATCATTACACTTAACTAAACTATACCAACAAAATTAATTTTTAAAAAAGAAATTGTATTGCTTAATCTTCAAATATTTTGGCATTTTCTATATATACTGGTTTTTATTTTAATTCTAATGTGGTCTGAGAACATATTTTTCTGATTTCTAATCTTTTAAAATTTTTAAGGTATGTTTCATAGTATAGACCATGGTTTATGTTGGTAAAGTTTCCATGTGAGCTTAAGAGTATGGGAAAGGAAAATTATGAGAAAAGGAAAAAATGGAAACAAAGTCTTTGTAAATAGGGAAGGGTGGAGAGGGTGAAGGGAGGACAGGGAACAGGGAAAAAGTAAGAACCAAGATACAGCCTCTACAGGTACCAATACGCAATGATAAATGCAAACATATTGTATACCTAAAATGTACCAATAAAAGAATTTAAGCAAAAAAAAGAGTATGTTATTGTGTTGTTACTGGTTGTAATATTCTATAAATGTCAATTAAACCAAGGTGATTTATATTTGATGGTACATTAACTATATCCTTACTGAGATTTTGCTGGCTTGACCTGCCATTTACTGAAAAGGAAGTATTATATTCTCCAATTATAATAGTTGATTTGTGTGATCTTTCTTGAAACTCTATCAGTTTTTATTTCACATATTTTGATGTTCTTTTATTAGATGCATACAATAGATGCATTGCTATGTCTTCCCTGAGAATCAATCCCTTTATCATAACATAATTATGCTTTTTATATCTGAAAATGTTTCCTGTTCCAAAGACTGTTTTATCTAAAATCAATATTCTTTTATATTTAACCAACCTGTGTTTCTATGTTTAAAGTTGATTTCTTATAGAGTATACCATTGAGTTTTGTTTTTTTAACCACTCTGAGAATCTTTCAATCAGTTTATTTATACTATACACATTAAATGTGATGATTGATATAGTTAGATTAATATCAATTGTTCATATGCCTGCTTTCTAACACCCTTGTTTTTGTCTCCTTTACTGTTTCTGGAATCCCCTAGGTCCAGGGATACCTTCTGTGATGGTTGAGTGATTGTGTCAACTTGAGAAGTTTGGTTAAGAGAAGCTTAGCTAAATCAGCTCAGCAATTCCACCCACTCTGGGGCAGCTCCTTTACTGGATGGTATAAAAGGGAAATGAGGAAGGACAAATCTGCTTCCATTTCTTCAGAGGAGCTCCAGACTTTGCCTTCACTTTGGACATCATCTCCTGGCTTCCGGCGAGGATTCTTCACCCTTCTGATATGGACTCACACAGGACACTGCTGTGAGCTCCAGACCTTCCACTAAATCCTTTGGTTTGCAATGTACAGACAGACCCTCTGGACTTTTCCTCATCTGACTTTGTGGGTGGCCACTGTAAACCAATCTTGTAAACTCATATACATTTTTGTATCTTGTGTTGTATCTGTTTCTTTAGTAAACACTGACTGATATACCTTCTTAAACAGAGTTTGTTTTCAGCTCTGTCAAGTGTAATCCACTGCTATTCAACTGGAGCTCTATTGATGTTGTAGGATAGTGTGGGGAAGGGGAAGCATCTTGTATTTTATCATAAGATAATCTCGTGATTAAATCTAAGTCTTTCAATAGGTCTGTGGCCTTAGTCTTCCCTATCACAAATTTTTCTTTGCTTTCCACCTGCAAGATGAGTCAAGTCATAAGGGAGAGAAGATAAGCTCTAATAAAGTCATTTCTCTTGGAATACAGTAGCCCTTTTTCCTAGAGAGGACTTGGGTTTATTTCCACCTAGTTACTTTTCCACTTCCCCACCAGAGCCACATGGTAATTTTTTTCTTTGTTTCTTAAGGGCCTTACCAGCTTCCTAGAGTTGAAACTCATGAAAGTGCCCCCTCCCACTAGGATCCCTAGACTTTCTAGCTCTCACTAATCCCTACTGGGACTTTAGCAAGTCACCCAAACAATCATGCAAGTCTCCAACAGTCTGTGGCTGCAGTGTTTCCATTCCTGGTATATTGACTTTGGCTGTGATTCATATTTTGGGCATCTCAATTTTAAGATGAGTCTGAGAAAATTCAGTGATTTTCATTTGCTCAGCTTTCTCTTCTCTTTCTGGTATGATGAAATAGATGACTTCCACACTCTATGTCAGAGCATAAATCAAAGTCCCTATCTACTCTTTCTCATTATTTTCATGGAAAAGCATCATGTTGGGGAACTTGGCATCAGCTCCTTATCACAGTTTGACCAGCCTCGAGTCACTGCTTGGATGCCTCTGCCTGATCTGGAACATTTAGAAAAGTAACCTAGGTTGAGGACTCACTGCTGGTTGATGATAGTGATCATAATCTACTGCTGACAGTGCCAAAAGCGAATGCTTTAGAAAATACTATTTGATAAACTAAGTAAATTGTTGTTTAGCAACTGGAAGATTATTAAGAAGCAATTACCAAAACAAAAAGAAGCCTTGAGTACACAGGAACTAATCAAAATTGGGTCCAAATTGATGATCACACACCGGAGATTGTGTTATGGCATCTGTTAGATCATCCAAACTAATACCTGATTTGTACTGTTAATCTACTGATCATGAACATCTGGATAGATATCCAATAGCCCTGGATAGCCTGAGAGGCCACAGATCTTGTCTTCCTCCCACATTGCATGATAATGCAGCAGGAGTTTCTTACTGCATTCCCACATCTCTTCCCAGCAGTGGGAAATGCTTTGGAGATAAGAGGCAGCACTTTATCACTGCTGTGTTGCCATGTGTCTTTGCCTGTAATAACGACACCAGGACCTCCCTTGCTGTTTTCCCACCATGGCTCTCGTGTTAGCCAGTAGCACCCCAGCCCTGGGTGCTTTTTCTGTGGCCACAGAAGGTCTACTATCTATACCTTTACTGGTGGCATTTGCCTCAGATCCCTCTTATCCCTTCTCAGGATTTGTCTACTTTGGGCCCAGGCTGGGAGTGATGAGGCCTCCCCTACCTGTGTTCTGGGCCATTTCCCTTAGTAAAAAAAGCTTGAAACTCCAGGGCATCATTTGAAAATGGGAACCAAGCAAGGTGTTTCAGTCATGTGGCTGTGTAACAGGCCCTCTAGAGACTTTCTGAAGAGATATAGAGGGAGATAGAGGCAGAAATAGAGGAAATGCAAATGTATCATCATGCTGGCAGAGGGTGTATCTAGAATGGGGTGCACATATGTGTCTGTATTAGTGCATGTCAGTGGGTCTACATGTATGTGTGTACCTATGCAGATATGCATGTCTCTGAGTCTGTATATATTTGTATACATATGTCTCTGTGTATGTGCATTTATGCATGGGCACTGCATTCATGCATGTCTTTGTGTATGTGTATGTGTCTATGAATGCATTTGTTTGCATAAGTTTGTCTGTATATGTATGTCTGTATGTACATGTGTGTATTTATTTGTATATGTGTTGTGTGGGTCTGTGTGCATGTGTGTGTAAATGTGTATACATGTGTGCCTATGTGTATGTGGCTTTTGTACATTTGGTGTATGTGTTAATAGTATGTGTGTACACATGTGTGCATATTCATTGTGACCAAAGAGTCACCTGGGGCCACCCATTTGAACAAGAGGCAAGTAAAATAATCATCCTCCCCTGGCTCCAGTTTTCCAACAGAGACCTGGAGCTCTGGTCTGTAGTCTCAGGAGAGAGATAGCACAAGTAAAGGGTTGGGTCTCCAGGGCTTAAGAAGGTATCCCTGACTGTAGGGATAGAGGTTCCGAGGAGCACTCCTGTTTCACTCCTGTAAAATGCTTAATCTTGACTCCCAAATGAGAGGGGGGCATCTGTCCCAACAGGTGTCCATGTTGGTAAAGGAAGCCAAATGTTTCTGGTTTTCCAGTTGATTCATTCAGCAAGAAACATATTATCTTCCAGTGTCAGAAGTCCTCCAGATACACCTTCCTCCCCTAGCACAATTCCAATTAGATTCCATTACCCTTGTCACAGGGGCTCAAGCGAGCTACTTGAAGTCCCTTTGGAGAAGCTCTTGGTAGTAGAGGATCCAGTAGCTTTTCTGTTTATTAGTTCATGTGCTCCACATAATCTAGACCACGTCATGGCACAAAATATTCACCGGAGAACGGAATTCCAGGGCCACAATCTGAATTCCTCTCTAGCACTGCCGCAAGATGCACGAAGTCACATTAGTATGGTTCATGAATGCTCTGTAATTTTAAGAATGGGTTCAGAGTGGAATGGGTCCACAGTGGAATGGGTCCACAGCTTTTTAAAGTAAAATCAACTTAGAGATCAATCTGTAGGATATTTCCCCAGCAGGGTACAGCTGACATGGCAATTAGGACCATACTAATAAAACCCTTCCCTTCTGGAAACAATAGGACCCACCTTATTGAGCTCCAAAGGGCTGGGGAGTCAAAACCAGGCTGGGTCCATTGTCATATAAGATCTGTTTCAAAAGTTATTTAGAATCTCAAGCTGATGCCAGCAGAATATTCAGGAGTTCCTCTGAGTGTAGGCCTGCCCAGGTCACATGTCAGTGGTGCTGTTCTGCAGGTGAGACCCCACAGGCTGCAGACAGTCTGTGAGTAGATGTTTTCCTCTTTCTCAGGCAGACAATGGGTTTGCCCTGTTTTTCCAGACATCCCCCATTCCTCCAACATGTAATTGGAGGCTGAGAGGCTACCAGATCCATAAACTCCCCTGAGTTCTCACCACCAGCCAGCTACCTATCTCTTTGGCAGGGCTTTCTGAATACTTCATAGGTACCAAGCAATTGGCTGAGGTCAGAAATACAGCTACTCAAAAAATAGACTTTGGCCCTGAGTTCATTGTTTATTTTAGAAAGGTGGACATTCAGCAATGAATCACTCAAAAATAAATTACTGTAGTGATAGGTACTGTGATACAGTGTTGGGTGTTATACAAGGAATTAAGCAATGAGCCCTGATCAGCAGAGGCTCCAGGACGGGAGAGAAGGTGTGAGTATGTGTGTGTGTGTGTGTGTGCGCATCTGTACATGCAGATGTGTGTGTGAATGAACACAGATGTGTGCACACAAAGGTGTACACACAGGAGTATGTATAGGATTATGTGCTAGTGTTGGGTATTCAAATGAATGTAGGTATGTATATGAGGTATGTATGCTTGTATAAGGGTATAAGTGGATGTTTGGGATTGTGTGTGCACATAAGTGTGGGAACACCATCAGTGTATAATTGTCCAAGCATGCTTGTGTGGATGAGTAAAATTGTATGTACATGCAGGTTTGTGTGGATGTATGAAGGTATGTGGTTATATGTGTGCATGTGCTTGTGTAAGTATGAGAATGTGTCGTTGTGCATATTATGTTGCTGGAGTGTGCACAAAGTGGTTGGAGGACAACAAAGAGTGGAAATAGGAGTGAGGCAGCCACACCAGTGCAGGTGTTGGCCAGAGAGGAGGGTCTGGACCCAGGAGGAGCAGAAACCCTCAGAGAGCCGGGTGGATGGCACAAAGATCTTTCTAGCTGTAGGCAAGGATTAGGCTGGGCTAGGGATAGCAGGTGAAGCACAAGCAGGAGGCTCCTTAGTGAGGACTGGAGTCACAATTCCCCAGGAGTCCCAGCCTGTGTGGGCACAGACAGCTGGGGTGCTGCTCTGCTGTGGCCTCTGAACACTGCTCCTTTATCCCCCAAATGTGCTCTAGCATGCATCCGTGACAAGCACCCTTTCTCATTCGATGTGGAGCCTTATGCCTGTACAAGAGTCATTTATTCCTTAGGAAAACAGGCCAGACAGCTGTAACTGAGCTACATATGTACGACTTAAGTTTTGAGTTAATAGAGGATTAAAATTTTTATTACTTTTACATTTCTAGATTTAAATAATTTGAATACACAAATTTATGGAAATAGGGAAAATTACCCTTCTATTTTAACACAGCTTCTACTTCTCTTCTCCTATTTGTACACCCCACAGAATTGTAATCTTGGTGAACATGTAATTGTGAACCTTTTCTTTTTGCATGTTACCTGATTTTGCATATTTTCCACTTTGCAATATTTTCCTCACTTATAAAATGAGGATATATGTGTTTGTTTAATATGAAAACATTGACTTTATGAAAATGCATAAAACTACTGGAATTCCAAAACAAATCTCTATTTGTATTTTGAGATAGCCTCTTTCAGTGTTCAATATGTCTACATTCACCTGCACAATATTTATGAAGTGGATCAGACTGCTTACACTGAAGTGAGCTGTTCACATATGAAAGCACACATACATACGGATCTATACACACACATATGGTGTGCTGTTTACCTGTGTGAACACACATACGTACCTATATGTACATACAATATTATTGTGTGAAAAAATATTGTACTGTGTTGTAAATATGCACTGTGTATATAATTAATGTTCCATAATTCATTTAATGAATCCATTTTGGGAGACATTTTAACTTTTTCTATTCTGTCCTTCTCTCTCCCTTCTTTCATTCTTTATCTGTTTCTTTCTTCTCCTTTGCCTACTCTAATACTTTGTGATGAATCATCTTATAGCCTGCATCATGCGTAATTGCCTCATTATTCTTAGGAGAGATCACTAGAATTGGAATTGCTAGGTTAAAGGCTATTTAAATTTAAATATTTAAAAGAATTTGTCAACCATTTGCAAGGCATTTGCAATAATTTACATCCCCACTGGTGAGGCATATGAATTCTCCCATAAACTTTCCAAATATAGACAATGTCATGTTCATAATTATTGCCAATTTGATGAGAAAGAAAAATAGTTCCCTACTGTTTGAATTTATATTTCTTTGATATCTAATGAGGTTGAATTTTTGATAATGTGCATTTGACACTTTGTTTTTTGGCCTTTGTCAATTGCCTATTAAGTGGCTTATAGCTTTCTTCTTGAGAACAAAATCAATAAATCATGGTTAAAAGATCAGACTTAAAATCAACCAAACCCCTGCCAAGACTAATCCCACCAAAAGCTGTGAAAGCTTGGATAAGTCCTTTGCCTCTCTATAATCATAGCTTCTAACTAACGGGGTCATTATTATATTTCATGGGGTAATACATTTAAAGTATTTCAGGGAGAGTACATATTGTACACTAAATAAATGTTGTCTGTTTATTTTATGGAATTTTCCTGCAAGTAAAACCTGAGTACAGAAGAATGCACAGAGCATAAATGTCAGCAAAGAGGGTTTTTCAAAACTAGATTATCTTTGTAGGACCTGGCTCACTAAAAGAAAACATGCTAGAAACAGAAGTCCCTACCATACCCTCCAGTCAGGCATAAACACTGTCCACTGTCCAGAACAAAACAGTTGGGTTTGGCATGCCATCAAACTTGATATAAGTGAGATGATAGATCATTCCTGTTATCCATTGCTACCACATCCAGAGGCTTTGGATGACAGCTGCTAAACTGTTTCCCTACCATCTCAGCTCAGGTAGGTGGCTTGAAAATCCACCTTGCAATTGGACCCCCAACCTCAGTAGCTTCAACATAGACCATTCAGTTTATAACTGCCATGTGGGACAGGGGAGACAAACTGTCCTCACTCTGAATATAGCAATGACTGTTACTCTGTGCTGCTAATTTTGGGGTGGTTTATTTTGCAGTGTTACAAAATTGAGTACCCATGTCCAGTGAAAAAGGAAGTGCTGCCTCTTCCCTTAGGGCCTTGTACAGCCTTGGGCATCTTGTAGCGCCAATTCTGCTCATTGTTTTTATGGGAGCAGTCCTGAGCCCATGGAAACCGAATGGGAGGGGCATGGACCCCATACTCACCAATGAATGATGCCAGAATATGTGCAACCCTCTTTAAAACCACCATCTGCAGTATCTACTGTTTTGCAGTTGGGTTCTTCCAATCAACATTATGTTTATAAGACCCATTTCTTTGATGATGTGTAGTTGTAACTTGTTTATGTTGTTTACATTATAATCTTCCATTGCTTGGATATGGCATAGTTTATTCAACCATTCTACTGACAGTGAATGTTTGGATTATTTTCAACTTGGGGATACAACCTAGTTTTTTTCCCAAAAATGTTGTTGTGATCAGCCTCATCCAATCTTTACTGTACATGTACACAGGTCTCATGTAGATACCCAAGAAAGGATTGTCTGGATACTATGGAGAGCACCTGGTCTGCATCCATAGGCAATATGTAACTGTTTTGCCAACTGGTTGTACCAATTTACCTTCCAACGAGCACTTGCTGAAAGCCTTCTCCACACTCTCACTGACATTGCTATCATATAACTTCTCACTCACAGTCTTTCTCATGGTTGAGTTTTGATATCCTATTATGGTTTCAATTTGCATTTCCCAATGACTCTGGAAGTGAGCACATTTTCATGCTTAATGTCAGTTTGGGTAATAGCTTTTGTGAAGTACCTGATCAAATTTTTGATCTCTCTTTCTTTTTAATTGGGCCGTCTATCTTATTATTGATTGATAGCTTACAAGGCTGAGATTTTTTAAATAAATGCATTGCAAATATCCTATCTATATTGCTGCTAGACTTTTGGCTCTCTTAATGGAGTTTTTGATGAACATTTTTGTTTTCTAAAATTATATCAATGTAGTCTAATTTATCAAGCTTTTCTTTTATGGCTAATGCCATTTATTTCTTAGATGTTTAAGAAATCTTTGCTTACTTCAAGGTCTTGAAGGTTATTTCTCTGTTATCTTTTAAAGATTTAGTTGTCCTGCCTTTTGGACTTGTATCTCTGATCTATTTGAGGTTTGTTACTTTTGTGAATAGTGTGATTAAGGATCACAATTCTTGTCCCCCATAAAAATCAAATGAGATTTCATGGGTCCATTTGTCCATGAATGTGTCTAGTTTTGGGGTCTGTTTGTCTTCACCATTTTAGGGAAAAAATTTTCCATGCATACAAAAAATAGTATCTTTGAATATTAGCTTTTGCTAATAATTTTCAAAAACATATCTAATGTTCTCCAGAATTATGGATCTGTTTATGGTGCTCTTGATTTCTGGTACTCTGTGGATATATCCATAGATGAAAGACTTCTTTAGCAACCAGAATTTACATATTTACGTATTTTTGAACATAAATCTAAGCCTTATGAAAATGTTTGGCAAGTAACTCTGCAAACGGTCTTATACTTTAAGTTATGAATGCCTCATGTGCAGAGTCATACTCAGTATGACTGGTGATCTCTGGTTGAAGTGTACAGAATTGTGCTCAACTTCTATAATATTCTTTCTGACAGTGGAGATACACTAGCATGTCTTTAAAAGGTACACACACATCACTTTTTAGCCTTTTGGCTAAGATGAAGTGTAAAAATGTACATGCACACATATAGGCATGTGTCTTCACATTTATTCTGCACACTCAGATCTACATACATTCATGCATGCATGCACAACTAGACACTCATACTGTTGTAGTCAGCAGGATTTGGCAAGGGAACGCATCAAATACAAGACACAAAATTTCTAAGATTATTTTATGATAATTATCAAAAAAGTCAAATGCAAAGGAGTGCAAGAGGTTAACTGCACATTAGAAACCCAAAGGATTCAGCTGAGGGTCTAGGTCCCAGGAGTTTCTCACACAAGTCCAGCTAAAAGCTTAGAGTTCAAGGCAATGTCCTCCTCGAGTCCAACCATTGACCTAGATCCCACACCAATATCTCTTGCTTGTCTTTATTGAGGATCTGCACCTGGAAGGCCCAAAGGCTAGTGGTGGAAGCCAGAAAACCTACATGGGTGAGATAAAGGATTTGTGCCACCAGGCTGAGGGATCCACATTGGAGCCAGGAAGTGATGTTCACAGTGAAGATCAGAACTCCCCTGACAAAAACAACAGCCATTTCCAACGAGGCTGAGGCCCCAAGCTCCTCCTCCAACAAGAACAGCCCAGTTCGCATCAGGAAAACCATCCGCAGCAAGCGTCTCCTAGAAAATCAGTAGACCAAGATCTTCCCTCCAGTTCTCTTTTTATGGTTATTAGTAACAATCTTCAGGTAGATCCTCCATGCCCAGACCATGCTGATTCAGTTCAGCTGGGTGTTACAAGTTGACCATTAGTCAAGACTCCACACATACATACATAGACACAATCACCCCCCCAAGACAATCGTTCATATACAGTCATACACACATATGACTAAGCACACAAACACATAAAAAGTTATTATCAAAAGAAAATAAATAATGGAGGTGTTTGCAGAGGGCCTCTTGAGAGCCATAGAATGAGGAGCTGACAGGCCTGTTGGTGTCACATGACTACCAAAATTACACCTCTTATATTTCCTTGTTAAGGTTGCTGCTTATGGTCAGTTGTACCTCAGCTCTCTGCATCTTGTGGCTTTGACAAGAGGCCTGAGCTTCTTTGAACCACTGCAGGTATGAGTTCCTGCTCCACCAGCACATTATTGGGTAACCAAGGACTTTGTCAAGTTTCTCTAATTTTGTTTTCTCATCTGTGTAATGGATATGATGCTTCATGAAATCAGTGTAGATAGAACCTGTAGTCAAATTGAAACCATGTGCCCAAGGATTTTGTCACTTAGGAAAGGAGTTCAGGTTCTTGAACAACCTGAAAAAATAGTGAACTTAATGGAGGTTAAAACAAAAAATATATAATAATTTCATTGCAAAACAAGATTTCTAACAACATCTTTAACACCCAGATGTCCTTCTTAACTTCTTTCATGTGTGCCCAGTTCCACGGAGGGATTTAACCTGAACAGCATTGCCTGGGAGGCTTAAAATAGGCTAGCTAGTTTGGTGAAGCCAGTGCTAATAGAATCAGAGCATTTTCTAGAGCGGTTTTGACACCCCTAACCAACCATATTTGGATGGAAAAGAAACTGGAATGATAGTTTTCTCCTTGGCCAAGGCTCTCTCCAAGTGAAGCTGACAAAAAGCAGCCAGCTCTATTTGGGAGCTGCTTTGCACATCTTCATGCCTCCACCGCAGTGTGAGGGATGCACGTCTGATCTATAGAGATTGGTTTATATGTTTATGCTCTTGCTGCCAGCACACTCTAAATTAAGCCCATCTGTCTTCCCTCCTCCCCATGTTGGGATTCACATATTAGTTGTACTGAAATGTTGATGCCTGACTTTGTGCGGGCTAGTGGCAAAGTGAATTTTAGTTTTAACTGTCATAATGTTTCATTAAAAAAAACCACCGCGTCAATTAGGAGTGATGCTCCTGTCACAAGTTTATCCTACAAGGAAATTGTCTGCACAGTGACACACCTTCTGAGTACATTGAAATGCACTCTGTGAGTACTCAAGAACTGGGAATTGTAGTGGGCAGAGGGAAGATCAGACTAAACCAAGTAGACAGAGGTAGTGCTGGTGCCAGTGGCTTCCAAGATGCCTTGATCTTTTTGCTCCCAACATGAGAAAGTGGGAATGCTTCTGTGCAGGGTGCTCATGGTAATTTGTTTCTAGGCATGAGAGAGCTACCACTAAAGTATCTTTAGTGCATAGGACAGTGCCTGGCTCACTGTAGGAGCCTCATAAGTATGTGTGGGGGCTAGTAATGACTCAGGGAAGACAGGGTATTCAGAATCATCCATAGCCACTGAGCCTAAGACCCACTGACTATATAGTCAGACAACAGATATCTGCCAGATTATGGGTTCCAGTGCAAGAGCAACAAAGGTCAATGGCAGCAGATTTCCATTCTGAGAATTATTCCCATGAAGTTTGGAGTTCCAGGCCTATTCCCAACTAGCCCTTACAGCCTAGGGCCACCCTCACTCCTGGTATTTTTCTGGAGCATAAGCCTTCATCTATTAAGAGGGTTATGCTGGAAGGCCAGGCTTAGCCAGCCTCATGCCTTCCTAGAGAGTGTTCTGCTCTGAGACTTCCCTGAGATGATGGCTGTAAACCCATCATGTACAGCATAGCACAGACGGCATGCTCAACTAAAGGGAGCCACTGAGTTTGTAATGTTGATTGTGTGAAATATCAACAAAGTTTTAGACTGGAGCATAGGTATTTTTTAGCATTTTTCCAGCTTTCCCAAGCTATATTGACAAATAAAAATTGTATAGCTTTAAGGCATACAACACAAGGTTTTGTAATATACTTACATTGTGAAATGATCACCATGATCAAGGTAATTGATACATCCATCATCTCACACAGTTACCTTTCTTTGGCATGAAAATACTTGAGACCTACTCTCTCTGCAAATTTCAAGAATGCACTACTGTATTTTCCTACAGTCACCTTGCTTCATGTCAGGCCTCCAGAGCTGATCTGCCTTACAATTTGAAATTCTGTCCTCTTTGCTCATCACCTCCCCATTTCCCTCTCCCGACTCCCTAGTGACACTCTTGTAATGATCTGCTTATGTGAGTTTGGCTAATGTGGATTCCACCAATCCAGAAGATCATGCAGTAGTCAGCTGTCTGTGTCTGGCCAATTTCACTTAGCATAATGTCCTCCAACATGATCCATGTTGTCACAAATGAAAGGATTCCCTTTTGAAGGCTGAATCATGTTCTACTGTGTATACAGGGCCACCTTTTCTTCATAAGCTTATCCATCAACAGGCCATGAGGCTGACTCCATATCTTGCTATTGTGAAACCTGAGCACATTTGGCTGGACCAACCTGGAGACAGATGATTCTTCATGTCAGTATTCTGGCCCTATGTACACAGAGGTCTTCTTGTGCTTCCACTGAGAAGGTGCTACTAAGTACATGACTCCAAATGACTTTCCTGCCCAAGGAGAATGTGTGGGAACAGCAGCTACAGGGACAACACTCAAACCATTGCCATAACATTAAGTCAGCCAGGAACAGAAGAGGCATCTGGGTAGGCGTGCCATAGCTCCCAGGACAGAAGACATGAGCTTCACGGGCAAAACCAGAACCCCCCTCACTGTCAAAATGAGAAAACACATAAACAAGCCTCAGAACCAGAAAGTCAGATTGCCTACAGCAACCCCGAAGGGAAATGAGATAGAACACTCTGATACTAAATGACCTGGACTCCCTGAACTAGCAACGAAAGAGGATCTGGAAAAAATGAAATCAGAAATAATATCTCACATAACAGCAGAGATTGCCCTCATAGTTCAAGACATGATTAATAATTCTAGAGAGGACACAGATAAAAAAACAGAGGAGCTGAGGAACATGATGAAATCCCAACATAGGAAACAAATGGAATCCATAAAACAGATGCAAACACATTTCCAGGAGATTAAAAACTCCATTGAAAGTCTATGCAGCAGAATGAACCAATGTGAGGACAAAATTTCAGATATAGAATATAAGATTGCAATTACTGACCAGGAAAAGAAAAATTGCTTTAAAATTGAAAGGGAACATGAGAAATCAATCCAGCAGCTGCTAGACAATGGAAAGAAGAATAATATAAGACTGACTGGAGTCAATGAAGAAACAGGAGAGAGTGCAGATGACATAAAAAATCTTTTTACAGAAGTGATGACAGAAAACTTCCCAAACAGGGGAAGAGAATTTGACATACAGGTAAGTGAGGCATATAGGACTCCAACTAGCCTTGATCAAAAAAAAATCTACACATAGGCATATAATTGTTAAAATTCCAGAAACCCAACAGAAGAACAAAATTCTACAGATAGTTAGAGAAAAGAAACAAATCACATACAAAAGAAAGTCCATCAGAATCACAGCAGACTTCTCAGTGCAAACCCTCAAGGCAAGAAGAGCTTGGAGTGATGTATTTCAAGCCCTAAAGGAAAACAACCTCTAACCCAGACTGATGTATCCTGCAAAACTATCTTTCAAAATTGATGGTGAAATAAGACAGTTTCATGACAAAGAGCAACTTAGGAACTTCATGAATACCAAACCGGCACTCCAAAAAATTTTCGATAATATCCTAGAAAAAGACACTGAGGATTACAACTCCAGGAAGCCCAGCAGAATGAATCCATGGGCCACGACAAGAAATTAAAGCTCAGTAGGAGAATCCAACAAAAAGAAAAAGTCATGACAATGATAACTCAATATGTATCAATTACAACCATCAATGATAATGGTCTCAACTCACCAATCAAAAGAAACAGACTGACAGAATGGGTCAATAAGCAATATCCAACAATATGCTGCATAAAAGAAATATACTTAATTCAAAAGGAAACTCATAGACTGAAAGTTAAAGGGTGGAAAACAATATTCCATGCAAGAGGAACCAAAAAAAAGCAGGAGTAGCTATCCTCTTGACAGATCAAGTGGATTTAAAACCCACACTGATTAAGAGAGATAAAGAAGGACACTACATCCTTGTAAAGCAAACAATCCAAGGGGAAGAGATGACAATCATAAATATCTATGCACCAAACACTAGGACACCCAACTATACAAGACAAATACTAATGGACATGAAAAATCACATAAGCACTAATGCAGTAGTAATGGGGAACCTCAATACCCCATTGTCATAAATAGATAGATCAAATAGACAGAAAACAAGCAACAAAATACTAGAACTCAATCAAATTCTTGAACAAATTAACTAAACAGATGTTTACAGAGTGTTCCACCCCACAAAATCAGAATACACATTCTTTTTAGCTGCACATGGGTCATTTTCCCAAATATACCACATACTGGCTCAGAGAACATATTTAGGTAAGTGCAAAGGAATTAAAGCTATCCCCTGTATATTATCAGACAATAGTGTGATGAAATTGGAGATCAATAGCAAAAGAAACTGAAAAATTTTCATAAACATATGGAAATGGATCAACACATTCTGAATAACCAATGGGTCACAGAGGAACTTAAAGAAGGAATCAGACAGTTCCTACAATTAAATGACAATGACAATATAACATATTGGAATCTATGGGACACAAAGAAAGCAGTCTTATGAGGGAAATTCATAGCAGTGAAAACTCATATTAGGAAAACAGAGCGAGCTCAATTAAACAACCTGATGCTGAAGCTCAAGCTTCTAGAAAAAGAAGAGCAGGACAAACCCAAAGTCCATAGAAAGGAGGAAATTATAAAGACCAGGGAAGAACTCAATGCGATGGAGACCAAGAAAACAATACAAAAAATCAATGAAGCCAAGAGTTGATTCTTCGAAAGATGAAACAAAATTGACAAACCCTTAGCCAACCTTATCAGAAAAAGGAAAGAAAAGGACCGAATCCATGCAATGAGAAATGAAAAGGATGAAATTACAACAGACCCAGCAGAAATCCAGAGGATCATCAATACCTACTTCGAGAACCTATATGCCAATAAGTTGGAAAACATAGAAGAAATGGACAGATTCCTAGACACGTATGAATTACCAAAGTTGAATGAAGAAGGCCTAAAAGTTCTAAACTACCCAATATCAACCAATGGAATTGAAAACGTAATTAAAAACTTACCAACTAAGAAAATCCCAGGTCCTGATGGCTTCACCACTGAATTCTACAAGACATTTAGAGAGGAGCTACTGCCACTACTGTTTAAACCCTTCATCAAAATTGAAAGGGAAGCAATACTCCCAAATTCATTCCTGGAAGCAAGCATCGCCTTGTTCCTCAAAGCAAAGAAACACCCAACAGAAAAGACAACTATAGGCCAATTTTACTAATGAACATAGATGCAAAAGTCCTTACTAAGATAATAGAAAATAGAATGCAGAAGATCATCAAGAAGATCATACACCCTGACCAAGTGGAATTCATCCCAGGGATGCAAGGATGGTTCAACATACACAAATCAATCAATGTAATACACTATATCAATAGAGCCAAGGACAAAAACCATATGATCATCTCAATAGATGCAGAAAAAGCACTTCACAAAATCCAACATGCATTTATGATAAAAACCCTACAAGAAATTGGAATAGACAGTCTCTACCTCAATCTGATAAAAGCCATCTATGAAAAACCAACAGCCAATATCATACTAAATGGTCAAAAACTGAAATCCTTCACACTAAAATCAGGAACAAGACAAGGATGTCCACTATTACAACTCCTGTTCAATATAGTTTTGGAAACATTAGCCATGGCAATTAGACAAGAGAAAGAAATAAAAGGAATAAAGATAGGAAACGAAGTCAAATTGTCATTATTTGCAGATGACATGATACTCTATATAGAAGACCCCAAAAGACCACCAAAAGACTTCTAGACTTAATAACCAAATTCAGTAAAGTAGCTGGATACAAGGTCAACACAGAAAAATCAATAGCTTTCCTCTACACCAATGACAGACTCACTGAGAGAGAAATAGGGCAAATAATTCCTTTCACAATAGCATCCAAAAAAACTGAAATACCTAGGAATCAACCTAACAAAAGAAATCAAAGACCTCTACTCTGAAAACTATATCATTTTGAAAAGAGAGATTGAAGATGATATCAGAAAATGGAAAGATATCCCTTGCTCCTGGGTAGGAAGGATCAACATAGTGAAAATGGCCATACTTCCAAAACTGCTACATAGATTCAGTGCAATCCCAATTGAAATCCCAGCAGCATACTTCATGGACCTTAAGCAACCAATACAAAACTTCATTTGGAACAAGAAGAGACCCAGAATTCCAAACGCAATTCTAGGTAACAGAGATATGTCAGGGGGTATTACAACCCCCAACTTGAAACTATACTGCAAAGCTACTGTGAAAATAACAGCATGGTAATGTCAAAGAAACAGACCTGAGGACCAGTGGAACAGATTAGAAGATGCAGAAACAACTCCAGACACATTCAGCCACCTCATCTTTGACAAAGGAGCCAAACACCCTCAGTGTAGGAAAGATAGCCTCTTTAACAAATGGTGTTGGAGAAATTGGGTTTCAACTTGCCAAAGACTAAAACTAGACCTATATCTCTCTCCATGCACTCAACTAAAATCAAAATGGATAAAAGATCTAAATATTAAAACAGAAACGCTGAACCAGCAGGAACAGAGGTTAGGTAGAACTCTTGAAGACATTGATATAGGAAAGGATATTATGAACAAGCACATGAACTAGCACAAACAATCAACAAGTGGGATCTCTTCTTACTAAAAACCTTCTGCACAGCAAGAGAAACCACCAGCAATGTGAAGAGAGAACCCCAAAATTGGAAAAAAACTTTTACCAGCTGTCCCTCAGACAAAGGTCTACTATCTCGAACCTATAAAGAACATAAAAAAAATCAGACCTCCCAAATTTAAAGACCCAATCCGAAAATGGGCATCTGAAATGAACAGACATTTCTCAGACAAAGAAGTAGAAATAGCAAATAAACATATGAAAAATTGTTCAACATCACTGGTCATTTGAGAGATGCAAATGAAAACAATGCTGAGATTCCACCTCATCCCAGAAAGAATGGCTGC
Organism: Heterocephalus glaber; assembly: GCF_053883595.1. NCBI lineage: Eukaryota > Metazoa > Chordata > Mammalia > Rodentia > Bathyergidae > Heterocephalus > Heterocephalus glaber. The sequence goes on from NW_028258320.1 coordinate 54,116,356, forward strand.
TATAAAAAAATCAACCAATAACAAATGCTGGCAGGGCTGTGGGGAAAGAGGAACCCTGCTCCACTGCTAGTGGGAGTGCAGACTGGTGCAACCACTGTGGAAATCAGTATGGAGATACCTCAAAGAACTAGGACTGGAAGTCCCATTTGACCCCACTATTCCCCTGCTAGGTATCTTCCCTAAAGAATTAAAAGAATCATACCACAGTGATATATGTGCACCCATGTAGCAGCACAATTTGTAATACCTAAAACTTGGAAGCAGCCCACATGCCCATCAACTGGAGACTGGATAAAGAAAATGTGGTTTTTATAAAATGGAGTACTACTCAGCCATAAAAAATGAGAAATTAGAGACATTTATAGCTAAATGGATGCACATAGAGGTCATACTCTTAAGTGAAATAAATAGGACACACATGTGTAAATATTGAATAGTTTCTCTAGTGTGAGAAACTGAAAGTGTAAATAAGGACTAAAAGGTATAATAGATAATGTGAAATAGGAAGAAAAGGGACAAAGGGGAAGGAGAAGTGGGAGGGGTAGGGTAAAGGAAAGAAGGGAATGGAATTAATATGAGAAAATGAAAAAAAGCAAACGAATTATCTGTAAATAAGGAGGGATGGAGGGGTTGAAGTGAGGGCAGGGGAAGGGGGAAAAAATAAGAACCAAGAGATTATGTAAAGGTGCAAATTTCCAGCAATGAATGTCATTATATTTTATACCTAAAATGTACCAATAAATGCAACCTGATAAGGAAAAAAAATAAAGTCAGCCAAGTAACTGGAATTAACTTGGTAACTTGGAGTAACAGTAGAGGATAGAGGTGGGCCAAACACGGGAAAGTCAGACACATTCGGGTACAAAGGGCAGATTTCCCCTTACAAGTTTGTGGCAGACTTGGAGTTCTCATTGAGCCTCATGGGGAATAAATAATATTCTTGAATATGAATGATGAAAGATGTTTTAAAAACATCATTATGAGCTTTGTTTTGCCTGGCTTTGATTTAAACATCCTTTGATTTTAATAAGATTTCTCTTCCCTAAACAATGTGATAAACTGATAGTATCATTTACATGCAAATTAATGTGAAAACAATATCTATGACTTTTCATTTCTTGCTGTTTAAAGTTTTTTTTTAACAAATTGAGACTGATAGTTTAAGTTATTTCACTTGGTTTATGGAAAACACGGGCTACAAAGAAAAGTAAAAGGAAGTTATTTTCCACCTCTAAAAACATTGAGATGAGAATTTCCCTTTTTTAATTTAAATTAAAGATAAATATTAAAATAAAGCTAATTAATGTATAAGCAGAGGTAATTAACATAAATGTGGCCACCAAAGACTTAAATATTAAAATAAATTGAATTCATGCATAAGTTGGGCAACATTGATTATTTACATATTTAAACGTATTTAATCAGGGCTGGGTTGAAATGGATTAAATATGCCCATGAAATTAACTATTGATCATTTTTTACTGGTTGGATGTAACCCAATTTATTTTCCTAAGGACTTGGACTAAATTTCATAACTTAAGCAATTTCTAAAAACATTTGCTTACGTTTTGATGCTAAAGTGCTCTGATGTCAGCATGCAACTGCTTAGTACAGAAAATATTCTCAGAAGTTTTCAAGTAAGAACCAGTCTCTGCAGAGCAATAAGTGTGTTTGTGATTCAAGAAAATAAAGAAGAAAGGGATAATTTCATGTTTTCATTTATTGAGATAAGTAGTTACCAGCTTCAGTTCCCCCGTATTTCATTTTCAGACAGGGTAGAATGCACTAATTTCACTTAGAACCCAACATCTACTAATTGAAATTATTCACTATTCTCACCCATCCCACATTTTCGTTTAACGTTAGCCTTCATGGTCAGCTTTTCTTTTCAGGAACCTTTTTATCCTTTGACAAGATAAATCTGCCACTTTAGGACCTTCGTGTTTGATTACACAATGCACAAACTTGGAGAATGTCTTCATTATTAGGGACATCTCAGCTACCAAAACCATAACAAGGATCTACAAGGTACCATGAAGTGGAGCCTTCTCAAAAAAAGAACATCCAAGTGGCACTGGTTTGGAACAGGAGAGGCACTTGAGAAAAAAGCTTTATGTGTCATCAATTACTGATTAGGATAAAGTTCATTGCCTCATTGGTGGCACCTTGGCATTATTGAAGCAGAGAAGAGATTTTTCAAGAGCTTATCAATAAAAGTCATATGTTCACAGACCATTTTCCTACATACAACCTTAACTCCTCAATTTTTTGGATAAATAGCTCTTTACTAAGCAAGTACCTACTTAAAATGAAAATAGATTTAGTTCAGTGCTGGCAGGACTCATTGGAGGGAAGCATTGAGCTCAAATGAGCTAAGTCATGATGTTTCCAGATATTTAATCAAGACTACCTCCAACATTTGGTATGTACTGGTGCTAAAACAGTCTTCTGTGATTTAAGGGGCCAGTGTAGGAAGTTTTAAATTTACCCTTTTCCCTCTGCAGGTTTGATCATTTTAGTTCAAGAAATAAACTGACAATAGACAGATAAGAGGAAAAAGAACACAGAGAATTTATTACATTACCGAGGCACAGCAATATGGACTCAAAGAGGGACACAATCTGATTTACACATAAAGCTCAAAGAACAGGGGCCTGGGCTGCTGGAAGAAGGAGATGGAGCATGCTGTGGAATATTGGGAGAGGAGGTGCATAGTGAAGGAGGGCTGTCTTGTGATGCAGATGAGGTCTCACAGGTAACAGGCCCCTGAGATTGCCTGTCTAGGTCAGAAACCCAGTATCTCCTTACTAAGGAAAGATCTTTCCTAGCCAGAAGGTGGGATAGGACAGAGATGCCTCCATATGTACCCACTGTTTCCTCATGTGAAGAGATGTAAATTTATTTTCTAAAAGCCACAGCTTTTCAGAACTTTTCCTATGACTTGAAGTCTGCAATTTCTCTGCATAACCAACCAACTCAAACTATGCCAAGAAACATACTGGGGTAGAGTATTTTACTCTGACACACTGAGTGAGAGGGCCTGGCCTTGTGTATTTGGCTTTGGGTTCTCAAATCTGCAAACTCTCATGGTCCTGGGAGAGCCACGTGATGTGAAGAAAGGACATGGGATTGTGTTCAGGACTGCCAGACTCTGGACACAGTTTCCCCATGATGTATGTTGTGATAATAAACATGTTTTCAAGCTTCTGTTTTTCCCCCCATCTCAGATAAAGTAGAGCTGGAACAAAACCCAAGGCACCAACGTCAGTGGTTTTCATGTGCTCTGCACAACAGAAGGATTTAAACATAAAATCTTTCAGGGAACCCAGAGGATAAACATAGTGGCAGCCTTGTAAGTCAGGGCCAGCGTGGGTGGGAATGGTGAAGGTTGAGGAGAGATGACTCCCCTTCCCTCGTGGGGTCTCCATTGCATCTCCGAGGGTTTCAAGGGTCTACAAAGCCCAGTTTGATAATAGATGATCATTGATGACATCTCAGCTCTGAGAAATGATGGTTCTTCCATGCAGCATTCTGGCCTTGATCATGTCCTTATTTCTCTTAAATGAGCTGAATATTTGTCTGTGAAGTGCTTCTTTTCTGCAATAGTTATTACTTAGAATGTGAAAAATAATCCCCAAGTAAATGAATAAAGCGGGAAAAATGCTAATAATTCTCTCTAAACTTCAACTGTCTGTGGTTATTACAAGTACTGTATACGTGTTTTAATTATCTATTCCTGTGTAAGTAACAGACTTCAAACTGCGATTTAAAACAGCCATTGTACTGTCTAATGGTTTGTTGAGTTTAGAACATGAGGTGGTCTTTGCTAGGATTTTTTTCTGCATCAAGGACAGTTTCTGGGAGAAACCAGCCTCCACCTCTGGATCTCTGTCTCTTGCTCCCTGTGGGGTTTCAATATTAGCATGAAGTGGACAGGGATTTTTCCAGCAAGGTCCTGTCAGGTGGGTGCATTTTTTACTAGAGTCTCAGGGAGAGCTATGTGACCTGAAGAAACTGTGGAAGTCATCCTTCTGGGAATAGATTCTTCAGCACCCTAACTTTCTTACTGGGCTGGCACACTGACTATATTATCCATGTCGTTCTCAAGGAAGGTGAATTCCATGTCCCTAGGGCTACCTCTGGAGGAATTAAAATTTTCTCCCAGATGTGTTAAGATGTGAGGCATCATTGCTTCATGGGCTTCATGGTGGAGCTAATGGATTTTTGCTGAGAAGAATAGGCTGGGCTTCTTATATGAAAATGGAGTCTCCAGATGCCAACAAATGTTCTTTCTCTACTCTTTGGCCTGTGTTCCAGATCTCTGCATGTCTCTGGTCCTGGAGTGTCTATATTTATAGGCTCTTTGAGTAGCCTTCACAGCCCTGTCTTCCACCAGATATATTCTTCTGTAACGTGGCTTTGTCATGCTGCTGCTAGAAAAGGAGTGTGTTGCCTAGTCCCTCTCCACCGCCCTTGAAAGTGGACTGGCCTGGTGACTTGCTTTGACTAATAGAATATGGAGAGTGTGATTCTGTGCCGGTGTCATTCACACTCACAGACACCTGGCAGTGTTTTTCTCCTCACTGTTAGGAAACTCCTGTTTAACTCAGCCACCATGTAAGAAAAGGATTAAGAAGATACACAAAGGAGTTAGTTCACTACTGAATGCATAAAAAGGCAGTTTGAAGAAATAATGTCCAGATGTAATGTGCAGATTCTGTACTGTGGGCTGTCATTGAGTGTGATAAGACTCAGAGGCAGGGAGAGCAAGGTGCTCCTCATTGGAGCGGTTTTGTCATAAAATAGAAGGACTGCAAGTTAGCACTGAAGGCCACTCTACCTTTGCAAGTGGAAACTAAAATAATATTTTTGCTTGGTTAGAGCAAGAATTGGAAAGGGATCTTACTCGGAAATTCTGAATTGGGTTGTAATGAAGGTCTCCCTTGCATGTACATGGTATGGAACAGGCCTCTGAAGTTGGGGCCCCACTCCTCATGCCAGCAGTAGAAGGCTGTTTTGACCACTTCCTCTTTCCTCTGCTTGTTGGGGAGGGGTTCTCTCCTAGGGTCATGGGGTGGCCAAAGCCATGACACCTGACACCAGACAGGAGAATTGGACAACAGTTCAATCTTCACATTTCCTCCCAGGCTAGGCAAGGACACTGTAACATGCAGGGCCACATAGGGACACCCTCCGGAGCAGAGTGAGAGCCAGGCACTGTGGGAAGCAAGTTTAGTAGTAACAGAATTCCACAGAGGATGTGATGGGCTTACTTGAATAATCTCATGGGCTCGCAGGGCCTGAAGCCCACTCCTCAGGGAGGAGCAGGAGTGGCTGCTGGTCCACAATGGGGGTGTTTTAGCAAAAGGGACTTTTCTCTGGCAGAAGAATCAGTCTGGGAGAGGACTTTCAGTGAGGCCAATCACAGCTCTCCTGGTTTCACCAGATATCAAGGCAGCAGAGATATGGAGCCTTCATTTTGAATCCTACAGTACAAGGGTCTTTGGCTTTGACCTGACCTAAGCCTGCCATCCCCTATCTCCAAGAGCAAGTTGAAGATGCCAGTGTCTCATAGACTGCTTCCTGGTATGGGGCAGGAGGAGGGTGGCTGTTCACAGAGGGAAGCGGAGGTTCATCCTGAAGAGCAGCCGCTCTCATTTGGCGCATGGCATTCCAAATGTGAATACTGAAAACACCCAATTCCTTCCAAGGAGCTCTGGGATGCTTATTAAAAAATCTACCCTGCAAAACTGTTTGTAAGAAATAACTTACAACCTCTCAGCATGGCCTCACAGCAGCTTCTATTTTGCATTGCAGAATATTATCAAACACAGGAACTGTACCTGTTCCTGGAAGAATAGATGCTAACAGCCACCATTTACTTAGTTTATACTGGTTTTAATAGCTTAAACACTTTACAATAAATTGAGAAAATAAGATGCAAGTCATTGCATTGCCACACATAATACTTTCTATTTGGCATAATGTGTCTTGTCCCTTCCATATGCTTGGTGAGGAGGGTATTAGTGAAACTGCCTGCTAATTAAGTGACCATGATTATAATATCTGTCCCAGCTTCTCTGTCCTTCAGTGGCCACTTAACCCATAATGTGTCACTGAGCTTCCTGAGAGTACTGAGTATAGTACAACATGCATGGTGGCCCTAGAGACACACCCAAACCAGTCCCACATTCTGGATGCACCAGAAAGACAGAGGGAAGCAGGTAAAACCAGCCAGAGATGGCTGTACACACAGTGAAGGGTTCATGTTGGAGTCACAGACCCTCCTCTCACCCATCGTGGCTGAGCTCTGGCACCTCTTATTTTTCTGCCCTTTCTTTCCCCATGATTTTTTCATCCTGACCCCTCTCTGCCAGCACCCTTCCAGGTAGATATGAGTTGTAATATCTCATTGAATAGCTGTACCTTCAAATGTGCTAACAAATAAGGGTTCTGGAATACTCAGTTTGTGTGATATCTGAGGGGTCCAGATTTCAAATGATGAGAAGATGGCCCTGGGCAACCCTGCCTTTCAGTGTCCCATAGACACAAACCAGTGAGTCCATGTGGCCTCACTACCGTCAGACTTTCGGATACCCTCCCCCAAGAGTGAAGGGCCTTACAGCCCAGGAAGATATTTGAGTCCAACCTGACTTCCTTGGCACAACATGAAAGTTCAGGATGTGTGAAGTGATGTTGAGGGAAGACAACAGAGCTGGGGCCCACCAAGTACAGCTCAGAAAAGGTCAGCAGTTATCCAGCCTTATCCTGGAAGACAGACATCCTCAGGGGGCTCACAGAGCCTCAGCTTTCTCTGATGCTAGGTCAGGCCACAAACTCTAAGCATTGAAGCCAAACAGATGAATTTTTGTGAGAAATACAGATGAACTCTTCATATCTATTCTTCACTATACTAGGAAAAGTGTTCCACCTGTGAGCATGTATCTTCCAGGCTTGGGGGAATCATGTGGCAACAGTTTTGGTTTAGGATCTGAAACTTAGCGCATTCATATGCCTAAGTAGCAGTGAAATCACACCATAGCAGGAAGCCAAATTCTTGAGAGGTTGTTGGGCATGGTGATGCACACCTATAATCCCAGCCACTCAGGAGAGTGAGGCTAGCCTGGGCAACTTAGTGAGACCTTGTGGGAAAAATAACTGAATAAATGTGGCCAAGGAAGTAGCTTCATAACAGAGCTCTTGCCTAGCATGCACAGGAACCTGTATTCTAGCCCCAGCCCCGCAAAAGAAAAACAATGAACAGAAACTGTTTTTGACGAACGAAGAGAGTATCTAAAGATGCAAATTTCCAATAATGAATGTCATTATGTTGTATACCTAAAATGTACCAATAAAATAAAATTAAAAAAAAAAGAAATGACCTTGACACCTGGATATAAAAAAATAATGTTCTGGGCTGCATTTGTCTTATGAACAATGGGCACCTGAAGTCCTTGGATCAGTGGGTGGATCCGAGGCAGGGATCCCTGTGCTCCTGTCCCTAAGCCTGGTCATCCGAATGGCTTGTGTCCCCTAATGTGCCACACATCCTGGCCTCTGCAACTTGTGAAGACCAGTTTTACTACTCCCAGAAGAGATGTAAAAAGGCAGTTATGGCAAATTTGGACGTTTTACTTTATCTCCAATGACAAAGGAAGTTGGGAATGTTTGGGGAAAATAGCTTCTGGGGAGTGTGTTCCTTCTGTGGGGGGACCCGAGGAGAGGCGGGTGGTGCTGGGGCTGGATGCTGCACAACCTGAAAGGCACAGACTCCCAGAGAATATTGACATCCTCCAACTTGCACAAATGAGTATGTAAATCTTGTTTTCTGCAGGATGCTTTTATTTGATCACTGCAAGTCTTCTGTTTTTAAAAATGTATATTTAAGCCTATTTCAAATATGTATTGACCTAAAGAAATATGATGACCTATTTTCAAAGAGAATGTAAGCATCACTTTTCCATTCTATACCTGGCAAGCTGTTTTCTCCTGCAAGCAAGGGCTTCCCTTCCCTTGGGCCACAAATCATTCCCTGGAAGGAGAATGGAGAAGGGTATGTTGGTGGGCTTTGTGTTCTTGCACCAAAGGATTTATTAAGTGGTTAGTTGAGGAGTCTTCAGCTCTGGTTGGTAGATGCTTCCTCCTTTCTTCCTTAAATGGAATTTTAGTGGCTAGCCTCAATTTTCTGAAGGACTCCTGTAACAAACCATCAAAACTCAGGGCTACCAGAAACTTATTCTCCTCCAGTTCTGGAGTCTGGAAGTCTGAAACCAAGGTGTCAGCAGGTCTGGCTCCTTCCCAAGGCTGTGGGAGAGTCTGTTACTTGTTTCTCGCAGAGTTTTTGCTATGGCTGTCAGTCCTTGGTATTCTTTGGCTTGTGGTGGACTTGCTCCAGGATCTGCCTTTCTTTTCACAGTGCCTAATCCCACTGGGTCTGTCTTCTAAGGACAGTAACCATTGCATTAGGGGCTTTAGTACTCCAATGTAGCCTCATCTTAACTAATTACATCTTGGGAAACCCTATTGCCAAATAAGGTAACATTCTGTGGTCCTAGATAGACATAGATTTGGGAAGATACTATCCATCCCCATGTTATGACATCATCTTTCAGTAAATTTTACATCTGCAATCTTATTTCCAGAGAGGGAACATCAGGAAAAGTGTGCACCCTCACTGCTCATGAGGTTGCCTCCAGATGGTGTCCCCTGAGACCATGGTCAATATACAGGTGACCAGTTTTTGCCTGGAAAATTTTGATTTTAAGGTCTTTTTCAGGGAAAGAAACAAATTGATCAGCAAATTCCTGTCTTCAAGGAAGGTAGAAAAGCTCAGAGGGTCTTGTTGATAGATGAAATCCTATAATTGTCCATGTAAATAAAACTCCTGCATGGAGAGAGATAAAGTTTGTTATAGGAGAAGGATTGTTGGGCACTTAAGGAGTTTAGTCTTCCTAGTCATAGTTAATTTTATGACACCTTATATTGGGAGATAAAAAGTAGCCTATGAGAGTGAAACAATAGCCATAGACTGGGACTTCTATAAGTCGCTGATCCTCACCCTTTCTGGGCCTGCTGGAGCCATAAGGATAAGTCTTTTGGGGGACAGGCGTCTGACCTGGGAAAGTGGCCATTGAAATTGCCAAAGTGGGCCCTCCACCAACTCAGGAAAGAAGAAGCCAGCAGACACTGAGGGGAGCTGAGTTTAGGGTTCTGAGGACAGACAAGGAAAGCATCACCCAAAATATGCAGAAGACTCGGGGGTCAAAAGAGAGACCTTAGAGAATGAGGAACAAGAAGTCATATAGCGGTCCACCTAGAGGTGAAGATGAAAAAGCAACCAGGAACTCACTTACTCCCCTGTCATTGAAACAGTAAGTCATTAAGAAAGAGCCTTCTGCATGCCAGGGACAAGGCACAGCTTCAAGGCCCTGTCATCTGTGCTTTAACAGGCTCCAACACTGAACACATTGAAAAGAACCATTGCTTTCCGTCTCCAACTCACTGTACCTCACCAGGACACCAAAGACACACAGTCTGGTCATTGCCTTGAAGACAGTAAAAAAAATAGGCCTGAAAAATCTATTAATTCATTGAGGTCATCAACATCTCAGCTTAGGACCTGAGGTTCAAACCCACTGGGCTGACTGTGAGCTCTGGTTTTTGACTTTACAGCATCATGTTGTTCCATGAAGACTCTGAGCCCTCACAGTCACGGGCAGATACTCACTGCAGCTCCCTGTGCAGTGTAGTTGTTGAAGAGGAAGTTTCCAGAGGCTCAATGTTCACTGTCTTTTCCTCATCGTCAAGAATATTTCTGAAATACATCCACCTGCTCCTGAACTCTTAGTGACTACCTGGGAGGATGCTTTCCCTTGATGTCCCAGATCCTTTGATCTGGAATGAGAATGAGAACACCCAAATACTTCCCATGTCTTGAAAAGGCCATGGAGGCAAGGAGGTTGAGAGCTCAAACTCTGAAGTGGCTTTGGGCATATTACTTATCTCCCCATGCCTCAGTTTTCTCCCTTGTAAAATGGTGATAATTATTTCCTATACCTCAGTGAGATTTTGGAAGAATTAAATGAATTAAGACTTTTCAAAACTCTCAGACCAGTGACTGTCATATAGTGCTCCTATAAATGTTAACTATGCCCATTATCCTGCACTCCTAACACGTGTGCAGCTCCACTTGTTGAGATTATTGTTTGACCTTTAAACTCCCATGCCTAAGTAGTCTAAATCTGACTTCCCTATGGGACCATGACAGGCATGATACCCAAAAGCTTTTCCTTTCTAAAGGAAAATGAAAATATCCTGTAACCTTCCAATTTCTTGAAGGTACATTTCTCTCTCTTACTTTTCACCCAGCATGGCATATCAGGAGGGAAAGTGTGCCCTCAGGCCCCTCCTCACACCTCCAGAGAGACATTGATGATGGCACCATCACATGTCACTTGAGCTTCTTGGACTTTCAGGATCCTCAACCCACAATCCAACCTCACCACATCTCATCCACTGGAGTCAACATACGGGTTGGGATCACTAGTAGCCTGGTCTCTACCTTCTTTCCTCTTTTTTGTATTTCTCCACTTTATAGTTCCAAAGCCATGAATATTTGAAGGACACTCTAGGCAGGATATTAAAACAGTAAGGCAAATGGAGACTATGTAACTTGATTCTGGATTCAGGGCCAGCATGGTTAGGTACTCCATGGCTAAGTTAACATCTAAAGGGGTCAGGAATTTAGCTCAGTGATGCCGCTGCCTGCCTCGCAAGTGCAAGGTTCTGAGTTTGATCCCCAGTACCAAAAAAAATCTAAGGAGGAAAATAGAATTGCTCTCAGTGAGTCTTGACTTCCAACATCTGCTGTATCTACAGAAGATCTTAGCATCGATGATTCGTAATGTTCTTGTTAGGTAATTTCCTGAGAGCAGTGAGCTAAAATAATCTCACAAGAATAAAGGACGTGTCTTTGCATAAAAGAATTCTACCTCTGGTGGTGTGTGTGTGTACGTACAGGGTCTGAAGGTAGAAGGAGGATTCTAGGCAAATAACTGCAAGAGGTTTCAGTGACTTCCAGACCTGGTAACTGGATGTAGCAGCAAGTTGCGCTTTTGGAGGAAGAAATATACTTTCTTTTTCTGAGACAAAATTTTTCATTGTGGTATTTCCCTATGATTTCTGACTCTGTCTTGAGAGCCAATACAGAACACACTTAGGGGTTATTTATTATAAATGAAGTAAGTGAAAATGCTCTGGAGAAGAAAGAAATATGACCACCAGAAAGAACCAGCAAATTGAGCTTTCAACAAATGCCCCTATGGCTGGTGTTTCATCTGCTTTTCCTTCTATTTTCTCTTCCTCAACTGCTACTTGAACTGACAAGAAGGTAATTAGATTTTGCTTTTTCAAGAGTGAAAGAGTTATTAATTTTAGTATTTAAGATTCTGCAGTTCCTGTGCCTATTCTGAGGCCTCTGCTCTTGCCTCGCCCCCACAGCCTTTCCTAACTGGGACCATCACCAGGGAAACAGGGACAGAGATCAGAGCCTGGCAAATCTCATAGGGAAAATCCCTGGTCCTCCAGGACCAGTGTAGGTGGGGCTCCTGGGATGTTTGGTGACTTCTGGCTAAGATACTCAATTCCAGTTCCCAAAACACACCCGTAAGCACATGTGTCTGATTGCTAAGGCTGTCCCAGTACCACAAGCCATTCTAGAAACACTGTACGATTGGGATTCTCTCCTTTCTTCCTTCCTTCTTCCCTTCCTTCCCTCCTTCTTCTTTCCTTCTTTCCCTGAGATATTTCGTTATTTTTCTACATGTATTTATTCTAATCCAATACATTAGTCATTTGGAAGACAATCCTGGATTTGCTTTCTATTTTAGTTTGTGTGTAATTTTTCTTCATCTTTTTCATCTTCTTTTCAAATTAATGTGCTGGGTGCAATTTTTCCCTAATAAATGCTCCTGTTTCATGATACCAAATGCCTGTTGTTTCATGATACCAAATTCAGGGATCAGTTTCTTACTTCTCTGGACACTAGGTCTTAGGGAGACCCACTCTTCTCAAGCACCACAGCAACCAGACATATTAAATAACCAGATCTGGCCCTTGCAAGATCTGTCTGCCCTCCCTCCGTCTGGCAGCCTGGCCCTGGCTCCTCAGGGTTTGTCATTTATGGTGAGTGAGTAGCCAACCCTCCCTGGTCTTTCCTTAGGGCCCAGTGCAGAAATGCATACTCAGTTCACGGCCACTGGGTCCTGCTTTCAAAACGAAATGAGATATCTTGTGATTAGGAACCATGTCGTAGGTCCAGCACAGGGCTAGACTCATCAATGTTCTATTAGTTAATTAATTAAATTAATCAATTAACCCTGTTTATATTGATGGTTATTTCTAGGGAAGGTTTCACCATTAAACACAGTTCTTGACAGTGGCTACCAAAGTTTGAGGAACAGTAGCCACAGAAGGGGTATTGTTTATGACCCATAGTAGGAGCTTTCAGCCTCAGCAGCAGGTCACCACTAGCCTCATTTAGAATGGGACTTTTATTTTTTTGGTACCAGGGATTGAACTCTGGACCTTGTGCTTGCGAGGCAGGCGGTGGAACCACTGAGCTAAATCCCCGGCCCTTAGAATGGGACCTTTGCTTTGCTGTGTACATGTGGCTTGAAATATCAGAAGGCATTTGAACCAAAAATATTTTAAAGTATTTTAAAAGACAGAGTTTTCTAAACCAATTAAATGTTCTGTCTAGGGATAGGCAGCATGAGAATAGCATCATTGTGTCTTTAGGCAACTCTTCCACGATAGTCTATGAGTCCTCTTGAGCATTGAGTTTATGCTCCTTCTCCAATGGTAACAAATAAATATGTTAGCTTCTGTCTGCTCAGCATGAGTCCTCCATAGTCAGGTTTCTACCTGCAGGGGTCCACATGTCTACTCCTGATCCTGCTGAACATCCTGCAAGGCAGAAACTGAGTTATTTTCACACCCATGGCAGGGAAGATGTGTTCAGAACCCAGGCATCCCATATTGGCGATTCCACTCACTGTCTCTCATTTGTGAGCAGCTACTCTGCCAATGAGATTATAAGGGATTAATTGTAAGGTACAATGATTTGGAAGATTTTGTTAATTTGTTTGTATGTTTTTGTACTGGGGATTGAATACAGGGCCTTCAAACTGAAATACATCCTCAAGTCATTTTTCATTTTTTTATATTGAGTCAGAATCTTGTTAATTTGCTAAGTTGCTGAGACTGGACATGAACTTGCCATTCTTTTGCCTCGGCCTCCCACAGTGCCAGGATTATGGGTCTACACCACCATGCTAGCAGTTCAATGGTCTTAATCTTCACTTAGTACAGACTCAAAAGAAGTCTTTTTCTCATCACAGGTTGCACACTTGAGATGTGCTCAGGGCCCTGACTGGGCCTTGCTCCTGAGCATTCCTCCTGTCCCGGAGGAAATTTTCTAAAGCCAGAGTCTCAGGTATTAGCAACACATCTGCTATTCCTCCTCAGAGGGATACTGAGGTCTGAAGGGAAAACTATTATAAAATCCATTTCACAGCATATCTGTGGATTTTTTTCATTAATTTTATTGGTACATTTTAGGCATACAATATTGATGACATTCATCATTGGGAATTTGTACCTTTACATGATATATCTTGGTTATTTTTTCCCTCATTCCCCTGCCCTGCCTCCAACACCTCTATTCCTCCCTATTCACAAAGACTTTATTTCCAATTTTTCCTTTTCTCGTATTTATTCCTTTCCTTCCTTTCCTTTCTTTCCTTTCCCCTACCCCTTCTAATTCCCCTTACCCTTTGGACCTCTTCTTACTATTTCACAGTATCTATTATACATTTTGATCCTTATTTACACTTTCAGTTTCTCATACTAGAGAAACTATTTGTTATTTACACTTGTGTCCTATTTATTTCACTTATAGTGTGACCTCAATGTGCATCCATTTAGCTATAAATGTCTCTAGTTTCTCATTCCTCATGGCTGAGTAGTACTCCTTTTTATTAAAAAAACAACCAAACAAACAAAATTTTTCTTTATCCAGTCTCCAGTTGATGGACAAGTAGGCTGTTTCCAAGTTTTAACTGTTACAAACTGTGCTGCTATAAACATGGGTGTGACTATATCACTGTGGCATGATGCTTTTAATTCTTTTGGGAAGATACCCAATAGGGGAATAGCTGGGTCAAATGGGACCTCTAATCCTAGGTTTTCGAAGTATCTGCATACTGATTTCCACAGTGGTTGCACCAGCCCACACTCCCACCAACAGTGGAGAAGTGTTTCTTTTTCCCCACAAGCTTGCCAGCATTTGCTATTGACTGATTTCTTGACAGCAGCCATTCTTACTGGGGTGAGGTGGAATCTCAGCATTGTTTCTATTTGCATCTCTTGAATGACAAGTGATGTTCAACATGTTTTCATATGTTTATTTTCTGTTTCTACTTCTTTGTCTTAGAAATGTCTGTTCTTTTCCAGCCTCATTTTTGGATTGGGTCTTTAAATTTGGGAAGTCTGATTTTTTAAAAAATTCTTTATATATTCTAGATAGTAGACCTTTGTCTGAGGAATGGCTAGTAAAATTTTGTCCCACATTGTGGGTTGTCTCTTCACACTGTTGGTGGTTTCTCCTGCTGTCCAGAAGCTTTTTAAGAATGAGATCCCAGTTGTTGATTCTTTGTGCTAGTTCACATATGACTGAGGATTAGTTCATGAAATCTTTTCCTACATCATTGTCTTCAAGAGTTCTACCTAACCTCTCTTCCAATCAGTTTACTGTTTCTGTTTTAATGTTTAGATCTTTGATCCATTTAAATTGTAGTTTAGTGCATGGTGAGAGACATAGGTCTAGTTTTAATTTTTGGCAAGTTGAAATCCAATTTTTCCAGCACCATTTTTTTTTGACATAGCACTAGTATTTTATTTTTTTAAATCTTTTATTGGTACATATTAGGTATACAATACATTTACATTTATCATTGAATGCTTGTACCTGTACATGATGTATCTTAGTTCTTATTTTTTCCCCATTACCTGTGTGCCCTTCAACCCCACCACCCTTTCCTATTTACATAGATTTCATTTCCATTTTTTTTCTTTTCTCACAATTTTTCCTTTCCCTTCTTTCCTTTCCCCTTCCCCTCCTACTACCCTTACACCTTTGCACCTTTTTCTGTTTCAAATTATCAATGATTCATTTTAATCATTTTAATCCTTATTTGCACTTTCAGTTTCTCATACTAGAGAAACTATTCAGTATTTCCACATGTGTGTCCTATTTATTTCACTTAAGCATATGGCCTCAATATGCATCCACTTAGCTATAAATGTCTCTAGTTTCTCATTCTTTATGGCTGAGTAGTACCCCATTTTATAAAAAAAAAAAATCTTATTTATCCAGTTTCCAGTTGATGGACACTTGGGCTGATTCCAAGCTTTAGCTATTACAAACTGTGCTGCTATAAACATGGGTGCACATATATCACTGTGGTATGATTCTTTTCATTCTTTCAGGAAGATACCCAGCAGGGGAATAGCTGGGTCAAATGGGACCTCTAACCCTAGTTCTTGGAGGTATCTTCATACTGATTTCCAAAGTGGTTGCACCAGTCTGCACTCCCACCAACAATGGAGAAGGGTTCCTTTCTCCCCACCCCACCCCCAGTATTTGTTATTGGTTGATTTCTTGATAGCAGCCATTCTTTCTGGAGTGAGGTGAAATCTCAGCATCATTTTCATTTGCATCTCTCCAACGACCAGTCCAGCACCACTTTTAAAGAGGGTATCTGTCCCACAGTGAGGGTGTTTGGTATCTTGTCAAAGATGAGGTGGCTGAGTACCTCTGGAGTTGTTTCTGCATATTCTAACCAGTTCCACTGATCCTCTGGTCTATTTTGTTTGTTTGTTTGTTATGACCATGCTGTTTTTATCACAATAGTTTTGTAGTATAGTTTCAAGTAGGGAACTGTGATACCCACTACTTTGTCTTTGTTGCCTCCAATTGCTTTTGGTCTTCTCATTCCAAATGAATTTTTGGATTGTTTTCTCAAGTTATGTGAAGTATGGTGATGGACTTTCAATTGGGCTTGCATTGAATCTATATAGCAGTTTTAGAAATATGGCCACTTTCACTATATTGATTCTTCCTGCCCAGGAGCAAGAAGTGTCATTCCATTTTCTGATATCCTCTTCCATCTCTGTTTTCAGAGTGTTGTGGTTTTCAGAGTAGAGGTCTTTGTTTCATTAGATTGATTTTTAGGTATTTCATTTTTTTTAGTATGCTATTATGAAAGGAGTTGTTTCTCCCATTCCTTACTCAGTGAGTCTGCTGTTCATGTACAGGAAAGTTATTGATTTTTGTGTGTTGACCTTGTATCCACCTACTCTATTGAATTTGTTTTTTATGTCTAGAAGACTTTTGGAGGAGTTCTTGGGTTCTTCTATAGAAAGTATCAGGTCATCTGCAAATAATGGCAATTTAAATCTTCATTTCCTATATTTATTCCTTTTATTTCTTTCTCTTATCTAATTACTGTGATTAATGTTTCCAAAACTATACTGAAGAGGAGTGGTGATAATGGACATCCTTGCCTTGTTCCTGATTTTAGTGAGAAGGATTTAAGTTTTTTGATCATTTAATATGATGTTGGCTCTTGCTTTTTCATAGACGGCTTTTATCAGGTTGAGATAAAGACCATCTATTCCAATTTTCTGTAGGGTTTTTGTCATGAATGAGTGTGGGACTTTGTGAAACACTTTTTCTGCATCCAATGAGATTAACATATGGTTTTGTCATTGGCTCAATTAATATAATGTATTGCATTTATTGATTTGTGCATGTTGAACCATCCCTGCATCCCTGGGATGAATCCCTCTTGTTCAGGGTGTATGATCTTCTTCATTATGTTTTCCAGTATCTTATTGAGGATTTTTACATCTTGTTCATTAGGGATATTGGCCTATATTTCTCCTTTTCATTTGGTTGTTTCTCTACTTTTGGGATCAAGGTGATGCTTGGTTCCAGGAATGAATTTGGGAGTATTGTTTCCTTTTCAATTTCACTGAAGAGTTTAAAAAGTTGTGGCAGTAGTTCTTCTCTAAATGTCTTCTAGAATTCAGCAGTGAAGCCATCAGGATCTGGGCTTTTTTTAGTTGGTAAGGTTTTAATTACGTTTTCAATTTCATTGATTGATATTGAGTTGTTTAGAATTTTGGGTCTTCTTCATTCAACTTTGGTAATTCACATGTATGTAGGAATCTGTCCATTTCTTCTGTGTTTTCCATCTTATTGATGTTTAGGTTCTCAAAGTAGGTATTGATGATCCTCTGGATTTCTGCTGGGTCCAATGTAATTTCACCCTTTTCATTCCTAATTGCATGGATTTGGGTCTTTTCTTTCCTTTTTTTGAAAATTTTGGCTAAGGATTTGTAAATCTTGTTTATTCTTTTGTAGACACAACTCTTTCCTTCATTAATTTTTTGTACCATTCTCTTTGTCTCCATTGCATTGATTTCTGCTCTGATCTTTACAATTTTCTCCCTTGTATGAGATTTAGGTTTGTCCTGCTCTTGTTTTTCAGAAGCTTGAGTTTCAGCGTTAGGTTGTTTATTTGAGCTCACTCTGTTTTCCTAACATGAGTATTCACTGCTATGAATTTCCCTCTGAAGACTTCTTTCAGTGTGTCCCATAAATTGTAATATGTTGTATTGGTATTGTCATTTAATTGTAGAAACTCTGATTTCTTCTTTAATTTCCCCTGTGACCCATTGGCTGTTCAGAAGTGTGTTGTTCAAATTCCATGTGTTTATGAAATTCTTGAGCTTTCTTTTTCTATTGCTCTCCAATTTCATTGTACTATGATCTGATAATATTCAGGGGATGACTTCAATTCCGTTGCATTTACTTAAACGTGTTCTATGAGCAAGTATGTGATTTATTTTGGAGAATGACCTATGTGCAGCCAAAAATAATGTGTACTCTGATTTTGTTGTAGTGGAACACTCTGTAAACACCTGTTAAATCCATTTGTTGAAGAATTTGGTTGAGTCCTAGTATTTCATTGCTTATTTTTTGTCTAGTTGATCTATCTATTTGTGGCAGTGGGGTGTTGAGGTACTCCACTACTATGGTATTAGTGTTTACTTGATTTTTCATGTCCATTAGTATTTGTTTTATGTAATTGAGTGCACTGGTATTTGGTGCATATATATACTTATGAGTGTCATCTCTTCCTCTTGAATTGTTCCCTTTACAAGAATGTAGTAGCCTTCTTTGTTTCTCTTGATTAGTGTTTGTTTGAAATCCATTTAATCTCCAAAGAGGATAGCTACTTTTGGTTTCCTGTCACATGGAATAATGTTTTTCATCCTTTCACTTTCATTCTATTGGTTTCTCTTTGAATTAAATGTGTTTCTTGTATGCAGCATATTGTTGGATCTAGATTCTTGACCCATTCTGTCAGTCTATTTCTTTTGATTGGTGAATTGAGATCATTAACATTGATGGTTATAACTGATATGTACTAATTTATCTTTTTCATGTCATTTTCCTCTTGTTGGATTCTCTACTGTTTCATTTAATTTATTATTTGCCAGATGTATTCATTCTGCTGGGCTTCCTGGGATAGTGACACTCATTGTTTTTTCCTAGGATATTGTTTAAAATTTTTTGGAGTGCTGATTTGGTATTCAGAAAGTTCCTGTGTTGTTTGTCATGAAAGTATCTTATTTCTCCATAAATTTTGAAACTTAATTTTGCAGAGTGTATCAATCTAGGCTAGAGGTTGTTTTCTTTTAGAGCTTGAAATACTTCCCTCCAGGCTCTTCTTGACTTGAGAGTTTGTGTTAAGAAGTCTGCTGTGATTCTTATGGGCTTTCCTTTGTATGTGATTTGTTTCTTTTCTCTAACTCCTTGTAGAATTTTGTTCTTCTGTTGAATTTCTGGAATCTTGACTATTATATGCCTAGGTGTGCATTTTTGTTGATTAGAGCTAGTTGGAGTTCCATATGTGTTACTTATCTGTATGTCAAATTCTTTTCCCCTGCTTGGGAAGTTTTCTGTCATTACTTCTGTGAACAATTTTTTTAATGTGGTCTACACTATCTCCCATTTCTTCATTGACTTCGATCTGCCTTATGTTATTCTTCTTTGCATTATCTAGCAGCTACTGGATTGGCTTCTCATGGTCTCCTACTATTTTTAAGAAATCTTTGTTTTCCTGGTCGCTAATTGCTATCCTGTCTTCTATATTTGATATTCTGTCCTCACATTGGCTCATTCTGCTGCATAAACTTTCAATGGAATTTTCATTGTCCTTATATCTGTTTGCATCTGTTTTATGGATTCCATTTGTTTCCTATGCTGGGATTCCATCATGTTCCTCAGCTCCTCTATTTTTTTTTTTTTTGGTCTGTGTCTGCTCTAGAGTTATTAATCATGTTTTTCACTATGGACAAAATCTCTGTTGTTATCTGAGAAATTATTTTTTATTTTATTTTTTCCAGATCCTCCTTTGTTGCCAGTTCAGGGAATCCAGGTTGTTGAGTATCAAATTGGTCCATCTCATTGTCCCTTGGGATTGCCTTTGGGGATCTGGAGGTCTGGTTTTGAGACTTGTTTTTGTGTCTTTTTGTTTCAACAGATGCAGCCTGCTATGCCTTTGTTGAGGTGACTCTTTGCTTGCCCAGTGGTCTTCCATTTTCAGCAAGACTCAGAGAGGCCTCTCTGCTGCTCACCTCTGTGCCAATTCCTGGATTCAGAATGATGGTCTTCTGCATCCCTGCACTGTTGTCTGGGCGGGTTTCTAGCTGGGTCCTGTGAACACTTAGTGATGGTATCTGGCTGGGCCTCTGGCTGGGGCTTGCATACCTGCACAGCTGTTTTCTAGCTGGTCCTTTGGCTGGAGCCCACCAGCCCAAGCTGGTGGTGTCTGGGCAGGGCCCTGACTGGAGCCTTTGCACCTGTGCCACTGTTGTTCAGGCAGGCTTTTTTCTATCTGTGGAATTTTTAAAGAAAAAAAACATCAATCGAGAACCAATTGAAAATTCAATTAATGAAAATATTGATAAGTGAACAGATTCTGTTCTTGTGGTTCATACCACCATTCTAGGAATAGTGTCCCTTTTCTCATGATTACATAGTTTCCTTATTTCAAAGTCTGGAAACTTCAGAGGCTCTCTGATCATGAGCTCTGATTTCTCAATGACAATGAATCTCACCCACCAACCAACCAGTAGTATAGTCTGGAGATACAAATGTTCATTTCCCCATGTCATTGTGACTCTTTGCATCTTCACTTGTGTAAAGTAGATGGTCTGCCAGAAAACTGAATGGAAAACACCAAGATGTAGCGCAGAGAATGGAGGGGACATAAAGCCCAGCACTGAGGCACCCTGCAGGTACCTGATAACCACCCAGCATTTTAAGTGACATTCAGTGAACACTGCTGGAACCAGCAGGCACTGGATTTTCCTTCAGGCCTCCCCAATCCCTGTGTCCCACCAGATCCCAGCCCCATCTCTCCTGTGTCACTGTCTACAGCTATTAATTCTTCAGACTGTCTTTGTCTCCCCGGTTGAAGTGTTTCCCTGTTCCTTATCCTCTTCCCCTCCCTGTGGGCAATGACAAGCACTATCTGTTCATCCAAGATCCCAGTATGATCAATAGGCCTGGCATACCATAGGTGCCAAATATATACAAGGTATGTCATCAGTGCGACCTTGGTTTATGAACTTAATTCTTACCACAATTCTGGTGGCAAATCAAGTTGGATGAAACCAAAACAAATTCAGTAGTTAGGTTCAATGTTAAATTTATGGGGAAATTTGATTCAGTTCTCATCCAATTTTGTTTGCAACCAGAATCATAGAAAGAATTAAGTTCATGAACCAAGGTACCACTGTATAATATTGATATTACTGGTCATTATTATATCATACATGATCATAATTGATAAATAATATAAAAATACTATACATTTCCCTCACTCACTGACTCAAGAAGGTACACGCATATTTTTCAGTGTTGCTACATTTTCTTTTTGCTAATTGGTAATGGATTTTTGCAGTAAAGTATCAATGTTCATTTTACTGTTAACCACAGATGGAGTAACCCTTATCCAACATACTTGAGACCAGAAATGTTTCAGATTTGGGAACTTTTGAATTTTGGAATATTTGCATAAATTTTACCAGATGAGTATCCCTAATCTGAAAACTCTGAAATCTATGTTCTGAAATTTTCAAATTTCAGATTTTTGGAATTAGAGATAATCATCCTGTGTGTGTGTGTGTGTGTGTGTGTGTGTGTGTGTGTGTGTATATAGTTGTATTTTTGCCACATAATAATTGTTTTCTTTTCTTTTGTTTTTGTTCATGATACTAGGGATTGAACTCAGGGCTTTCATTATGAGTTACATCCACAGACCTTTTTTTGTTTTTCAATTTTGAGACAAGGTCTTGCTAAGTGACTAAATTGTACAGTCTGGATTAGAAATTGTGACACTCTTGCCTCAGCCTCCCAGAGTGCTGGGATTATAGCCATATGCCAACTATAATGGGTTTGGATTCTTACATAAGGTATTGACAATACATTTTAATATTTGTGTAATACATTTACATTCAGAGGTAATAGATTTATAGAAAAAATGACAAGTAAATTCTCATCCAGGCATCACTTGAACCTCGAGAATATTGACAGTCATGGCTTTTACCCAGCTAATATTATGGAATCTGGAGTTCACAGCTGTCTTCTGGCAAAGTGTCAAGTGAATTCTTACAGAGCCCCATAAGTCTTCTGCAGCAAACACTCTTCAGATTAAATATTAAAGAAAGAGGAAAAGGAGGATGAGGACAGGCCTTAGGCAAGAATCCTCCCTCAAAGCAACTTTCCTTTCAAGAAGCAAAGGGCAGCAGAGCCTAGATGATCTCATAAAGGCCCTCACTCAGTATTTCATGTGAATGGAATGAAGAAGAATGTCTGTGATCTATCCAGCCTCCCTACCATGATGTGAAGTTTCCAGTGTGTATCCATGCTTTCCACTTTAGCACCCTTCATGCAGGAAGGCTTCTACTTCCATTCAACAGAAACAGTAACTGTTAGTCAGTACTTAGACTTGTCAGATTGTGGTGAGGGGGACAGAGACAACACTGTGGAATGTTTACATGCCATTATCATCTTAGAGGCATCAATTTGTCTATAGCTCACAATAGTCCTAAGAGGTAGTTTTTATTATTCTTCCCTTTTTACAGATGAAGAAACTTAGGCACAGTGAAGTTAACTTGCTGATAATTTGAGAATAGAGATTTGAACTCAGGCCAGGAAAGTGTGATCACTGGAAGCTAAAAGCCCCAGGCTAACAAGCATCATACATGAGGTTGGATACATCAAGCATGTTGCAGCCAGGAATTTCTTGAGAGAATATCATGTTGCAGGAGCTTTAAAATCCTATTATATCCTTCTCCTAATGTGCTATGCAGTTATAGGGCAAGGGATGTTCTGGCCTCTTTTCCATCTCACTGCTGAGTCTTCTA
Source organism: Heterocephalus glaber (assembly GCF_053883595.1). Taxonomy (NCBI): domain Eukaryota; kingdom Metazoa; phylum Chordata; class Mammalia; order Rodentia; family Bathyergidae; genus Heterocephalus; species Heterocephalus glaber. Next base: position 54,138,922 of record NW_028258320.1, read on the forward strand.
AAAGTAAAGTAGTTATCCACCTCAGTGGCCAGGGTCCAGCAAGGAACTTGGTTCACAGGCTTTGGTAGAACCAGTGTGTTAAAATGCCTCCCATGTAGCCAACCTTTGTCATCCTCCCTGGGTTCAAACCCTTGAAAGGAGACCTTCCTCAGCACAGCCCCTTTCACGGTTTCATGTTCTGTTCTGGTTCCTCTGGAGTCCTCCTTCTACACACACACACACACACACACACACACACACACCCCACCCAGAAATACAGGAAGGTGGCACCCCCCACATCACAGCCCCAGCCTGACTTTCTCACAGCCCCAGCACAATGATGAAAGCCTCTCTTTCACAACAAATTCTGGCTTTCTTTCTCATTTATAGCATCCTTGGGTTGTAGAACTCTCTCAGGAATCCTACAAGGATAAGGGTAATCATCAGAAGGGTTGGATGCAAAAAGGGTCTAAATTGGCTGTGTCCTTGACTGAATAGATATCCTCAAGTAGTCCTGGTCCCCTAGCCAGCTTTCACCCCAAAGTATTCAAAAGAAAGTTGATGGAGCAAATATGTAGATAGAGCTTATGACATTATTTTTTTCTGGTGTCCATATACTATAAAAGAAGAATCCAAAGGGGTATCCCAACAAAAGGGTGCAGAGTGTCTAATTTGGCACAAAATTTAAACCTCACGTACTCTCATAGAAGCCTTCATGGAGTAACCAGATAAAGGATGCTTAGAAAGATTGGGATCATAGATGGCATCTGAACCTTCAGTAATGCAGAGTGACACCAGAAAGTTCTCTGGAGCCAGCAATCAGATGAGATATGAAAGTAAAGAAATAAGTAGAGTAGAAAGGAACTGGCAACTGTTGATACCTTCTTCAAATAGCACCAATCCATCCTGCTGCCTTCCTGGGAATAGAACGGACTTCAGACTTCATGCTAGAACTGGCCATGGTGGCTCAGTTTGAGTATCACCTAGGGAGGTTTCAGGATACCATGAATGGAAGAGGATCATCTGCTTTCTGAAGTTTCTGGGAAGCGTATAAGGAGGGTGAGAGAACTGAGGAACAGAGTTAGAGTGACAGATTCTCCATGCCTGTACCTCTACCTGGGTGAGAGAAGCACAAGATTTCATTACAGAGCAGGGATAGAAAGTGAGGAGGGCATAACCACAGGTGTTTTCTGTAAGGAAAAGCCTGTTTGGCCATGTCTAGAAAGTATTGGGTATGTCTGACAACCAAATAAAACAGTATCCAGCAATTCCTCTGGTGCAAATTCTCCCACATGTCTGACTGTGCGTTGCCAATGTGATATCTCTGAATGCACGGTGCAGAATGATGCATGACTTCTTCAGAGAAGTAACAGCAGCTCAAGAATGCACTTGGGGAGGGCCTGCCTCCTCTGCCCTCTGGTTTAGGATTAGGCAGCTGTGACCTCTGCTAGAACCTGGGCTGAGGCAGTACCCACAAGTCCTTAGGTACTGTGACACCCCTTCAGTCTGGTGCTCTCAGCACAATTACCTTCTGTTTTCCCTGATCTGTAGAGTCATCTGTCTCCTCTTGAAATGTTTACACACAAGTTGCAAGATACAGCTGCAGACCTCCAACAGATGAGTTTAAATTAAATCCATTTACATGCATTTAAAGTGTGTCCAATTTCCTACACCCAATGACTACTGAAGTAAAACCACCACTTGTGTTCCCTCTACCTAATCTTGCTCCTATCTAATTCCACAGCTCTCTGTCCTGCCAGTCTCTCATTACTGGCATCACTAGTGGTTAGTCTGAATGTGGATGAGAATGCCTGGGGTCTCTTAGAGCCAGGAGTGGCATCAGACACTGAGCAGCCTCAGGTGGTACAGGGCTCATGAGAGAAGTGAACACACAGAGCCCTTTGCAGGAAAGCAGACTGATTACCAGGTGATGGGTGTGTTGGGGTACAGAGAAGGGATGTCTCCCTACTGAATCACTATTGTGAGTTGCAGGTCAATGAGAGCACCCCAAAATTAAGAGGCAAGTGGACAAGTAAAGAGTTTGCCTTGTCTATTCCTAGCATAGAGTTTGACAAGAATGTTTTTTAAATGATGGTTTTGTTATTATTTTAAAATAATGTATACAAATGATGAAGAAGAATTCAGACAGAGAAGGGATCCAGCCCCAACTTCCAGTGCTTGTCTACCTGTAGCCTTCCTCTTTCGTGAAACCTTCCTTGACCACTCTTCCCACTCCTTGCCCCACCCAGGAAGGGAGGAGAGCCTACTGCCAACCACTAATTAATTACCTGTGTCATTCTGTAACCCAGAAGGTATCACCAAGAATTGCAATTAATGTATCAAGGAATCTTCTTTGTCACTCACAGATGTGAAGTTTTTGTTTGTGTGTTTGTTTTTAAAGGTTAAGCTATTTTCTTTCATAAAAGTAAGATTTGTTTATCTCAGGAAATGTAAAAAATACAAAACTTGGGAAAGGTATATTTTTCTACATTAGAGTCAGTGTGAGGCACTTGGAGTCCAGCAAGGCTTGTGTGAATCCAGTTTCATAGTGACCATGTGACTTGGGGAGCTGTATTACCTCCTCATAAAATGGGCACAGTGTCATCTCTGACAGAAAGGTTAGGTTATCATTGCAGATGGGAAGGCTAAATGTCCTTCACTGTCGTGATGCACCTGTGAGATGCTAAGCACACAGCCACTTCAGCTTCTATCCCTGCAGCACACATTCCTTCTGTCAGGTCATGAGACCTTAAACTAGTGATGGTGACGTGTGAGGGATAATTTTATGCATCAACTTGACTGGGCCACAGAATACTCAGATATTGGGTCAAACAATATCCTGGGGTATCTGAGGGCATGTCTGGGTGAGACTAATATTTGAATCCATGGACTGAGTAAAGCCAATTCTCCTCCCTAATATGGTTCCATTGAATACATGGGGGCCTGAACAGAATTAAAGGCAGAGTAAGATGATTTTTTTCTCTCTGCCTGGCTATCTTTGAGATGAGCTATAAGTCTCCTAACTTAGGCTCAGACTTGAATTGGAACCGTGGGCTCTTCTCAGTCTCCAGCTGCCAAGTGTGGGACCTCTCAGCCTCCGTAATCAATCATATGGGCCCATTTTTATAGTAAATGTCTCTCTCTCTCTCTCTCTCTCTCTCTCTCTCTCTATATATATATATATATATATATATATATATATCTCCACATATTCCATGTTCTGTGTTTAGTGGAAACATCACCAGAAATAGTGTTTCTGAATCACTAAGATAGTCAGTGAATGAAATGAAAATAAGAAAGGACCTCTTGTGGCTTGTGAACACAGCACCAGGTAGGAATTGACAAGATGAAGGAAAGACACTTCTGAGAGGAGGGACTGAGCAGTGCAGTGAGTGTCAGAACAGAGTGCAGAGCCCAGTCAGGGGCACAGCAGATGGATGCTGGGAAGATTGGGTGAAGACCTAGGGCAGCAAGTCACTGTGGCCTCATTTCTGAGCTTCAGAAGTACATTGATATTATAGTTTAAGATTTAACAGAAAGATTGAGTTCTAGAACTAGATTGTGGTGATGGTTCTGAGGCAGGAGGTAGAGAGGCAAATTTCCTGGATGAAGGGGGCCTGAAGGCTACAGGGAAAAATTGAAAGCTGGTAGCTGGTTCTTGAAAAACCACAGACAGTACCCAATCTGACAGCTGGACCACAGCCAGGAAAGACAAGCAGGTGCATGAGGGTGCATGTGCTATAGGCTTCTGAGGGCCGCATGTTAAAATCGCTAGAAAACACAAAGAACACCCACTTCTAACAATGAAACCTTGCCTAGGAACACTTGTGCTATCAAAAATCGTGCATAACTGAAAGTGACCCCAACTCAATTACAATTAATTGTAATCTCATTTGCATTGTGGTTTTGACCTTTCGTGGCCCTCCCTGGGCACTATGACCATTCCTTAAAGGTTTACATAGAGACAAAACCTTCATCCTCTAACAGAAAAGAGGAGGCTGATTGGAGTGAATTGTCACACCAGTTCAAAGAGCCACTCCCTTTCTGCAAAATCCACATACTTATAGACTCTGACACCTGGCTTCTCCAGGGCCATGAGATCTTTTCACTGATCCTCCCACCCCAAGTGTATCCTGACTAATAAATCCATGCTTTCCCTTCTGCTTCTATGTGCCCTGCTCAATTCTTTGGGATTCAAGAACCTAGAATAGTCACAACCCTGACAACACTTCCACAATATCATAAGTATACTTGATGTTGCTGCTTTGCACACTTGGAAGTGGTTAAAGGGTGAAGCTTGCGCTTTCTATTTTGCCATAATAAAGAAGAATCAGGGAAATAATGAGGTAAGAGTTTCTACACCATGAGGATTTTTTTAGACTGCTGCAAAGTTTGGGACAGGTATATCTGCTGGGGGAAGGAGGAAGGGATCTGTGCCTGCTTCCTGGCTTCATGTTTCCCACAAAGGACTTTGCCTTTCTTTTCAGTTATCACACTGACCAAGCAGCTTCTGGGGCAAATCGTGCACACAACACCCAAGAGACTGAGAGCTCTGCACCTGGTCTTTATGACATTCCCTAGTTCAAGTACTCTGGAAACAGTACAGACTTACTGGAAACAGCCTGGCTCATGTTCTTTGGGGTCAGGAATCTTCTAGAACAAAAAAAAATGCATGGGCCTCGGTGAGCCCCAGAATCCAGCAGTGGCTTTTGCAGAGTGAGTGCTGCCCTCACTCTCACATGTAGTACACTCCACTCTTGTAGACTGTGGTAGGGGATACTGGAGATGGTGTCTCCCCTGGCTTCATTGTGTCATGCCAGCACCAAACATGACTCAGAGTTTGTAGAAGAATGATAAGAATGACATAAATTCAAGAGACAGACTGCTCACGCCAGCAGCCAGGACAGCTTAGACAGACATTAAGGACAAAAGGTAGCTTGTGATAGATGAGAAAATCCATTAGTGAAATGAGAGGGGGTGAACTTTAAATGTAAAGTATCAATCACTGAGTGCTGGGCTGCACAAACATGAGCAAACTGTGAATGTGAAGGATTGATCTGACTCCAAGTCAGCCCTGTGGGGAGACTTCACTAGGGCTGTGACTCTATGTCCAGGGAGGTGCATGAGGCTCCAAGTGTGACCACCCCTTATTCCTCTCATTATGGCCTTTGTCACCTTAGGCTGGAGTTTCCCTCATACAGAAGAGTAGAAGAGAGACTGTCTTTGAGCACCCCTAACCCCTTTCTCCATAACTAGCCACTCTTCTTTGTGTACCTTTTAAAGATTCACTTGGAAACTGTTGTGTAATAAAGCCACAAGTCCAGACACCTGCAGAAAACCATACAATTCACACCCAAAGCACAACCTCTGGAAGCTTTTTCTCTAACCACCATGAGACTACAGTTTATCTGCAGCATGTAGGAAGATAGGGCAAAAGCCCATCTTTAAGGAATCTTATTAAGAATAATACTCATGCTAACAAACCAGCTTCTACATGGGGATCCTAAGCAAGGATGCTGAACATAGAGAGTGGAAAGGGAGGCAGAAGACAAAGTAAGTGTGACATCAAAGGAGCCAGGGGAGGACAGTGTTTCTAGGAGCCAGTGTGGTCTATAGGTGGCCGCAGATGTGGCCAGAGTCCGACGCACAAGAAAGTGCTGAGGGAATTTGTGATGTTCAGTTCTGAGCAAGTCAACTGTAATCCTAGACTCCCTTCAGTTCTGTGATGTACAGTCATGTCCAAGAATATGCCTGGGAACACAGGACAGGAATGATGTAAAAGATCCCTTTTAAGATCTGAACCAGAGTTTGTGGTTCAGTGCTGGTGGGGAGAGAGAGGGTGAGGACACAGGAAAGTATGGGAGAGTGCTGGAATGGGGCTTAGAGAGCCCTAGTAGAGAAAATAAGCAGAACAAGAGAGGAACTGCAGGGGCTGCAGCCCAGAGAATAGTTCCTGCAAGGGAGGAAGGAGCTAAGGATGTGGCTAAGCCTGGGAAGAACATGGCTCTGGAGACTCAAGAGCCAGGAAGGGGTTTAAAGTTATCCTTGGGATTGGAGCTGTCTGAGAATTGTAGCCATAAGAGATGTAAAAAGAATTAAGATGTGTTATGTACATGTACCAACTCCCCAGGATTAATGTAATCACTATGTACTACAAAAAGTGCTAATAAAAATAAAAATTTAAATTTAAAAAAGTAAAGGTTAGTACCCATCTGCTCAGGCCTGTGACTTCTCCAACATCTGTCATTCAGCCTCCATCATGCAGGGTTGGAGGTAGCCCCAGTCTAAAACTCTCACTGAGATTTTGCCATCTGACCTGAATGGAATGCAGTATGAAGAAGCTCAGGGTGCTGAGAACAAGGGGCAAAAGGAATTGAAGTTGAATAGAGAAGATCTTGAAAATAGGAAGTGAGTGATACATACTCATGTATCTTCAATAATGTACATATATACTCATGTATCTTCAATAATAAGCATATATATATAGGGGTGGCTTCTTTCTGGTCCCTTCTGCCCAAGAAATTAATGTTTTTGCAAATTCAGGGTGAGGTCTGGAGAGAATCTCTGAAGCCTTACTCTGCTCAGAAGGAGACAAAGCTGGGTTGTCCCACTGTACTCTGGGAGTGTGGTGGCAAAGTACCATAAGCCAGATGGCCTGCAACAACAGAAATGCACTTACCTATAGCTCTCCAGGCCACACGTCTGAACCACTGTGTCGGTAGGGCTGAGCTCTCTCTGAAGGTGCTGGGGAGGAATGTTTCCTTGCTCCTGGAGGCTCCCAGAAATCTCTGGAGTTTAGTGGCTTGGGCTGCATCATATCCACCTCTATCTCCATCAAAAGAAGACCTTCTACCTATGTGTCACTGTGTGTATTCAAATTTCTCTTTTCTCATGAAGGCAGTGGTCATTGGATTTAAAGCCACCCTAATCCAGTGTGGCCTCACCTTGCTTCCATCTGCAAAGAACCTATTTTTAAGCAAGTCTACATTCACAGGTACCAGGGGCAGAACTTCACCATATACTTTGGGGAAACACAATCCAACCCACTCTATCCATGAACCCTACAGGGGAGCTCTTGTCCTAAATATATGTTCAACCAGTTAGAAGAGAGATTCACTATCTTCTCTTAGACACATGTATGAAGTGCTTCAGAGGTCTGAAAATCTAATTGCAATATTCACTTTTCCTATAACACAAATAAGTGGAGTGGGTGACCAAAGGGGGCATCTTGGGGTCAATCAATAAGACATGACATGAGACTTCCTAAGAGAGAGAACAAAAATATGGCACAATTAGAGGGCCATTCACCTGCAGGGAGGGAGTGGCTTTAGAGGTCCCCTGAGGAGACTGTGTTCCTTGCACCTTGGGCCCCAGTAGTCTTTGACCCCGGGCTGTATTGAGTGACGTAAAAGAGGTAGTTCCTGCAGCTCCTGCCTTTCCCACCTACACAAATGAAGTGGCACACGCCTTTTTAAGCCCACATGGCTTGTATGTGCAGAGCTGTTCTATCTACAAGTGTCAGTGGGAGCTACAATTGCAAAAAGGAGTAATTGCTGAAGCTTATAATTTCAACAGACCTCTGTTGATTCACGGCCTTAGAATAATATTAATTAGATCCTTGAGAAATTGAAAATGAATTTAGAAACCAGCCCTGTGATTGCATTTTTGCATATAATTGTCAAGTTTGGACAGTAGGAGCACAGGAGATGCGTGAAACTGCAGAGATCAAGTGGTTCACTGAATGATCTTGCAGCGTAGAATTTGCATCTGAGGGTGAGAACAAATCAGAAGAGCCTATTTTCTTTGCATCCAGAAAGAACTGAGAAATGGCTGGCATGGGATGCCCACCAAATGCACATGGAATTATTCTTTTCATTTCTCACTCTGCATACTGGGATTTAGGTTGGACTGAGTGGACCTCTATTTTCAATTTAGCTTTTTGCTTTATAAATGACTACAAGCTTAGGCTTCACTTGTACATTTCTTTGATCTCCTAATAATTAACAAGAAATAATGCTGTCTTCTGATACTGACAACAAAGGCTTTGAATTTCATAGGAAAAATCTTGTAATAACCAAAATTGGTTATACTAATTTTTAAAAATGACACTGGTTTCCATGCATTTTCTGGGGATGGAAGAAAGTCCAGGAACCAGTGGTTTTCAAAGGAACCAGGGAAAGCCCTTCTCCCTGGAAGACCCACAGACCATAATGCCTTCCCTCCTGTGTCCAGGTATGGTGTATTCCCATGGTAGGCTATGAATGCCTGTGTGACCCCTTCCTTTTTCCTTCTTCCACCCTCTTTTGTCCTAAAGACAGACTTTAGACCAGGAACAAATTTCCCAGTCAGAGAAGAACCTCCTGGCTCCTACTAAAACTCACAAGCAGTATTTGAGAGCAGATCCTGTCCCAAACTCATAGATCTGTGATAATTTCATGAGTTGAAATCCTGCCTGAAAACAGATTCTCCACATAAAGGGGTCATTGAGGAGACTCAAAAATGGGACCAGAGGCAAAGCCATGGCAGAGTTGAGGAAATTCAGTGGAACTGGAGATATCACAGAGCCTTTTCCAGCGATCAGCCTGAAGGGGCTGAGGAGAAATTACCAGAAGCTACTCGAGGCAGGCAGAAGGGCTCCCAAAAGGATCTGCAGCCATGGGGAAAGGAGAGTGGCCACTAGGAGCTCAGGATCACCAGGGAGGAAAGCAGCAGGGGGAAGAGCCCTGGCTTCTTGGATTTCCCCATCTGGATCTTGAAAGTGGGCAGCCTGACTTCTGCTGCCCTCCAAACCAGGCTCCCAAAGCACAGACCCAGCAGAGATAAGACAACTTGGGGATGGGAGCACAGACCACCTCCAGTGCCAAAGGGGTCCTGACAGGCACATGAAAAGGCTGCTCAGCCAGGCAGGAAAGGAACTCCCAAAGGGCCCAGCATGTCCTTGGCTGCTCAGTCCCACTTGCTTCTTTTTCAGCTTCACAGAAGGAAAAAAGCCATTGGAAGTTTCAACACGTTTGTTTCCAAATGCCTAAACAGAAACAGACTCTAGATTTTCCCTGTGCTCGCTGATGTATGCTTCATACTTTCAAACAATTCACTTACTTAGCAACATCAATAAGTTACTGTGCAATTCCAACCATTTCTGCTGGACCTCCTTATCCTTGAGCTGTGATGAGCCATATTTCAAGTTTAGTTACTACTCTGCTTGGAGCAGAGTTCCTCAACAGACATATCTGTCCTGGCTTCTCCTCCAGCTTGTATTAGAGAGAGGGCTGTGTGCACACATAGGGCTGTTCTGCCATAGGTTGTAGGGACAGAAGGTTAGTGCAGGCCCTGCAGGGATACAGGAGGCCAGGCTGGAGGGGTAGAGGAATCATACACTGATCAGAAGAGGAGGACACAGAGAGTCACTTGTTACTTAACTCTGTTGAGTAGGAGTGGAAGAAACCCAGAGTGTTGAGGCAGAGAGGCTGTGAGGACCTCATCCACCCACTGGATGAAGGAAGCCTGATCTGGGAATGTGAATTTGATTAGTGCCAAGGACATCTTGCTTAGAGAAAAAGGAAGGTGGAATCACAATATGGGTGGTAATAACAGCCTATAGGAAGGTCTGAGGTAGGCAAGATAGGATGCAAGGAAGTGATCTGTGTCGGGGGTCTATGCAGACATGAATGGGGCTGGGAGAGGAGGAGAGGGTACCCTGATGGGATCAGCTTATTTTCTCCAGGAGATGGGAAGTCTTGAAGAATAACAAGGGTTCAGTTGTATGACCTATGCACAAGTTTCAGAGAGAATACAGCTGCAGTGTGGAGAACTGGTAAAAACAACCTGTGAATGAGAGGCCAGCTGAGGGACACACATGCTCAGACAAGAGTGGATGTTTTGAGTGGAGGTGTGAGGCTCAGTAGGAACTAGGAAGGTCCTCAGAAGACATCTTCCATGCCCAGGGTGCTCATGGTGCTTACTTCCACCTGTACATCTTGTCACAGATCGTGTTCTTGGGTTGTTTGCGGTATAGCTTCTCCACCTCACACACTCATGTGAAGCCTAGCCTTCAATACCTTGTAACACCTAGAGGTTGAGTCCACTCCAGCCAGAGGCTATGGTCTTTTCCTTAAGGCACAGACCCCTGTGGCCAGCTTTACGTGGGCACAGAGTGGGCCTGTGGTCTGTGTCTGCCTGATAGAAGAAAAGTGCCTTCATTGGCTTCCACAGATAAAACTCCTGGCTGAGCTCAGGGCCATGGACCCGGCAGGCTTCACCTTTGTTTTTCATCCCTGCCACACCTTCCAAGTGGAGGACAAACCCAAAGCTGCGCTATTTGGAGGATGAGGCCTCCCACTGGAAGCAGTAACAACAAAGCTGGGCATGTGTCTTTTTTACAGACATCCTGAGCCATCGGCTAAGGCTGGAAGGAGCCAGAATCCCCTGAGGTGGAGAAGGAGCAGTGGATGCAAACAGTGTGGCTCCCTTGCACATTTGCTTCCAACTTTTACAAGGAGAAAATGGAGACTGACCTACTTTGGTCAAGGAAGGACCAAAGCATGCAGTGGCTGGAGAGAGAGTTGCAGGGAACACAGAATATTGTTCTCATCTTCACCTGCACACGCACACACAGATGTGCCCGCAGACACACCGGTGGCAACCACCTGTTCTGGGAAGTCAGGGGTTTCCATGCTGAAAAGTGAGTTCTTGGAACCCCTCATTTCAAAAGTGAAGCTAAACCCCGCAACCTCCAAGGAGCAAAAATACTATTTATATTTTGTGGGGTTTTGGGGGGGATAAGCTCCTTGGGACACTGAAACCAGTGTCTGGCCAATGAGAGTGAATTTTTATTTGCAAGGGACCTGAAGTTGTGTTCGGTAGGAGTCTGGTGACACAAGCTTGACATTTTCTTCCCCTTGCTCCTTTTCTTGCAATCTCTGTCTCTAAATGGAGAGAAAGCTGACAGGCAAGTCTTTTTCTATTGATAGTTGAAATTTGGCATTAATAGCCTGAGCACTCTGGCAATCATCTTACAGTTGTACAGTACTATGATAGAAAATAGGGATGAAGCTCAGGCCAAAACCCTGCTGTGTTTGAGAAGATATGGAGATCTCATACTGGAAGTTAAGTGTGTAGCTCACTGTTCGGGAAAACCACTAGTTGCTGTCACGAGGCCCAGTGCAAGCTCTCATCTCATAGCTTTGGGAGGAATTAGTGCCCCAGGATTGAGGTACACAGCTTCAGAGAGAGGTGTGAACAGGAGTAGCAAATTAGTATTTGTTCTAGGAAGATCATTAGGACCTGACCTATACATACTTGAAAATTATATATTAAAGCCTTTGCATAGCACAAATTGAGACTTGTGAAACTAAACATTAGTGAGTATTGCACACTAATTTCTCTCTACCTGGAGCTTATTCCCCTTTATCCACCCCACCCAGCCCGATGCTATCTCACACCTCTTTAATTATCTAAATGTGGTGGAAATTCATTTCTCAGATTCCTATGTTGATGGCATTAGGAGGTGGGAATTTAGAGATGAATAAAGTTAGATGAGGGTGTTACTTCCATGCTGGGGTCAGTGGCTTTTTAAGAAATATAGAGACGGTTAGAAGGGGAAATAGGCAGCAATGTAGAGCATGAAGTGGCTAATATGGCATGGTTGATGTGGAAGACAGTTATAGAAATTGCTACCTACTTACTTAAGGAAGTTGCCCTTTGTGAAACCTTTGCAGGTGTGGAATAGTTATGTTTAGGACCAACTTGGATACATTTACTGTGTTCACCTAGACCCTATGAACCTGAGCTCACCCCAGAAAGAAGGGCTAAGACCCTGATTGGCATAGAGTACACCGATCAATGAAACACTTATTTTTAGGGACTAGCTTACCCCTATAAGTATGGACAGAGCAAAGGCACTATGCCGAGAAGCTCATTTGAGGTCTCCTTGCCTTGTGGCCTGCCACTTGGCAGCTTTCCCTCTGCCTTTGCAATACTATAAATAAAACTCTGCTTTGCACTACTTTCCTTTCTGACTTCCTCATTCTCTGTTGAGGGGGGCCTTCAGCTTTGAGCTACCTCACCCCACTTCTGCATTCTTCACTGGAGTGAGGGCACAGACTGAGTCATGAGAGACCGCTAGCTCCTCAGACCACACCTATGCTACAGAAGGAAAGAAAGCCAAGTTTGCATATGCCATTGCTCACACTCACCTCCTTACTTTTCCACTGTCTTCAGTGTTATCTGGTACCTTGATCTTGGACTTCCCAGCCTCCAGAACTGTGAGAAATAAAACCCTTTTTTAAAAATATATATTATTGGACCGGGGATTTAGCTCAGTGGTTCTGGCACCTGCCTCACAAGCGCAAGGTCCCGATTTCGATTTCCGGTACCAAAAATATATATATTACTCAGCACATACTCTTCTGTTACAGCAGCAAAACTTGGACTAAGACAGCTTTCCACTCCAACTGATTTCAACCAAAAGGGTATCTTTGGCTGGGAACCATATCATAGGTTCATGCCCTGCAGGTCTCTCCAAACTGGCCTTGTTTCTCAGCCAATATCCTGCTCTCTCATGTAACCATCCTCATTCTGCTCCTCTCCCTTTGCTCCAAGAAAGGGCTCCAGGTGCAAGTGCCCAGGACTCAGGGAAGCAGCTGCACTGCACCCAACACAGAGACTCTCCTTGCACTTATGTTTTACTAAGTGCCTTCTTTGTACTAGCCTTTGGATGAGTCCTGCATACAGATTCTCTGGTACCCTTTCTTGGCCAATGTGTCCTACAGGGCGTGGCCTGGCAATCCTCTCAGTCACTGCCACTGATATTTAAGTTGAAGGATCAGTGACATTTTGGGGGGTTTTTCGAGCAATGGTATTGCCATGGAAGTATTTGCTATTATGCTGTATGACATGTTGTTCTTCGTGTCAGGTTGCCTGGGGTTTGCTTTTCTGTTGGAAATAACACACAGTCCACCCAAAGCATTTCTTAACTCACAACTAGGTCATATCTAAAATATATAAAGGTAGTGAACCTCCACAGGAAGAAGAGAAAAGAAGTCAGGTTGCAAGGTGTGATCTGGCATGAGAGAGATTTAAGGAGCATTTTTACATTGACTTGGCCAAGAAGGTGTAACAGAGGATCTGCATGTCATAGAAAGTCAGAGAAGTGGTGTTCTTATGTGAGATTTATATGAGATTGTTGGTTATTCTCAAAGATTCAAAGCAGAATCAGCCTTATGCAGAAAATAAATGGAGGGATTCCTCAGCTTACTAATGAGTTCCATTCTGGGAGAACATTCATAAGTCAGGTTCCTTCATAAGTCTGACAAAGCAACTACACAATGTAAAGCATAAAACAACCAAACACACACAAAAATACAGTAAGTCCCTGACTATACTGTTCTACTGTACACTATCACACTGTACAGTAAGCACACAACAGCACTATGGTGACAATGTCCAGCAGATTGCAATTTGTTTGCATTTGTGAATGTATATAATGCAAAGTTCATTTGTATCCGTGAAAGTTTGCAACTTGAATGTTTGTAAGTCAAGGACTTACTCTACATAAATGCAACACTCACCACACACTCATTCATTCATTCTACAGATACTCAGTGTCTCCTGTTCACGTGTCTTGCAGTGCTCTCTCATGCTAAAGAACTGAGAAAAACACTAGGTCTGGTCTTAACCAACCTGGCCCACCATGGCATCATCCAGTGAACAAGTGACAGAGCTCTACAGAGGACAAAGATAAGGCATAGTGCACATCTGCAATGGTGAAGAAGATCATGGTGAAGCCCATGGTGAAGAAGATCACAGAAGGCTTCCTGGAAGAAACTGTGTCAGTGCTGAGGACTGCAGAATTTCAGGAGCTCACCAGAAAGAAAAGATTGACAGGTCCCAAATAGAAGTAGCAACAATGCCAAGGAAGAGGAGGAGAATGGCTAGAGATGTGAGGCAGATTGATGTGGGGATTGCAGGAAGATATGAAATAGTTTGGGGAAAATTAGCAGGAAAGACTCCGCTGGAGAATTCTGCTGGAGAATTTTGTCTCCAGAGAGGTAGAAAGCAATGATGGACATGTGTTCCTGGGGACAGTCACAGATTTATGTTCTCATGAGATCACCCTGGCTGAGATTAGAGCTGTTTAATAGATGAGATAAGAGGTGATGGTGACGGAGGCTGGAAATAGCCAGGAAGGATATAGATGCAAAACACACACATGCACATGGTCATGCATTTGTGCATATGAGTGCACATACAAATGCACACATGCACACAGATACTGTACATGCATACATATGCACACACACACATCAGTTCTAATGTCACAAGTGATGCCATGGTTAGGATATGGCTGCCACATTCTCTTTAGTTCAAGCACCTCCTTAAATATCTGCCAGGAGGAGGCAGCAACATAAAACTGCATCAAGCAAGGTGGAAGCTGGTGTATCTGAAATGTGCACTGGGTCATTCTCTAGCCATAGAGGGTGGTCATTGTCTGACTCTTCCTCTTTCCTGTACAGTGTGCACTCAATTCTTGATGGATAATTTTTGAAATGAGTGAATATAGCTTGCTATTGGGACTTAACTCTGAGGCTGGAGAATTGGAGTGACTGGGCTTAACTTTCATGTTTTAACCCTTTCTTTTTCATATATTTCCTCATTGAGGAAATGTAATGACCTCACTCCAAAGCCTGAGTCACATTCCCCATAAGTAAAACCTACAAACACCTGACATGACTCCATGCTTTGCATATGTTTCCAACATCTGCACTTGGGGAATGCATGTGAGTAGAGGAAAAGTGAAGGAAATATTGCTTTTAACATGAAAATACCATCACACACAAATGGAAACCTAAGATACAAATGTCTACTAATTTGTAGTGTCCTAGGAACAGAGCAATATTGTTTTGGATAAAATGAATAATCTTGTATGGTTGGCTCAGAAGATCAGGGCATCACTGAGTTCCAGACACTTTTCCTGCTCTTCTGAAAAAATACATTAAGAATAATTTCATTGTCAAATATTTCTTTTCTAAGCCATGAGAGAAGCATTTTGCTCTGGTCCTTGGCCATATAGTGTGGTCCTGGAGAGTCACAAGGCCCTTCCACAAATAGACACCTGTTGAGGGTTGAGTGGTATAGAAGGACCCTAGACCCTCTCCCCCATACCCAATGCACACTGCACAGAATCCACCAGTGTTCATAGAGCAGGGTCCTTCCTGAAAGTGACCAGAATGACTCCCAATACCACAACCCTGACTGCAGGTCCAGTTCAGGCCTACGTACACAACACTATTTCTAACATTCACAGCACCTGGGATTACAGGTGCATATCACCCTCATTTCGCTGATGAGAAAACTGAGGTTTTAGAGACCATTTTGCCTTTCTGGTTTGCCAGGCCAATAACACAGTCTCTAATCATCACACCTTCTGTTCAAGTTATACATCATTTCCTGGAGTGGCCATCTTCACTGGATAGAGAAATGTTCATTGCAGAGCATTCAGTGTCTCCAAGTCCCTGAGATTATATTTACTTCAAGTTCTTTGTATGAAGATGATGCTCTCTTTAAAGCCCCTCCCTTGAGAATTCCTTTCCCTTGTTTGATTTCCCTTGTGAGAGACTGAGGAATGAACATAGGAGCCACAGTGCCCCACAACTTGAAGATGAACAGAAGAAACACTATAGCGGCCCATGGTCAGTAATTGTTTTAGCTGGCTGGAATCGGTGACACGGGCTAGAAGGTGGCCCCAGCAGAGTCCTTTTTGTGCCTGTGTCCCGGGGCACAGCTTCTCTCAGGCCTGCTAGCTCAGCCTGTCACATAGGATGTGGGAAGTCTGCTGGTCTCTGGGCTGAGCCTGTTTGTGGGCATCAGGGAAAGGAAGGTTACCAGGACTTCTGCCTTGGGTCCTGGCCTGTGGACCACCACAGCACAAGGTGAATTCACGAACAGATAGAAATGAGACTTAGAGTGGAGAAGCTGAGTCTTGGGTCCTGGTCAGTGCTGCTGATGGCAGCAAAGACAAAGGCCCCCAAGCACATCCAGTATTTATTGAATACAATAGTGGAAAAGATTAGGGAGCAGGATATGTTTTGAAGGCATCTAATGAAATACTGCCGAACACCTGGCATGATGGTGCCAGGCAGGCCTGTTAGGGAGGAAGCACTGTTTATCTTGCTTGGATGGAACAAACCGGTCCTGGAACCAGGTGCAATAAGTATGTAACCTATCAGGTCAGTGAGAAGCCGTAATTCAGGGGAAAGGGTTTTAATTGGGGTCATGTTGACCTCAGCTGCATGTAACTCAGCAGAGCCTGGCCACTTCACAGACTAGGGCCTAGGTTTCTGTGGCAGCCATTAAGGGAGGGGCCATACTCACCCAATCCACCATCTGGCATGCCCATTTGAGTCACATAGAGCTTCAGTCTGACTCCTGATATAAAACAGTATAGCCAAATTATGGAAGGCAAGAAGCACATGCCACTCATAGACTACTAGTACTGCGCAGCAATGTCTCCTAGAGCTGTTGACCCCATAAGGGTACTGACCAGGGCAAAGGAGTTGTCGTGTGTTAGTAAAGATTTGTGAAGCAAAGACATATGCCATCCTGAGTCCTGTGCAGGGCTGTGGACCTTCAGCATAAATCTATGTCCAAGCACAGAGCAGCCCACACCCTGCTCAATAAATGGGCATCAGTGACACCTCCCAGATAGGCCAATGGGTGAGCCATCCAAGGACCATGGTCTGGTGGCTAAAGGAGATTTAGCTCTGGTATTTTGCTTTTAAATAAGGTTACTTTTATTCAGATCAAATCATGCTAAGCCTAGTGCAGGAAGCAGGTTGCAAAGAGGTTCATGTCTAAGAACAGGGACTGTCTCCCACGTGGATCACAAAACGTCTAGAAGCCAATTACACTATGATGGTTCAGAAATATGTTGATGGATTCTAAACTGGAAAATACTTGCTTTCTTCCTTTTAGGATTATAGGCTTCTGATATCAACCAAAATAGGAAAAAGGATGACATTGCTTGTGATCCTATTGCTGCAATTTCTACCACCATCAAGAAATTTGTTAGCACCATCAGAAGAATTATTAAGATACTTGAGAAAATTAGCTGTTAAGAAAATTCATTTAGGTATCATAAAATGAAAAGGCCATGTTTCTCCTTGCCAAAGGAATTATGCAGAGGGCCATAAACTGTGATGTTATGACTATAACCCTCCAGCTAAACACTTACTGCCCAGCAATAGCATGAGGACAGCTAGAATGGAGAAAAAAACCAAGCTGAAACCTGGCATTGTTCACAGCAGCAGATATCTCCTCACTCAGGGCTATAGCGCTGAGGGGGTGCTCCATATTGCCCAGGAACAGCTAGTGGTACAATGGTGCAGTGGCTGCAATGGCAGAGTGGTTAGAAAACTTAGAATGTTGTTTGTGTTTTTCTTTTTCTCATAAATTTGGAGTCAATAAGTTTTACAGGACCATAAAATCCTATTTCTTTGTTGGGAAATAGTTAAAAAACAATGAGCCCAAATTGGCTGGCTAGGTGTGTGTGTTTTTTGTTTTTAAATAACTCTTTGGAAATGTGTTCCCTATATTTGGTGTTAGAAGGGCCAGTGTCAAAAGTGTCCACATCCTCAGTGGCAACTGGTCAGACATGAATGAAGTCACAGCAATCACTGGTCAAAATTGATCTTGCTTTTTCATTTCTCATCATTTTGTAATTTTAGCAAATCTTTCCTTCTTTGATGGGATCAGATTCCCTGACAGTAGCTGACCAGAGGGAGCCTCTGAGTGAGGGCACAAGCCAGAGCACCTGGAGCCTTGTAGCAGTCAGGACACAACATTTACAGAGAAGAAATTTCCGCCACAGTTAGCTGATCAATCAGATCAGCTAAATGTACAAGAGCATTTTCTAACCTAATATATGAGCCAATTCTATGAATTGTAAATACATAAGAAAACATTCAGCTCCCTGTTCACCTAGCCCTGATTTAAATAACCCTGTGCCCTTTTCCTGACATCTTCCAACAATTCATAGCTTTGGTTTTTCCTTTCGTCCAAGAAATGTCTCCGGAGGTAAACAGATCTGAACTCATTCCACATTTTAAGCATGGATTCTTTTTATTTTTCTCATTTTTAAAAAACCCAATGAACTATGCACTGTAAATAAGAAGAAATGAAATCCTTTTTTTTCATGATGATAATGCTTAAGACCTATTTCCCAAGATGAAACTTGCATGGTAATGCACAAGCCCTGCTATAAATATATTTCTCATATTTTATGCATCTGGTTCTAAAGTTATAATATTTACACTGCACAAATACAAATCCAATCATTACATTCGTAAGCAAACTCAGTTATCTAGGAAATGGCACAAACACAAACAGAAGTAAAGAAAATGAAGACAGGAATGAGGAGCCACAGGATGCAAAACACCATGTCACCTTTATCAGAGAGAACTCCAGGCTCCCATTAGCACACTGGCTGGCCCCAGAGAGGCAGGTATGAAATGGGCTTCATTCTCTACCCATCCTCCCTGGTACCCTCCCACCTTACCTCTGTCACTCTGTAGCAGAACTAAGATGAGCACAAAGAGTATGACTGCACTCTTAACTGGTACCTCCCATCTCCTGTCACTCTCCCCCATTAAGCAAAACCAATTAGAGACGTGGAGAGAGGTAAAAGAACTGAGATCCTGAGCACAGAGCCAGGAGAGGAGAAAGGACAGCATATCTGGAGGGCAAAGGAAGCAGTAATGAAGTTTTCCATGGGGTCACTTGTGGTCCACCTAAGCCTTCCTTTGGGTGCCAGTGAATGTTGCTTTATCGGGTTAGGTCATGGGGCCCAGCAGGTGCCCAGAGTTCCCTGAGCTATACACTCAGCCTTGCTCCTTGGATCAAGTATAGAGAGGTACAGGCCTACTCTGGAGGCTCACTCAGATCCCAGGGGCTGCTCTGAAGTTTTGTTCTACTCAGTGACCCCAGGATAAGGCCTGGTCCCCCAGCCCACTGGAGATGGTCAATACATTCACAAGACTGAAGATTTCTGCAAGACCTACACAAGGAAACCTGGGTTTGAGCCTCAGTGCTTGGGCTTTGCTAAATCTGCTCTGCCTTTTTGTGCCCTGATTCCTGAGGAAGGCTAAGTGGCAGAAGGACTACAGCATCTGATGAAATACAGAAAGATGTGGGGTCATGGAAGTCCAGATACAGGAAAAATGATAAAGCAATTTTAACATCCACATTATTGTGTCTGCAATGACATTGCCTCTGCCTGTCTGAGCCTGTCTTTATCACACCAGTGGGTATTCAGAATAGACTCAGTTGGCTTTTCTGTTCTGCTTGCCACCAAGGACAATGACTCCATGAAAACTAGTTTGAAGTTCTCAGGCCCTGTTTAGAAATCTAGCAAAACCCTTTTTTGTCTGCCTCGGCTTCTCCCTCCATTTGACTGGTCATTTGTCACCATTTAGCTCTGCTACGTGTTGCACATATTATCATTTCTGTGCCTGACTTCTCCATGTCAGTCACCCGAGGAAGAAAACATCCACAGGGATATTTGCAAAGCTCAGGTACAGCTCCATATGCTCGACCTAACCCTCTCTGCCACTTCTAAAGCCATATACGTCCCAAAGGACACACAGGATCATCCAGAGATCATTGAGAGTCTACCTGTGTGGCTGATGCAAACTGTATGAGGATCCCGAAGGTCACAGCTTCATCCCACATGTATACGAAGCACCACTCTGTGCTGAGTCTTCTTTCAGGCTGTGTGGCTGAGGAGCTAGATGTACAGACTCTGTTCTACAAGCTCACAGTTCAGTGGGGGAGGTGATTCCAGTGCGAGGAGGACTATGTGCAGGTCAGCTGGAGCAGAGAGGGACCACACTATGCTTAGAGTTTAGAAAGTAGAACTCAAGGTAACAAATACCCTGCACAAGACAGCCCTGAAAAATATGTGTACATCTCTGGTTTGAATATTACTAAAACTTGGAAAAATATTAATCACGATCATATTAATTACTATTGCACCTGTCTGAGTTCTGCATTGATTGTCTGATGGGGGTCTGAGTAATAAAATAGAGACACACATTCCATAAAACAAGGTCCATAAAACCATATTGTTTGCTTTCATTTCTGCAAAACATCTAATTATGATGCAATTAAAGAGTGTTTTAGAGCTTGCATTGTTTACAACTGGTATTTTTGAGAGTAATTCTAAAGAGAATTAAAAATAAAATTCAGTGGCATTCAAAATGTAAGATAATTGTCAATCAAAAATTAAAATAAGTACAAACTTTTAAAAACATGCAATTATTATGTATGATAATTTTAGTCAAATAGCTATTAAAATTAGAACAAAAATTGAAATTATAATAAAGAGTTCCAAACTATTAAATTAAAATTTTGTAAATGAGTTTGAATTTTCAAATTGTATCATTTTGAAAATTTGGGTCAATCTTATCAAATAGCTTTTATAATCAACAAAAATCATCACAAATCTCAAATTCCTCATCTACCCTCCTGATCCAGTAAAGAAATGGTGTCATATTTCACACATATTTCTTCTCCTTCAATATGTTCTTAAATTTAAAAGCATTAGGAATCCTTTGCTATTGCAGAATGTATCAGAGTTGCAAATCCTGTGAACATTTATAGGCATCTGCCGGAGGCTGCTGCCACAGCTGGAGGGCGTATTCCATGAATGTGGTCTAGAGGCAGCCCTGACAAATCAGGGCTTTTGACCTTGTCTTGCCCTGGAGTCCATCCATTGCTGGGACCTCTCAGCACAGGTAGCCTTAGTGTATCCTCTTAGGTACAGGCTCTGGCTTACCTTGGCCATAGACTGGCCCTCTACGATTGCAATCCCAGGGCAGGACACAGGGCTGAATATAGCAGGGAGAGAACCATTCTGCCTGGGACATGAACTACAGAGATAGCAGGGAGAGGGCCAGGAAGTGGAGGGAACAGCACAAATGTGCATCCATGAGCATTATCATCAGGATGACAGCATAGCCAGGGCAGCTGCAAAGTGAGGACAGAGCACAGGCTCAAGGAGGTAGAAAATGAGGTCACCAGGAGCTGCAGGCCCACATGTAGCTGGACATCTACATTTATCTCCAGGAAGGTGAGACTTCTGTCAGGGAGAGAGGTTGCTAAGGGCATTATCCCGGTGCAAAGGACCAAAGCTGCTCATTCTAGGGGAAGCACCTGGAGCATTTCCCTATCTTTGGGGAATACTTTTCTTTCTTCCCTCCTCTACCCTTTCCCTGGTCTCCATCTTCTGCTCTCCTTGTTCAGCTCCTTGTGCCCAAGGGAGGACTAAGCCCAGTGAAGGGCTGCCACATCCTTCTTGTTCACGTCTTCCTGGTGGCTCAGCTCCATCCAGGATAAGTCAGCCTATGAGTCCTCCGAGAACCCCAAGTTCTCATGCACATGGCTTCTCTCTGCTCTCACAGGCTGCTGTCGTTACACCCACAGGCTGGTTGCCAGTGGGATCAGCCTTCTGGCCACCTCCAGCACAGGGGACAGATACTTAATGGCCCTCACTGCTCAGGAGGATGGCAGCATCCTGGTGGAGATGAGTGAACAGATCAAGGCATTGCAGCAGGACATCACTGTTGGTACACACAGCAGGCCCACTGACACACAGGGGTTGGGGGTGGCTTCACATGTTGAGAATCCAAACTGATGGGCAAAAGAAGTCACCACCTTGTTTGCTAACCTGGGCAGCCAGATGTGGCCAGATCATAGTAGAGGTGGCCAGAAAAGGTGCCCAAACTTCCTCCTTGACTCTGTCTGGGACCCTGTCCTGGAGACCTCATAAGCCCAGCCAGATGAACAGCTTCTAGGATGTAGTGGACGATGGTGAACTCCACTGTTCATGGGGAATTTCTGCAAGCTGGCAAATGCTATGTTTAAGTTTTAAAATCATTCCATTTTCATTTTACTTTTGGTTGAATAAGCCCAGTTTTTGAAAGCTACTTTTAGGCTCCCCAAGGGTTTACTTGAAATTGATGGATTTCTCTCCAAGGTTGACTGGTCAGCCCTCACAGGTACAGGGATCAAGGAATTGCCAGGGTCCCCAGAAGGCATTCAAAGAGGAACCCCACCTTGTTGTGCCAAGTGGGCCCTCCAGGAATACTAGGGAAGGAAGGTTTCCACTAGTCCTAAGCCTGGCCACACAGTGCAGCACAGTGACCACCCAGGGGACCAACCTACCTGGGCATGGCTAGATCCCCCAACATTGGACTCCTGGCAGTCCTCAGGATACTGCTCACCTCTAGATTCAGAACTGACCACTGGGAAAGGGCAGCTAGGAGGAGGAGGAACAGGCATTTGTACAGGCATTATCAGCCCCAGGCTACGAAACCCCACAGGCCAGAAAAAGAGATGGAGGATAATTTTCCAGGGCCCAGAACCAAAGTGTCATGAAGCCCAGGCCAGGCCAGAGGAATCTCAGCAGGACAGGCCCCAACCTCTGTTGGCAGAGACCTCTGAGGGTCTCTTTGCCCAGTTCAGGGTTCCAAGACACAACACTAAGGCCCAGAAGGTGGGCCTAAGCCCCATGACCAGAACCAGAGACCAGATACAGACAAAGGAGGCAAAGTGATCCTCCTAGTCAAGGTGCTGTGAGCCTGGCCAGATGTGAGGCCAGACAGCAAGTGCCTGAATAAGGACGCTGTGGCCTAGATAAGCCTCTGAGGTGGACAAGGGCAGGTCTGGGAGAGGGAGGGGTAAAGCCCCCATACCACCTGGTATCCTTAAACCCAGCTATTCCTAGGGCTTATGCCCAGGTACATAGATGTCTGGCACCTGCCCTCTGAACACCCAGGGACAACTGCACAGAAGTATCAAGCACACCCCATTTCCTGGATGCTGGGACCTAGATACTAAGGCACCCCCAGAATATCAGCAGCAACCCACTGACCTTTGGTATAATGCAGGATTTGGGGTCAACCAGGCCACCAGGTGGCATGGACATATAGCAGTGGTTGGCCCTGCTCCTCCAGATCACCAGAGACATTTCCCACTGACCTTGGCAGGCAGATCCTGTCCTTGTGTGGAAACCTCTGCAAAGCCAGGGCCATAAGGGACAGCACTGCACATAAGGGTCTAACCCATGGACAAGCAGGACAGGGGCTGGGAATCTGTTCTTTCAACAGGTGTGATAAGAGCCTATGAGCATGCCTGGCCCTAAGTGACACACAGCCAGCTGTCCCTCTGCTGCTGCAAGCCAGGAACAGAAAGAATGCAATGAAGTCCATTAAGGGAGGTCACTAAAGCCTCCTGAAGGCTTAAGGTCACAGGTCACAGGGAAAAGGAAAAGTTTGAGGGAGGAGACCATGCAGGGCAGGGTCACGCATGCCCTTTCCTGGGTGTGAGAACAAGACACTTCAAATCATCACTGTGGATAGGCTCTTGCTGGCTGATCTTCGGGTGCTACTTGAGCCTGCTCTTGCCTGGAGGCATCCACAGACCCTTTTTGTGTCTGCATGTCACCCATCTTCACATTCGTCAGGGCTAAATTTCCACAAAGGTTTCTGACTCTGGCCTCTGCAGATTCAGTGGGCCACTGTGGGCCCTTTTCTCAGCCAGGTTCTCCCCAAACTGGGACCTGCACAGTTGGAATGGGAAACAATGTCCAGGCAACTCTTGCCTTTTGATGAAGCTGTGAAAAATGAAGCCATACAACTCTTCAGAGCCCAGAGAGAAGCAATGGCTGGGAGCCTGGACTCAGCAACCAAAGCTCCTGGGTCCACATTCTAGTGCTGATGTTCTGTATGACACCAGCAAGGTACATGGCACTATCTCCTCAGCTGAAAACAGAAACCTAGACCTCAACACATGGCACCTCATAAGATCTAGACCCACTCACCAGCACTGTCACTTTTTGTCTAGCTTTTTTATTCTGCCCATGACTCACTTCAGCCCACCACTGACCCAGCTCCCAGTATTTCTCTGATGCCTAGACAGCCACAGCAGATTGCAAGTCATTCAGTACCTCTATCCTTCTGCAGCCCCTGCTTTGCCATAGTCATGCATAAAAAGACCCATTATAGCTACTTCTCATCCTCCCTCAGCTCCAGTGCACCAACACCCAAGACCTCAGCAAGGCCTTTGATATCTCTCAGCAGCCCTTCCATGCCATCCTCCCTGCAAGCCACGCCCCTGGCTCTTGACCCAAGCCTATGCTGTTCTCTCTGCTGACTCAGTGCTGCCCACTTTTGCCCAGCTACCTCCAACTCATGCTGGAAAGAGCAGGAAAGAGCAAGTGAGACATAGGAAGAAGGTGCTCTCTGCAAATCAAGCAGAGAGCCCTCACCAACAGCCAGCCCTGTCCTACCACCACCTTGACCTTGAACTCCAGCCTCCAGAACTGGGAGAAATAAATATCTGTGGTGTAACGCATATGTTCTTCGGTACTTTGTTATGGTGACCCAAGTTTCGTAAGACAGAACACAACTTCAAATTGTCTATTCTCCATTCAGAGTAGAAAGACAACACAAATTTTCCTCTAGTATGCTTTGCAATTATTTTTGATAGCATTATTAAGAAAAATGCTATCTGTTTCACAGAAGCTCATGCAAAATGCCATGGAAATTTTTAGGGTGACTGGCAGATTTAGAAAAGTACTATAAAGATTTTTTTCCTAAGATTTCAAAGCATCTTAAGGCTTGCTTTCTCTCTATTCATATCAAGAAATATGAGATCTTTCTTAAATGAATGGTTCCCATTAAACAATACATTGCCACTATGGAAGTCTTTGATGTAGTAGTGTAATGGATTTTATTTTATCTTGGTCACTCTCAGTATTTTCTATCAAATCAGAAAGAAATTTATAGAAGCAGTTGTGATTGACAAGGATGTTCCAGGACAAGGGTCAAGGGAGAGGGGAGTCATGCCAGGCAGGGAAGCCAGGCAGCACAGGGCAGTCAGCAAAGTCCCCCAAGGATACTCACTCTTGATATGTGATGCCTATGTTACTTTCTATGACAAAAAGTGATTGAACTAAGGATCTTGAGATGGAGAGCAAAAGGAAGGGAAGAACAGATCTGACACAGACCAAAGAGGAGGCCGGGTGACGATGAAGGCAGTGGCTGGTGTAATGTCACCACAGGAATGCCAGCTGCAGCTAGGACCTGGAAGAGCCAATGAACAAGGTCTCCTCCAGAGCTTTCAGGGAGAGCCTGGTCCTGCCAACCTTCACTGTAGCCATGGAAACTGCACATCTTGGACTGGAAGTTCTTGGACTTTTGTCTTCCAGAACTGTGAGAAAAGAAATGTGTGTTGTTTTAAAGCACCCAATTTGAATGTCACAGCAGCCACAGAAAACTCATACAGACAGTGCAGTGGACAGAGGTCCACACAAGCACAGGCCTGATGGGAGATAGAATAAACACAGGTCTCCAGCAAGTGTCCACCCTAAGGGGTCAACGGTCATGGAGCATCACTAACACACAGCACTGATGCATGTAGTGTTCTGAGCACTGGCAGCAAGTCCTACCAGGATACGGCACTGCTGTCCCAGAAACCTGCAGTGACAGAGCTATATGCTGATACTTCATGTTGGTCCTAACTTGGAAAGACCCCAATCCTGCCTAGTCAGGCTGGGGCCTTGGGTAGTCACTGTACTGCCCTGCCTGGCCAGGCTTAGGACTAGTGGAAATCTTTTTCCTCTCCTGGTGCCCCACAATGGGAAGTTGAACTAAGGAGAAGAAGCTTAGAACTTGTCATGATGAAATAGTTTCTGATCTGAAAAATTGCAAAAATATATGACCATGTGGACGGACATATTGCCAGGGACCTCTCCAGGGTCTTGGGAGAGGTAGCAACCTTTGCACTGTCGGCTTCCTAGTAGGAACAGATTCATCTGTACCATCCCTAGAACTTAGCACCTAGTACTGCTTGAAATTTGTTTTTTAGTGTGTGGATGAGTGAATAAATGAAAGAATGGAAAATATCATGTAGGGAAAATTAAGACTGTTTCATAATGTACTGTACTCATGCCACAGATCCATTGACTTTTAATTCCTGGACACAAATCCACCCAGAGGTCACAGAAGGGCAGCCTCCACACTCCAATCCTGCCTGTCGATCATTTGTTGCCAGTTTTATTTAAGTTTAAGCAGGCAAATTTCCATAAACTGCCCTGCCCCCACAAATGCCCTCACAGGAAGCGTGCACTGCAGGGGCCCACTCTGGGTAAGTTAGATTGAGAATTGACAAGACCTTCCCAAAGGCAAGATTATTTTATTTGATTTAAAGTTGCATAATATGTTAAAAAATGATTAGCCTAATTAGAACTAGATTTGCTTTGATTGTGCCATTAATTTAGAAGGATCAGGGTTCTTGGGCTCTTCATTTTGATTCTTTTATTCCCACAACCCCATGTAGAGGTTTCAAATTAGAACCAGCATTTTGCTTTGATGATGTAAATCCATTTCCCCTTTTCTTCCCAAGCATTCCAGAAGTCTGGAATAATTATTTAATGAGGGTTCAACCAGGGAAGCCTATATTGGAGATGTTGATGTTCTTTGACTTTCTAAACCTAACAAGAATCTTCTGGCACCTGGATGAACATTTTCCCTGGCTGGTGGTGGACATAAAGAGGAAAAGGGCACCCCCCCACACACCCATAAAAAAGGCCTGGGAATTTGTCTAAAACCTTCTCATCAAAATCCAACTATCAAGACCAACTTCAGGATTTCCCATGCAATTTGGATCCGGGGGTAATGAGTGATAGATAGATACATAGTTTGTCAGTCTTCTGTGAGCAGAATTCATTCCAAGCCCGATAGGGAACCACAGCAGTCGTGACTGGTTTCTTTAATCACCTTTCAGGAAAACAAGGAAAATCTCAGCCTGCAGTGCTCATGATGACCTAGTGAGAAAGAGCAAGATGTGGCAGGGTGTCAGGGCCTCTTCAGTTGTCACTAAAAAAGAAGCAGATACAAGGAGGTATGATGATACATCCATATATGGGTTCATATAGGTGTGTGCACATATATGTATGTATTTATTCCCATGTGTGTATATATATGCACACATCCATATGTACATACATACATTCAATCATATATACATATGGAAGATGCTAAGAGCCCTATAATATTTTGTGGATTATTTTCTTTGCCGGTTCCCACAAAATTTATGCTCCTGATTCTTGAGGACTGCATCTCAAAGAATGGAGGAGACATTCATTGTAGGTTTTTAATCAATATTCAGGAGGACTTACTGCAGCTAGGTGCTGGAAGAAGGTAGGTTGTGGGTGGAAATGAAAACGTTTATACCCTGACAACTCCAGGTAAGCAGGAGCTCAGGCTTCTTCCCTCCAGTGGGCCCCGGCCACTGTCTCTGGCTCAAGCATCTGCTGTGTGGATTGGCCCTATATCTGAACTTCCACACCATTAGTGGTCACCACTGGTCCCTGCCTTAGCTACCCTGCATGGAAACTTAGACATTTCACTCTCCCATTTGAAGCACTTCCAACGATCCCCCAGGCAAGGCCTGCCTTGACCTCATGTGACTTTCAACAAGGATGGTCAATTTCTGAGTCTCTGCGATCTGTGGTGCGGAACAGAGATGAAGTAGGGTAACAGAGTGCCTGCTCCCAATTTTGACATTCTGTGACTATGTGTCCTGATGCCCCAGAGACTGCTTTTCAGGGACACACATGACCAGAGACCTGTATGTCATCCTGGGACACTTGGCAAGGGTTCCCCTCTCAGCTGATCCACCTTGGATGAA
This sequence comes from Heterocephalus glaber, assembly GCF_053883595.1. Lineage (NCBI taxonomy): Eukaryota > Metazoa > Chordata > Mammalia > Rodentia > Bathyergidae > Heterocephalus > Heterocephalus glaber. The sequence continues at coordinate 54,166,648 of NW_028258320.1, forward strand.
AAATCATGTACTTGCCTTGAATTTGATAACTCTGGGAGAGTCCCCCGGGTGCAGTGTCCACACTTTGGCCTGGATGGGGTCATGAGAGAGGCAGCAGGAAGCCAAGATCAATGCCTCAAGTCTTCATCTCTCTGCTCTATGCTGCTTGTCACTAGCAGAGGGGAAAGGCTTCCAGATTCCGAGCTACAAGAAAAGAGGATATTTATGACTGTGGAAACAGAGCCAGACCCTGCATCAGTGGACAGCACAGTTGTAAATCCATCTGCTGTGTCTGGCCAACATCTGTGAGGATGGGGCATTTGCTTCCCAGGTATACCCTTCTACAGCTTTGTCTACCTGCCTCTGTGGAAGCCACTTACAGTTGGCTGTAAGTGTTCCTGGGTAGAATCTCCAGGATGCATGACACTACCTCACCCATCTGATATCCCTCAGATGGGACCCATGAACTCTCAGAGCAAGTATCAGCTTCATGTACCCAACTCATCCTGCTAGCCAGTTAGGCCCTGGAAGGAAAGGGGCCTGGGACAGAGAGATGCCATGTGGGGCTTGGCTGGCCCTGATATTATAGGTAGTGAAATTCAGAGGCCAGACAGGAACAAATCCTGCTTGCTTTTCAGTACCAGGCTGCACTGAAAGCTTCCTTGCCTGCAGGGACTGGGTAAGTTCTTGATCTCACTTATGCTACCTTCCACCAAAACTGTGCTTTCTCAGTGCCTGCCCAGAAAGATTCTGTAAGTGGCTAAGTACACAGCAGTGAATTGATATTAAAAGGCAACATTTAAAATTTGTAAGTGGGAAATAAAGCAATGCTGGGAGCAAAATGTATAGCACAACATGCTTATATCGGATAAAAAGTAAAATCTTACTCTAGACAATAATCTAAGCCAATATTTCTAGAAACTAGTTAAAAAAGGGCAAAGTACATCAAAAACAAACAGAAGGTAGGAAATGGCAAAGAGGTAAAAGCAGAAATCAATGAAACTAAAAACAAACATGTACACACACACACACACAGGAGAATATCAACAAACAAAAACATGGTTGCCTGAAAAGATCAATAAATGAATCTTGTGGTAGTTAACTGTTGTGTCAACTTGAGTAAGAAATGCCAACTGATTGGATTTACAGAAGGGGAAAGACTCGCCCTAGGTGTGAGCAGCATCAACCAATCGGCTTATAGACTGAATGGAATAAAAAGGTAAGGAAGAAGAAAATCTTGCTTCAGTATCTTTGGAGGAGCTCTAGTCTTTCCTATTGTCTTAGGACATCCATTTCTAGGCTTCCAGGACAGAGCTTTCAGCCTTCCAACACAGACTCTTCATCCTTCCAGCTCAGACCCTTTGGCTTCATATAGGACTCTTCAGTGAACTCCAAGTCTTTCACCTTTGACTGGCTTGTTCGGATCTCCAGCATGCAGACAGCTCTTTTGCATTCTTCCATACCTGACTCTCCAGATGGCCATTGTAAACCTATCTTTTAAACCACACAGACAGATAGATGATAGATAGATAGATAGATAGATAGATAGATAGACAGATAGAGATAGAGATAGATAATATTACATAAAATCTGTTACTCTAGTGAGCCCTGACTGATATAAACCTCTAGCAAGTCTAAAGAAAAAAAGAAGACACAAATGTTGACTGTCAGAAATAAGACAGGGAGTGCCATATGACTCTTTGAACATCAAAAAGATAGTGATGGAATACAATATTACAAGCAACTCTGTTCATATAAATTTGACAACTTATATATGAAAAGAACCAATTCTTTGAGAAGTATTATCTACAATAATTCACCCAATATGAAACAGATATTTTAATAGCCTTATATAACTATTCCAGATATTGAATTTATAATTTTTAAATTTCACAAAAGAAATTCTTAGGCATAGATGGTTTCAGTGCAGAATTATACAAATGTGTAAAGTAGAACCAACACAAGTTCTACACAGACTCCTCCACAAGCAAAAGTGGAAAAATTTCTCAACTCGTTTTATGAAGCCACTATCTCCCTAATGCCAAAACTATATGAAAGCAATACAGGAAAATAAAACTACAAATCATAATCTCATGAATATAGGTGCAAAAAAATCCTTCTCAAAATATTTGCAAATTGGGCCGGGGATTTAGCTCAGTGGTTCCAGCGCGTGCCTTGCAAGCACAAGGTCCCAAGTTCAATCCCCAGTACCAAAAAAAAAAAAAAAAAAAAAAAAAAAGAAGAGTCAAAATATTTGCAAATAGAATTCAGTAATAAATAAAAGTAATTATTCGTTATTACCAAGTGGGGCTTATTTCCATAGAGGCAAGTCTGTCTCAGTATACAAAATCAATGAAGATAATCATATAAATTGACATAGGAAAAACATTTAACAAAATTTACATCTTTTGATAATAAAAATTTTTAGAAAAATATGAATAGAGGTGAAGTTCCTAAACTTGACAAAGACCAATAAAAATCTAGGACCAACATTATATTCAATGGTAAAAACAGTTTCTCTCTCTAAGGTTAGAAACAAAGCAAGGCTGTCTGCTCTGACAATGTAATGAGGGAAGTTCCAGCCAGTGCATAAAGTTACAGTTACATAAACCAGCTGTAATTGAGAAGGGGACTTAGGGATCTCAGCAAAGTTGCATACTCTTTCATATTTGGAGAGCATTTGATTAAAATCTGGGCTGAGACCACACCTGCATATGTGAATTTGGAATTTAGGCAAATAAGCGAGGAGCTCTAAGCACCAGCTCCCACAGCACAGTTGGAGAGCATGCTGTGATCAAGAGCTACAAGCATCCAGTATGAGTATGAGTTTCCTGCACCTGCTACCACAAGGTTCCATCCCACAGGCTTGGAGATGCCCAGTAACACAAGTTTATTACCTCAAAGTACCAGAAGCTAAAGTTCATAGTGGGATTCTGGCTTCAAAACAAAGTATCCAGAGGGCCCCTTCAAGGCTCTGGAAAAGAATCCCTTGCCTTGTCTCTCTAATTCTGAGAGCTCTCCTGCATTCCTTGCCTGTGCCCCTCTTCCATTTTCACATCAGCAATGGCAGGTTGAGTCCTCTCACACTGCAAACTTCTAGTTGTCCTTCTTCTGCCTCTGCCTTCCACAAAGTGCACACAGAGTCCTCACTACTGCCTAGCAGGGCTCCAAGGGTCTTGATCTTCATAACCTGAGAAGGGGCACTGTTATGATTCCTGATTTACAGATGGGCAAAGCCAGACTAGAGCAGGCATTTAACCTGTCCATATTACTGAGCTGGGATTCACTCAGGCTGCCAGGGTCTGAGCCTTTGTTGTATGGAGCTCAACTTCTTGGGTCCTGCAAACTCACTGAGAAACATACATCGAGACAAGAGATGTGTGTCCATAGGTGCTTAGCACGTGAATACAGTGTGTTAGCCCTAGATGGTTTCAACAGCACAGGTCTTGATTAGCAGAGACTGCCTGGCCTCACCAAGAGGAGCAGCCACCCCCACAAACCAGAAGGTTTCCAGGCACATCAATGAAAAGCCTCAGGCCCAATCCCCCATGCCCAGTGGCTGACAGGGGAAAAAAACTATTTCACGTAGAACAAGAGCTCATCACCTTCCCCACCCCAGTTGTAGAAGGTTATGCCACAATTATGTCTGCTGAGACCACAGAGTCCCATAGTGGCTTCTGCAGGCTCACAGAGTAGGTGACAGGTGGCCTAAAACAGGGAGGAAGCAAGGCCTGCAGGTGCACCTGTGCTGGAAATACAGAAGGGAGCAGAGGTGGCCAGGGAGACCCAGCTGTGAGTCAGGATTCCAGGAAGATACTACTCCTCATTTCTGCTCACATCAATAGAGCAGACTTCATTGACCACATTTCTATGGACATTCTGCTCGTGATTGCTTAGATAAATTCTGAGGCTGAGGTTTTTTCCACAGCTCTTCTTGTCTTCTGAGCCCTAGCAGTCCATTGCCATCATTGAAGGCTCTTCCAGACTCTCCCAACACCCACGTCCAAAGTTACAACAGCCTGTTTCTCTGGTACACATTTCTGTCATAGTTTATTTTGGGCTACTCTAACAAAATACCTGAGTCCAGACATTTCATAAGAAACAGGAATTTATGTCTATGGTTCTGGAGACCAAGAAGGCCACTATGTAGACACTGGAAAGTTTCCTGGCTAGGAAGGTCTTGTTCTCCACTACCACTATGAAGCATTGTTGATGTGTCCTCCAGAGATAGAAGCACTGTGAACACTGTCCTCACTTGGTAGAAGGGATGGAAGGTGTGAAAAGGGACCAACCTCCAGCAAGCCCTTTTGTAAAGGCACTCATCCCTTCATTAGCCCAGAATCCTCATGGCATAACAGCTCCAAAAGTCTGCACCTCCCAATTGTTGATGTTTCCAACATATGAATTTTTGGGGACACATTCAGACCACAGCATCATGGTGCTGGCAACTGCCCATGGCCTTTTCTCATACAACTTGAGATCCCCCTCATTCTTTAAAGTAACCTTCTATCCATCTTGGACATTTTAGGCCTCATGTTACAGTACCATGTGTGCCATTTATATGTTGGGTTCTAGCAGAATTTCTCATATCATGCTTTGATCAGGAAAGAGCAGCACCTCTCATCACCACTGGTGGGAATGAATGTTCCCTACTGATGTTTGCTGATACCTTCAGGCTGAGAGGGAGAACCCCATTACTGTTTCCCACATGCTCTACACTGACACCAGGTGGGTTGGCCTTATCCCTTAATGATAGTGAAATTCTTGGCTTCTCACAATGAATTTCTAACACCACCCCAGTAGGGTGGGAGGGCCCTCATGCTGCTGGTAAGGTGACATCACATTCCCACTTCCACACATGGTCTGCACTGATAGTCATTGGACGTGTGTCTTGTTGGTGCTAGGCAGGGCTAAAGAACCCAACTCCTACAAAGCTCCTGGAATTACAATGAGGTTACAATACAATAAAGTTAAAAATGCTTTAAATCAGGGTGAGTATGTAGATTGCATGCCCAGCACATGCATGGCCATAGGTTTAATCCCCAGAACTGAAAAATTAATTGACTATACCCAATCTACCATACATTACAGCTTAGTTTGACTTGCTTTAACATAATATGCTCAGAACCAGTATAAGTGTCCCTGCAGTTGGATAATATCATCTAACACAAGTGGTCTTCTATAATAAAGTGTTGATTATCTTAAGTAACTCATTGAATACTATACCCAAAGTGAAAACCACCATGGCTGTATGGATTTGGTTTTACATCACTGTGAGGTGAAAAGATCCTAAGCTGGCAATTCCTGCTAGCAGCAGTGTGGCACAGAGCCACTCGGCTATAGGCAGATCCCAGCCAGGACCCACACAGACACCACTGGTTCAGGCACACAAGGTTAAGCCAGAGGCTGCCCAGAAAAGAGCTGCACAGGTGCACAAGCATCAGCCAGAGGCCCACCCCATACTATTGGTAAGTGCATGGAGACCCTGGCCAGAAGCCTGCTCAGATACCAGGGTCTGAGGTGCACAGCTCATAGCCAAAGGCCCTCCCACACAACAGCTACATAGCGGGGCAGACCCTAGCCTAAGGCAAACCTAGATATCAACACAAGTGTATACAGGTCCCAGTGAGAAGCTGGCCAAGACAACAGGTCAGCTCAGGGACCCAGAAGGCAACCATGCTGAACCCAGGAATTGGTACACTGGTGAGCAGCAGAGGAAAGGTTGCTCAGTGGCTTGCTGAGAATTGAAAACCACTGGGTGAGCAAAAAGTTGCCTCAACAAAGCCACAGCAGGCTGCATCTGTTTAAATGAGAACACACATACATAACTCTCAAAACCAGACTTCCAGATAACCTAAGGCAACCCAAAAGGGAAACAAGATGGAACAACCTGACACTCAGCCACCTGGACTCTCTGAACTGGCAACAAAGGAGGATCTGGAAAAAATGAAATCAGTAATAATTTCTCAGATAACAACAGAGTTTGTACCCACAGTGCAAGACATTATTAGTAAATCTAGAGGGACACAGATAAAAAAAGAGAGGAGCTGAGGAACATGATAGAATCCCAACATAGGAAACCAAATGGAATCCATAAAAGAAATACAAACAGATTTCCAGGAGATTAAAAACTCCAATGAAAGTTTACACAGCAGAATGAGCAAGTGTGAGGATAGAATTTCACATATAGAAGATAGGATTGCAATTAGTGACCATGAAAACAACAATTTCTCAAAATTTCTCAATAATTAAGGGACCATAAGAAATCAATCCAGGAGCCACTAGACAATGCAAAGAATAACATAAGACTAATTGAAGTCAATGAAGAAACAGGAGAGAGTGCAAATGACATAAAAAAAAAAAACTGTTCACAGAAGTAATGGCAGAAAACTTCCCAAGTAGGAGTAAAGAACTTGACATACAGACAAGTGAGGCATACAGGAATCCAACTAGCCATGATAAAAAAAAAAACTACACATAGGCATATAATAGTTAAGATTCCAGAAACCCAACATAAGAAGAAAATTCTACAAGCAGTTAGAGAAAAGAAACAAATCACATACAAAGGAAAGCCCATCAGAATCACAGCAGACTTCTCAGCCCAAAACCTCAAGGCAAGAAGTGCTTAGAGTGACATATTTCAAGCCTTAAGAAAAAACAATCTCCAATCCAGAATGATGTACCCTGCAAAACCACTTTCAAAATTGATGGAGAAATAAGATACTTTCATGACAAAGAGCACCTTAGGAACTTCATGAATACCAAATCAGCGGTCCAGGGAATTTTAAACAATACCTTAGGAAAAGACTACAAGGATCACAACCCCAGGAAGCTCAAAAGAATAAATTCATCAGGCACAACAAGAAATTAAATGCAAAAAGGGAGAATCCAACAAAAAGAGAAAGTCATGACAATGATGTCAATACATTTCAGTTATAACCATCAATGTTAACAGTCTCAATTCAAAAGAAATAAATCAAAAGAAATACACTGGCAGAATGGATTCAACAATATGCTGCATACAAGGAACACACTTAATTTAAAAGAAAATCACAGACTGAAAGTTAAAGGGTGGAAAACAATACTCCATGAAAAAGGAACCAAAAAAAAAATAGCAGGAGTAGATATCCTCTTTGCAAATCAAGTGGATTTAAAACCAGCACTGATTAAGAGAGGCAAAGAAGGACACTACATCTTTGTAAAGGGAACAATGCAACAGGAAGAGATGACAATCATAAATATATATACACCAAACATTAGTGCACCCAAAGTTAAAAACCAAATACTAATGAACGGAAAATGAAATAAGCACTAATACAATTGTAGTGGGGGACCTCAACACCCCACTGCCACAAATAGATAGATCAACTAGACAAAAAACAAACAATGAAATACTAGAACTCAATCAAACTCTTGAATAAATGAACCTAACAGATATTTACAGAGTGTTCCACCCCACAAAATCAGAATACACATTGTTTTCAGCTGTACATGGGTCCTTCTGCAAAACAAACCATATACTCACTCATAAAACACATTAAAGTAAGTGAAAAGGGAATTGAAGTTATCCTCTGAATATTATCAGACCATAGTGCAATAAAATTGGAGATCAATAGCAAAAGAAACCGTAAGAATTTCATAAACACATGGAAATTGAACAATACACCTCTGAACAACCAATGGATCAAAGAAGAAATTAAAGAAGAAATGAGACAGTTCCTACAATTAAATGGCAATGCCAATGCAACATATCAATTTTTTTTTTTGGTACCAGGTATTGAACTCGGGTCTTTGTGTTGTGCAGCAGGCAATGAAACCACTGAGCTAAATTCCTGGCCCCAACACATCAAAATTTATGGGAGACAATGAAAGCAGTTTTCAGAGGGAAATTCATACCAATGAATACTCATGTTAGGAAAACAGAGTGAGCTCAATTAAACAACCTGATGCTGAGCCTCAAGTTTCTAGAAAAAGGAGAGCAAGACAAATCCAAGCTCACACAAGGGAGGGAAATTATAAAGATCAGGGCAGAAATCAATTCAATGGAGACTAAGAGAACGATACAAAAAGTCAAAGAATCCAAGAATTGGTTATTCAAAAGAATAAACAAAATTGACAAAACCTTAGCCAACCTTATCAAAAAAAAAAAAAAAAAAGGAAAGAAAAGGCCCAAACCCATGCAATTAGGAATGAAAAGGGTGAAATTACAATGGACCTAGAGAAATCCAAAGAATCACAAATACCTACTTCGAGAACCTATATACCAATAAGAAGAAATGGACAGATTCCTAGATATGTATGAATTACCAAACTTGAACAAAGAAAACCTAAATATTTTAAATAGGCCAATATCAATCAATGAAATTGAAAATGTAATTAAAAACGTACCAAATAAGAAAAGCTCAGGTCCTGAAGGCTTCAATGAAGAATTGTACAAGACATTTAGGGAGGAATTATTGCCATTACTGTTTAAACTCTTCAATAAAATTGAAAGGGAAGCAATACTCCCAAATTCATTACTGGAAGCAAGTGTCACCTTGATCCACAAAACAGAAAAAGACCTTATCATAAAAGAGTACTGTAGGTCCATCTCACTAATATACATAGTTGCAAAAATCCTTAATAAGATAGTGGCAAATAGAATGCACAAGATCATCAAGAAGATCATACCAATCCCTGACCAAGTGGGATTCATTTCAGGGATGCAGGTATGGTTCAACATATGGAAATCAATAAACCTAATACAATATATTAATAGAGCCAAGGACAAAAACCATATGATCATTTCAATACATGCAGAAAAGGCATTCAACAAAATCCAACACACATTCATGATAAAAAAAAAAAACTACAGAAAATTGGAATGGATGGGTCTCTACCTCAGGCTGATAAAAGCCATCTATGGGAAACCAAAAGCCAATATCATATTAAATGGTCAAAAACTGAAATCCTTCACACTAAAATCAGGAACAAGACAAAGACGTTCACTATCACAACTCGTGCTCAATATAGTTTTGGAAATATTAGCCACAGCAATTAGAAAGGAGAAAGAAATAAAGATAGGAAATTAGGAAGTCAAATTGTCATTATTTGCAGATGACATGATACTGTATATAGAAGACCCCAAGAACTCCAACAAAAGTCTTCTAGAATTAATAGCCAAATTCAGTCAAGTAGCTGGATACAAGGTCAACACACAAACATCAATAGCTTTCCTGTACATGAAAAACAGACTCACTGAGAGAGAAGTGGGACAAAAAATTTCTTTCACAATAGCATCCAAACAATTGAAATACCTAGGATTGAACCTAACAAAAGAAATCAAAGACCTCTACTCTGAAAACTATAGCACTCTGAAAAAAGAGATCAAAGATGACATCAGAAAATGAAAGACATCCCTTGCTCCTGGGTAGAAAGAACCAATATAGTGAAAATGGCCATATTCCAAAACTGCTATGTAGATTCAATGCAATCCCAATTGAAATTGCAGCAGCATACCCACAGACCTTGAGAAAGCAACCCCAAAATTTATATGGAATCTGAAGAGACCTAGAATAGCAAAAGCAATTCTAGGCAATAAAGACAAGGTAGGGGGTATCACAATCCCCAATCTGAAACTATACTACAAACCTACTGTGATAAAAACAGCATGGTACTGCCAAAGAAACAGACCTGAAGACCAGTGGACCAGATTAGAAGATGCAGAAACAACTTCATACCCACTCAGTCAGCTCACCTTTGACAGAGGAGCCAAACACCCTCACTTCAGGAAAGATAGTCTCTTTAATAAATGGTCCTGGAGAAATTGGGTTTCAACTTGCCAAAGACTACAACTAGACCTATATCTCTCACCATGAACTAATCTAAAATCAAAATGGATTAAAGAGCTAAATATAAAAACAGAAACACTGAACTGGCTGAAACAGAGGTTAGGTAAAACTCATGAAGATATTGGTGTAGGAAAAGATTTTATGAACAAAACCTCAGTTGTCTGTGAATTACCACAAACAATCAACAAGTGGGATCTCTTCCTATTAAAAAGCTTCTGAACAGCAAGAGAAAACATCAACATTGTGAAGAGACAACACACAGTGTGGGAAAAAATTTCCACCAGTAGTTCCTCAGACAAAAGTCTACTACCTAGAATATAAAAAGAACTTTAAAAATCAGACTTTCCAAATTTAATGACCCAATCCAAAAATGGGCATCTGAAATGAACAGACATTTCTCAGACAAAGAAGTAGAAATAGCAAGTAAACATATGAAAAAATGTTCAACATCGCTGGTCATTTGAGACCTACAAATGAAAACAACGCTGAGATTCTACCTTACCCCACAAAGAATGGCTGCTATCATGAAATCAACCAATATCAAATGCTGGTGGGGCTGTGGGGAAAGAGGAATCCTGCTCCACTGCTGGTGGGAGTGCAGACTGCTGCAAAACTGTGGAAATCAGGATGGACATACCTCAAAGAACTAGGACAAAAAAATCCCATTTGATGTAGCTATTCCCCTGCTGGGGATCTTCCCAAAAGAATTAAAAGAATCATATCACAGAGATATATAAGCACCCATGTTCAGAGCAGCAGAGTTTGTGATAGCTAAAAATTGGAAACAGCCCATTTGCCCATCAACTGGAGTCTGCATAGAGAAAATGTGGGTTTTTAAAAATAAAATGGAGTACTACTCAGACATAAAGAATAAGAAATTAGAGACACAGCTAAATGGATGCACATTGAGGCAATACTCTTAAGTGAAAAATAGGACACATACATGTAAATACTAAATAGTTTCTCTAGTGTGAGAAACTGAAAGTGTCAATAAGTACTAAAAGGTAAAATAGATAATGTGAAATAGTAAGAAAAGGGGCAAATGGATTCCCTACCGAGGTCCTGAGTTGCACAGAACACACCGAATCAGCCTGCTGCAGACAGGCAGGTCTGCTCACGCCCTATGGAGGTCCCCAGTCACGAGGAACATGCTGAATCACCTTGCTGCACACAGGACAGTCTGTGCATGCTCGACTGAGGTCCTGAGTCCCACAGAAGACACAGAATCACCCCGCTGCAGACAGGCAGCCACCTGGTTCTACACTACAAAGATGCAGAGGACACCAGACCACCAGACCAAGGTACTGAGTCCCGCTGGTCCTGGCCCAGAGGTAGGGGCTTCTGAGCCATCGTCCCACTGCACCTGGTCCAGAGGAAGGGGCTTCCCAGTCGCCATCCCTCCCTCTGCTCCCAGCCCAGAGGAAAAGGCTTTTGGGCCACCTTCTGTCCTGCTGCTCCTGGCCCAGAGGAGGGGGCTTCCAGGCCACCATTCCTCCCACTGCTCTCAGACCACAGGAAAGCACTCTTGGGTCACCATTCCTACTGCTGCTCCTGGCCCGTCCCACCTCATCCAGCTCAGAGGAGGTAATCCATGCAGGCACTAACAGCCCCCCACCCCAGTCGAAATGAGAAAACATGTAAATAAGTCTCAAAAAGAAACTTCCAGATCACCTGCAGCAACCACAAAGGGAAATGAGATGGAACACTCTGATACTCAACCACCTGGACCCACTGAACTGGCAACAAAAGGGGATCTGGAAAAAAGGAAATCAGAACTAATTTCTCAGATAACAGGAGAAATTGTGCCCCTAGTGCAAGACATGATTAATAAATCTAGAGAGGAGCTCAGGAACATGATGGATCCCAACATAGGAAACAAATGGAATCCATAAAACAGATGCAAACAGATTTCCAGGACATGAAAATCTCCATTGAAAGTCTACACAGCAGAATGAGCCAATGTGAGTACAGAATTTCAGACATAGAAGATAAAATTGCAATTAGTGACCAGGAAAAGAAAAATTGCTTCAAAATTGTAAGGGAACATGAGAAATCAATCCAGTAGCTGCTAGATGATGCAAAGAAGAATAACATAAGACTGATTGGAGTCAATGAAGAAACAGGAGAGAGTGCACATGACATAAAAAATATCTTCACAGAAATAATGGCAGAAAACTTCCCAAGCAAGGGAAAAGAGCGTGACATACAGATAAGTGAGGCATATAGGACTCCAAATAGCCTTGATCAAAAAAAATCTACACATAGGCATATAATTGTTAAGATTCCAGAAACCCAACAGAAGAACAAAGTTCTATAAGCAGAGAAAAGAAACAAATCACATACAAAGGAAAGCCCATCAGAAGCACACCAGACTTCTCAACACAAACCATCAAGGCAAGAAGAGCTTGGAGTGACATATTCCAAGCCCTAAAAGAAAACAGCCTCCAACCCAGATGGATGTACCCTGCAAAACTATCTTTCACAATTGATGGAGGAATAAGATACTTTCATGAAAAAGAGCAACTTAGGAAATTCATGAACACCAAACCAGCACTCCAGAAAATTTTACACAATATCCTAGGAACAGACATTGAGGATCGCAACCCGAGGAAGCAAAGAAGAATGAACCCATCTGGCATGACAAGAAATTAAATGTAAATGGGGAGAACCCAACAAAAAGAAAAACTCATGGCAATGACAAGTCAACACTTTTCAGGTATAACCATCAATGTTAATGGTCTCAATTCAGCAATCAAAAGAAATAGACTGGCAGAATGGGTCAAGAAGCAAAATCCAACAATATTCTGCATACAAGAAACACACTTAATTCAACAGGAAACTCATAGACTGAAAGTTAAAGGGTGGAAAACAATACTCCATGCAACAGAAACCTGAAAAAAAAGCAGGAGTAGCTATCCTCTTGGCAGATCAAGTAGATTTCAAACCAACACTGATTAAGAGAGACAAAGAAGGACACTACATCCTTGTAAAGGGAAGAATCCAAGAGGAAGAGATGACAATCATAAATATCTATGCACCAAACACTAGTGCACCCAACTATATAAAACAAATACTAACGGACATGGAAAGTCATATATGCACTAATACAATTGTAGTGGGGACCCTCAACACCCCACTGTCACAAATAGATAGATCCACTAGACTAAAAATAAGTAATGAAATACTAGAACTCAATCGAACTCTTGAACAAATGAACTTAACAGATGTTTACAGAGTGTTCCACCCCACAAAATCAAAATACACATTCTTCTCAGCTGCACATGGGTCATTCTCCAAAATACACCACATACTCACACATAGAACATGTTTAAGTAAGTGCAAAGGAATGGAAGTTATCCCCTGTATATTATCAGACCATAGTGCAATGAAATTGGTGATCCATAGCAAAAGAAACTCAAAAAATTTCACAAACACGTGGAAATTGAACAACACACTTCTGAATAACCAATCAGTCACAGAGGAAATTAAAGAAGAAATCAGACATTTCCTTCGATTAAATGACAATGACAATACAACATATCAGAATTTATGGGACACAATGAAAGCAGTCTTATGAGGGAAATTCATAGCAGTGAATACTCATATTAGGAAAACAGAACGAGCCCAATTAAACAATCTGATGCTGCACCTCAACCTTCTAGAAAAAAAAGAGCAGGACAACCCCAAAGCTCATACAAGGGAGGAAATTATAAAGATCAGAGGAGAAATCAATGCAATGGAGACTAAGAGAACAATACAAAAATATCAATGAAGCCAAGAGTTGGTTCTTTGAAAGAATCAACAAAATTGACAAAACGTTAGCCAACCTTATCAGAAAAAGGAAAGAAAAGGCCCAAATCCATGCAATTAGGAATGAAAAGGGTGAAATAACAACAGACCCAGCAGAAATCCAGAGGATCATCAATACCTACTTCCAGAACCTATATGTCAATAAGATGGACAACACAGAAGAAATGGACAGATTCCTAGATACATATGAATTACCATAGTTGAACGAAGAAGACCTAAAAATTCTGAACAACCCAATATCAACCAATGAAATTGAAAATGTAATTAAAAACTTATGAACTAAGAAGAGCCCGGGTCATGATGGCTCCACTGCTGAATTCTACAAGACATTTAGAGAGGAACTGCTGCCACTACTGTTTAAACTCTTCAATGAAGTAGAAAGGGAAGCAATACTCCCAAATTCATTCCTGGAAGCAAGCATCACCTTGATCCCCAAAGCAGAGAAAGACCCAACTGAAAAAGAGAACTATAGCCAATCTCACTAATGAACATAGATGCAAAAATCCTTAATAAGATAATGTCAAACAGAATGCAGAAGATCATCAAGAAGATCATACACCCTGATCAAGTGGGCTTCATCCCAGGGATGCAGGGATGGTTCAATATATGAAAATCAATCAATGTAATACAGTATATCAATAGAGCCAAGGACAAAAAGCATACAATTATCTCCATAGATGCAGAAAAAGCACTTGACAAAATCCAACATGCATTTATGATAAAAACCCTACAAAAACTTGGAATAGATGGTCTCTACCTCAAACTAATAAAAGCCATCTATGAAAAACCAACAGCCAATATCATACTAAATGGTCAAAAACTGATATCCTTCACACTCAAATCAGGAACAAGACAAGGATGTCCACTATCACCACTCTTGTTCAATGTAGTTCTGGAAACATTAGCCACGGCAATTAGACAAGAGAAAGAAATAAAAGGAATAAAGATAGGTAATGGAGAAGCCAAATTGTCATTATTTGCAGATGACATGGTACTCTATACAGAAGACCCCAAAAACTCCACCAAATGTCTTCTAGACTTAATAACCAAATTCAGTCAAGTAGCTGGTTGCAAGGTCAACACACAAAAATCAATAGCTTTCCTCTACACCAATGACAGACTCACTGAGAGAGAAATAGGGCAAATAATTCCTTTCACAATAGCATCCAAAAAACTGAAATACCTAGGAATCATCCTAACGAAAGAAGTCACAGACCTCTTCCCTGAAAACTATGGCACTCTGAAAAGAGAGATTGAAGATGATATCAGAAAATGGACAGACATCCCCTGCTCCTAAGTGGGACGGATTAATATAGTGAGAATGGCCATACTTCCAAAAGTGCTATATAGATTGAATGCAATTCCAATTGAGATCCCAGCAGCATACTTCATAGACCTTGAGAAAACAATCCAAAAATTCATTTGGAACAAGAAGAGACACAGAATAGCAAAAGCAATTCTAGGTAACAGAGACATGGCAAGGGGTATCACCATCCCCATCCTGCAACTCTACTACAAAGCTACTGTGATAAAAACAGCATGGTACTGGCAAAGAAACAGACTTGAGGACCAGTGAAACAGATTAGAATATGCAGAAACACCAGACACACTTTGCCATCTCATCTTTGATAAAGGAGCCAAACACCCTCACCGGAGAAAAGATAGCCTCTTTAATAAATGGTGATGGAAAAATTGGGTTTCAACTTGCCAAAGATTAAAACTAGACCTGTATCTCTCACTATGCACTAAACTAAAATCAAAATGGATTAAAGATCTAAATATTAAAATAGAAACTCTGAACCAATTGGAACTGAGGTTAGGTAGAACCCTTGAAGACATCAGTGTAGGAAAAGATTTTATGAACAAAACCTCAGTTGCCCATGAACTAGCACAAACAATGAACAATTGAGATCTCTTCTTATTAAAAGGCTTCTGCACAGCAAGAGAAACCACCAGCAGTGTGAAGAGACAACCCACAATGTGGGAAAAAATCTTCACCTGCTCTTCCTCAGACAAAGGTCTACTATTTCGAATCTATAAAGAACTTCAAAAGATCAGACCTCCCAAATTTAAAGACCCAATCCAAAAATGGGCATCTGAAATGAACAGACCTTTCTCAAGGAAGTAGAAATAGCAAATAAAGACATAAAAACATGTTCACCATCACTGGTCATTCAAGAGATACAAATGAAAACAATGCTAAGATTTCACTTCACTCCAGAAAAAATGGCTGCTATCATGAAATCAACCAATAACAAATGCTGGCGGGGCTATGGGGAAAGAGGAACCATGCTCCTCTGCTGGTGGGAGTGTAGACTGGTGCAACCACTGTGGAAATCAGTATGGAGATCCCTCAAAGAACTAGGACTGGAAGTCCCATTTGACCCTGCTATTCCACTTCTGGGGATCTTCCCCAAAGAATTAAAAGAATCATACCATAGTGATATATGTGCACCCATGTTCATAGCAGTGCAGTTTGTAATAGCTAAAACTTGGAAACAGCCCAAATGCCCATCAACTGGAGACTGGATAAAGAAAATGTGGTTTTTTAATAAAATGGAGTACTACTCAGCCATAAAAATGAGATATTAAAGACATTTATAGCTAAGTGGATGCACATTGAGGTGATACTCTTAAGTGCAATAAATAGGACACACATGTGTAAATACCAAATAGTTTCTCTGGTGTGAGAAACTGAAAGCGTAAATAAGGACTAAATGTATAAAAGGTAATGTGAAATAGGAAGAAAAGGGGTAAAGGGGAAGGAAGTGGGAGGGCTAGGGGAAAGGATAGAAGGGAATGGGATTAATATGAGCAAATGGAAAAATAGGTACAAAATCTTTGTAAATAAGGAGGAATGGAGGTGTTGAAGGGAGGGCTGGGCAAGGGTGAAAAATAAGAACGAAGAGAGACTATGTAAAGGTGCAAATTTCCAATGATGAATGTCATTATATTGTATACCTAAAATGTACCAATGATTAGAATGACTAATGAATAATATAAAATAGGAAGAAAAGGTCCAAAGGGGTAGGGGTAATGGGAGGGGCCGGGGAAAGGAAATAAGGGAAATGAAAAGTAATGAGAAATGGAAAAAATGGAAATAAAGTCTTTGTAAATTTGGAAGGGTGGAGGGGGTGAAGGGAGGGCTAGGAATGGGGAAAAATAAGAACCAAGATGCATTATGTAAAGGTACAATTCCCAATGAGAAATGTAATTGTGCTGTATACCTACAATGTACCAATAAAAGAATTTAATATCAAAAAAAAGAAATCAAATACAAAGAAATAAATATAATGAAATATGCAAGATCTATGCTGAGGAAATTAACAAATTTGAGAAAAATGCAAAACCACCAAAATAAATGGAGTTGTATACCTTAAAAAAAGAAAAAGAAAAAAAAAGAAAAGGGGCAAATGGAAAGGGAAATTGGGAGGGGTATGGGAAAGGAAAGAAGAGAATGGTATTCATATGAAAGTATTGGAAGCAAAGTCTTTGTAAATAGGGAGGAATGGAGGGGTTGAAGGGAGGGCAAGGAAATGAGTAAAAAATAAGAACCAAGGTAGAGTATGTAAAGGTGAAAATTCCCACTGATGAATGTCATTGTATTGTATACCTATAACGTATCCATAAAATTAGTAATATAAAAAAATATCCTAAGTCAAACCATCAGTAATTGGTACTTGCCTTGCTCTGATATCACTTTGTATGTGTGACTAGGTCACCTCACTAGAACCCAGTGATGGTGGAAATACCAACTCCCCATTAGGCCTTTGATGGTATGGGTGAGTAAGAGGACCTTGTTTTTCTGTGTCTTGGACAAAATCAGAGTTCACTGTTGCAGAGTTTTCTATAATAATCTGCTGCCTTTGAAAGTTTCTGATCCTTCTGCTGGAGAGCACAGGCTAATGTCATGATTTTCTCATCTATGCCCACTGACATTTTGTGGTTTCTGGCTTCTCCAATGTCTATATATGTGGGGCCAAGAAAGAAATAACACAAAGAAACTCACATTCATCCCATTCCTGGGTGGCAGGGATCCCTCTGTAATTACCTTCTTCTCTTCCCCTTTTAGTCTTTGCATGCTATTTTCAATGCGATGTCCCGTGATTCCAGCTTAGCTCAATAAGAGGAAGAGGAAGACATATGATTTCTCTGCCAAGAAGTGTTAGCCCCCTTCCCTCCAGACCAGAGAGAAATGCATTCCTAGGCCAGCTATGAGGACCATCATTTGCCTCTTGTCATTCTTGAGCAGTGAGAAGAAATCATTTAAGGTCAGTCTGCATGTCACTATTAATCAGAACACTTATCTAATGCATGGCTTGATCTATCCCTTGTGTCAAACAATACATAAACATTTCTAAGTTCAATGAGCAAGCCTGTCATTGTTGATATTGATAGAAAGAATTCCATGATAATCAATAGACAGTGGAAATGACAATTATAAGTATTGATTAGTGAGTATTAACAGGTTATACTGAAAATTCCACATGCATGCCAGATCTCTGTACATTCCACCTCACCCCAGAAAGAATGGCTACTATCAAAAAAACAAGTGGCTGCTGTCCCACTGCTCCCAGCCCAGAGGAAGGGGCTTCCAGGTTGCCATCCATCCCGCTGCTCCTGGCCCAGAGGTAGGGGCTTCTGAGCGACCATCTCACTGCTCCTGGCCCAGAGGAAGGGGCTTCCTGGCCACCATCAATCCCACAACTCCCAGCCCAGAGGAAATAGATTTTGGGCTGCCTTCCATCCCGCCACTCCCAGCCCAAAGGAAGGGGCTTCTGAGCCACTGTCTCACCGAACCCAGCTCAGACGCGGTGAGCCGCATGGGTGCCAACAGCACTCAACCCCCCAAACCCTGGTCAAAATGAGAAGACACGTAAATAAGACTCAAAGCCAGACTTCCAGATCACCTACAGCAACCCCAAAGGGAAATGAGATGGAACACTCTGATACTCAACCACCTGGACCCACTGAACTGGCAACAAAAGAGGATCAAGAAAAAATGAAATCAGAAATAATTTTGCAGATAACAGCAGAGATTGTGCTCATAGTGTAAGACATGATTAATAAATCTAGAGAGGAGCTGAGGAACATGATGGAATCCCAACATAGGAAACAAATGATATCCATAAATCAGATGCAAATAGATTTCCAGGACATGAAAAACTCCATTGAAAGTCTACACAGCAGAATGAGTCAATGTGAGGACAGTTTTTCAGATATAGAAGATAAGAGTGCAATTAGTGACCAGAAAAAGAAAAATTGCTTCAAAATAGTAAGGGAAGATGAGAAATCAATCCAACAGCTGCTAGACGATGCAAAGAAGAATAACATAAGACTGACTGGAGTCAAAGAAGAAACAAGAGAACATGCCTAATCAGCCTGCTGCAGACAGCCAGGTCTGCACATGCCCTACTGAGGTCCTGAGTCGTGTGGAACACACTGAATCAGCCCGCTGCAGACAAGCAAGTCTGCAGACACGCTACTGAGGCCCTGAGTGACACGGAACATGCTGAATCAGCCCATGCCCCAGCAACAACCCACCGGACCCCCCCCACTCCCCTGTACAGCCACCTGGTTCAAAAACACAGAGGACACTGGACACAAGACGACAGTACCGAGTCTCGCTACTCCCAGCCCAGAGGTAGGGGCTTCTGAGCCACCATCCCACTGCTCCTGGTCCAGAGGAAGGGGCTTCTTGGCCACCATCCCTCCTGCTGCTCCCAGCCCAGAGGAAAGGGCTTTGGGGCCACCTTCTGGCCCGCTGCTCCTGGCCCAGAGGGAGGGGCTTCTGAGCCACCATCCCACTGCTCCTGGTCCAGAGGAAGGGGCTTCCCGGCCACCATTCCTCCCACTGCTCTCAGACCACAGGAAAGCACTCTTGGGTCACCATCCCTACTGCTGCTCCTGGCCCCTGTCCCACCTCATCCAGCTCAGAGGAGGTAATCCATGCAGGCACTAACAGCCCCCCACCCCAGTCGAAATGAGAAAACATGTAAATAAGTCTCAAAAAGAAACTTCCAGATCACCTGCAGCAACCACAAAGGGAAATGAGATGGAACACTCTGATACTCAACCACCTGGACCCACTGAACTGGCAACAAAAGGGGATCTGGAAAAAAGGAAATCAGAACTAATTTCTCAGATAACAGGAGAAATTGTGCCCCTAGTGCAAGACATGATTAATAAATCTAGAGAGGAGCTCAGGAACATGATGGATCCCAACATAGGAAACAAATGGAATTCATAAAACAGATGCAAATAGATTTCTAGGACATGAAAAACTCCATTGAAAGTCTACACAGCAGAATGAGCCAATGTGAGGACAGAATTTCAGATACAGAAGATAAAATTGCAATTAGTGACCAGGAAAAGAAAAATTGCTTCAAAATTATAAGAGAACATGAGAAATCAATCCAGCAGCTGCTAGATGATGCAAAACAGAATAACATAAGACTGAGTGGACTCAATGAAGAAACAGGAGAGAGTGCAGATGACATAAAAAAATATCTTCACAGAAATAATGGCAGAAAACTTCCCAAGCAGGGGAAAAGGGCTTGACATACAGATAAGTGAGGCATATAGGACTCAAAATAGCCTTGATAAAAAAAATCTACACATAGGCATATAATTGTTAAGATTCCAGAAACCCAACAGAAGAACAAAGTTCTACAAGCAATTAGAGAAAAGAAACAAATCACATACAAAGAAAAGTCCATCAGAATCACAGCAGACTTCTCAACACAAACCATCAAGGCAAGAAGAGCTTCAAGTGACATATACCAAGCCCTAAAAGAAAACAGCCTCCAACCCAGGTTGATGTACCCTGCAAAACTTTCTTTCACAATTGATGGAGAAATAAGATATTTTCATGAAAAAGAGCAACTTAGGAACTTCATGAACACCTTTCATGAACAACTTCATGAAACTAGCACTTCAAAGAATTTTACACAATATCCTAGGAAGAGACATTGAGGATCACAACCCCAGGAAGCAAAACAGAATGAACCCATCTGGCATGACAAGAAACTAAATGTAAATGGGGAGAACCCAACAAAAAGAAAAAGTCATGGCAATGACAAGTCAATAGGTTTCAGTTATAGCCATCAACATTAAGGGTCTCAATTCACCAATCAAAAGAAATAGACTGACAGAATGGGTCAAGAAGCAAAATCCAACAATATGCTGCATACAAGAAACACACTTAATTCAAAAAGACACTCATAGACTGAAAGTTAAAGGGTAGAAAACAATACTCCATGCGGTAGGAAACTGAAAAAAAGCAAGAGTAGCCATCCTCTTTGCAGATCAAGTAGATTTCAAACCAACACTGATTAAGAGAGACAAAGAAGGACACTACATCCTTGTAAAGGGAAGAATCCAAGAGGAAGAGATGACAATCATAAATATCTATGCACCAAACACTAGTGCACCCAACTATATTAAACAAATAATAACAGACATGAAAAGTCATATATGCACTAATACAATTGTACTAGGGGACCTCAACACCCCACTGTCACAAATAGATAGATCAACTAGACTAAAAATAAGTAATGAAATACTAGAACTCAATCGAACTCTTGAACAAATGAACTTAACAGATGTTTACAGAGTGTTCCACCCCACAAAATCAAAATACACATTCTTCTCAGCTGCACATGGGTCATTCTCCAAAATACACCACATACTCACACATAGAACATGTTTAAGTAAGTGCAAAGGAATGGAAGTTATCCCCTGTATATTATCAGACCATAGTGCAATGAAATTGGAGATCCATAGCAAAGGAAACTAAAAAATTTCATAAACACGTGGAAATTGAACAACACACTTCTGAACAACCAATGGGTCACAGAGGAAATTAAAGAAGAAATCAGACATTTCCTTCAATTAAATGACAATGACAATATAACATATCAGGATCTATGGGACACAATGAAAGCAGTGTTATGAGGGAAATTCATAGCAGTGAATACTCATATTAGGAAAACAGAACGAGCCCAATTAAACAACCTGATGCTGCACCTCAACCTTCTTGAAAAAGAACAGGGCAACCCCAGAGCTCATACAAGGGAGGAAATTATAAAGATCAGAGAAATCAATGCAACGGAGACTAAGAGAACGATACAAAAACATCAATGAAGCCAAGAGTTGGTTCTTTGAAAGCGTCAACAAAATTGACAAACTCTTAGCCAACCTTGTCAGAAAAAGGAAAGAAAAGGCCCAAATCCATGCAATTAGGAAAGAAGAGGGTGAAATTACAACAGACCCAGCAGAAATCCAGAGGAGCATCAATACCTACTTCCAGAACCTATATGCCAATAAGATGGACAACACAGAAGAAATGGACAGATTTCTAGATACATATGAATTACCAAAGTTGAATGAAGAAGACCTAAAAATTCTGAATAACCCAATATCAACCAATGAAATTGAAAACATAATTAAAAACTTATCAACTAAGAAAAGCCCAGGCCATGATGGCTTCACTGCTGAATTCTACAAGACATTTAGAGAGGAGATGCTGCCACTGCTGTTTAAATGCTTCAAGGAAATTGAAAGGGAAGCAATACTCCCAAATTCATTCCTGGAAGCAAGCATCACCTTGATCCCCAAAGCAGAGAAAGACCCAACTGAAAAGGAGAACTATAGGCCAATCTCACTAATGAACATAGATGCAAAAATCCTTAATAAGATAATGGCAAACAGAATGCAGAAGATCATCAAGATCCACCCTGATCAAGTGGAATTCATCCCAGGGATGCAGAAATAGTTGAACATATGCAAATCAATCAATGTAATACAGTATATCAATAGAGCCAAGGACAAAAACCATATGATTATCTCCATAGACTCAGAAAAAGCATTTGACAAAATCCAACATGCATTTATGATGAAAAACCCTACAAAAAATTGGAATAGATGGTCTCTACCTCAAACTAATAAAAGCCATCTATGAAAAACCAACAGCCAGTATCATACTAAATGGTCAAAAATGAAATCCTTCACACTAAAATCAAGAATAAGACAAGAATGTCCACTATCACCACTCTTGTTCAATATAGTTTTGGAAACATTAGGCATGGCAATTAGACAAGAGAAAGAAATAAAAGGAATAAAGAAAGGAAATGAAGAAGCCAAATTGTCATTATTTGCAGATGACATGATACTCTATACAGAAGACTCCAAGAACTCCACCAAAAGTCTTCTAGACTTAATAACCAAATTCAGTCAAGTAGCTGGTTACAAGGTCAACACACAAAAATCAATAGCTTTCCTCTACATGAATAACAGACTCATTGAGAGAGAAATAGGGCAATTAATTCCTTTTACAATAGCATCAAAGAAACTGAAATACCTAGGAATCAACCTAATGCAAGAAATCAAAGAACTCATCTCTGAAAACTATAGGACTCTGAAAAGAGAGATTAAAGATGATATCAGAAAATGGACAGACATCCCCTGCTCCTGGGTAGGAAGGATTAATATAGTGAAAATTGCCATACATCCAAAACTACTATATAGATTCAATGCAATTCCAATTGAGATCCCAGCAGCTTACTTCACAGAGCTTCAGAAAACAATCCAAAAATTCATTTGGAACAAGAAGAAACCCAGAATAGCAAAAACATTTCTAGGTAACAGAGACATGGCAGGGGATATCAAAATCCCCAACCTGCAACTATACTACAAAGCTACTGTGATTAAAACAGCATGGTACTGGAAAAGAGACAGACCTGAGGACCAGTGGATCAGATTAGAAGATGGAGAAATAATGCCAGTCACACTCAGCCATCTCATCTTCGATAAAGGAGCCAAACAACTGCACTGGAAGAAAGATAGCCTCTTTAATGAATGGTGCTGGAAAAATTGGGTTTCAACTTGCCAAAGATTAAAACTAGACCTATATCTCTTGCCATGCACTCAACTAAAATCAAAATGGTTTACAGATCTAAATATTAAAATAGAAATGCTGAACCGTCTAGAACAGTGGTTAGGTACAACTCTTGAAGACATCAGTGTAGGAAAAGATTTTATGAACAAAACCTCAGTTGTCTATGAACTAGCACAAACAATCAACAAGTGGGATCTCTTCTTATTAAAAAGCTTCTGCACAGCAAGAGAAACCACCAGCAGTGTGAAGAGACAACCCACAATGTGGGAAAAAATCTTCACCTGCTTTTCCTCAGCAAAGGTCTACTATCTCGAATCTATAAAGAACTTAAAAAGATCAGACCTCCCAAATTTAAAGACCCAATCTGAAAATACACATCTGAAATGAATAGACATTTCTCAGAAAAAGAAGTAGAAATAGCAAATAAATACATGAAAAAATGTTCAACATCACTGGTCATTCGAGAGATGCAAATGAAAACAACACTGAGATTCCACCTCACTCCAGAAAATATGGCTGCTATCACGAAATCAACCAATAACACATGCTGGCGGGGCTGTGGGGAAAGAGGAACCCTGCTCCACTGCTTTTGGGAGTGTAGACTGGTGCAACCACTGTGGAAATCACTATGGAGATCCCTCAAAGAACTAGGACTGGAAGCTCCATTTGACCCAGCTATTCCTCTGGGGGGTATCTTCCCCCCAAAATTACAAGTATCATACCCCAGTGATGTATGTGTACCCATGTTCACAGCAGCACAATTTGTAATAGCTAATACTTGGAAACAGCTTAAATGCCCATCAACTGCAGACTGGGTGATGAAAATGTGGCTTTTTAAAATAAAATGGAGTACTACTCAGCCACAAAAAATGAGAAATTAGAGACATTTATAGCTAAATGGATGCACATTCAGGCGATACTCTTAAGTGAAATTAATAGGACACACATGTATAAATACAGAATAGTTTCTCTTGTGTGAGAAACTGAAAGTGTAAATAAGGACTAAAACATATAATAGATAAAGTGAAATAGGAAGAAAAGGGGCAAAGGGGAAGTGGAAGTGGGAGTGGTATGGGAAAGGAAAGAACGGAATGGAATTAATATGAATAAATGGAAAAATGGAAACAAAATCTTTGTAAATAGTGAGGGGTGGAGGGGTTGAAGGGAGGGCTGGGCAAGGGTGAAAAATAAGAACCAAGAGAGATTACGTAAAGCTGCAAATTTCCAATGATGAATGTCATTATATTGTATACCTAAAATGTACCAATGATTAGAATGAATAATTGATAATGCAGAATAGGAATAAAAGGTCCAAAGGGGTAGGGGTAGTGGCAGAGGAAAGGAAAGAAGGGAAAGGAAAAATGATAAGAAATGGAAAAAATGGAAATAAAGTCTTTGTAAATAGTGAAGCATGGAGGGGGTGAAGGGAGGGCTAGGAAAAGAAAAAAAGAAATCAACCAACAACAAATGCTGGTGGTGTTGTGGAGAGAAAGGAACCCTTCTCCATTGTTGGTAGGAGTGCAGACTGGTGCAACTACTGTGGAAATCAATTTGGAGATATCTCTAGAAACTAGGAATAAAGGTCCAATTTGATCCATCTACTCCCCTACTAGGTATCTTCCTGAAAAAAGTGAATCATACCACAGCAATATATGCACACCCATGTTTATGGTGGCATAGTTTGTAAGAGCTAAATCTTGGAAACACCCAAAATGCCCACCAACTGGTAACTGAATAAAGAAAATGTAGCTTGTTATTTTTTATATACATATAAAATGGAGTACTACTCAGCCATAAAGAATGAGAAACTAGTTTCTCTAAGCTGGACCAGCTAGGTGAGAAGAGCAGCTTGAACCTCTGTGGCCATCCCAGGTCCCGCCCACACCATGGTGAGGTCTGCTTAGCTGGGTGGGCGCCTTTCAAGTTCCAATCCTCCCCACCCCGTGGCCTCTGGCCTTCCAGATTTTCTGCTACCTGGTCCCACACTACAGAAGCACAGGAGATTATAAAGACCCTTGTCCTGAGTACCACAAGATAGAGCAGAAGTTAGCAACAGAAAGAGGGCTTCTCAGGCTCCTTGATGAAAACTGAAGCTCAGTGGAAAAGTAAAGAGAATCTCTACAATAAAGGCACATCAGACCACTGTACTTGGTCTGCTGCTGGCTTTCTGAGACTCATTGACTCCTATATGCACACGGATTCCTACATTGCCTACTGTGACCACAGAGACATACCCTGAAGGAGGCCCATAATTTCTAGTGCTATTTGCAAAAAAGAAAACATAATTTTTTTCTCCAATTTTCAATTCTTACTTTTTACTTTCTCTCTACTGTTCAAAATTTTACTTTTCTTTCTTTTATCTTTTTTCCCCTCTCTCTCACTCACTCTCTTGCTGTCCCACATTGCTCCTCATCTTCCCATTTGTTCCTTTCTGCACTGAATTAGGATTTCTCCCTTATTGTTTTTTTCTTCTCTTTTTCCTTCCCTTGATTATCATTAGGTTTAAAGGAAAGTAAGTTTGGTATCTAGCCTCCCTGTGGTTGTTAGGTGATTCTATTCATATCATTGTTCTTTCGTTCTGCCATTTTTCTCTTGCCTTTAACAACTTCTTAGAGTTTGTGTGCTCTTTCTGTGTCTTTGGGCCTCACCACTAATCTTACCTGTTCTTTCTACCTGTCCCTCCCCCAACTCCTTTTAACTCCCCACTCAAAGGGGAAAGATGCTACATTGAAGAGCTTATTCATTATAAACTTAGGTTGGTCCTCAGTTTTAATTTAACTCACATAGTTAAAATTGATAGATTAATAACTACCACAAATTGTCATTTTCTAAGCTGTGTTTCATGCTATGGTATTGCTGACTATGTCTTTTGGGCTAACATGTTATGATTAATCTAATTAGTTTTCCTTCCTGGTATAAGGAAAATAAAATAGCCTCAGAGTCATTAGAGTCTCAAAATCCAAACACAAGCTATATCTGGAAGACACCTCTGAAAAGCAATCATTCCACAAGGGTTCTAAACAGAAACAATAAAGATACCTACATTAAGCAATTTTGAAATATCAACCCAGGAATTAAACCAAGGACAGTACCAAAAACAAAAATGAGAAGACAATTAAGCAAGACACAAATGCAGGCTTCCACACC
This sequence comes from Heterocephalus glaber, assembly GCF_053883595.1. NCBI lineage: Eukaryota > Metazoa > Chordata > Mammalia > Rodentia > Bathyergidae > Heterocephalus > Heterocephalus glaber. The sequence continues at coordinate 54,193,312 of NW_028258320.1, forward strand.
ACAAAAAGGAAATTCTGGGGGAAATGAGGTGGAAAAGTCTGACAAGCAACCACTTGGACACCCTGAACTGATAGCACAAGAAGTAACAAAGCAGATGCATGAGGTTCTAGAAAAATTCAAAGCAGAAATAATCTCCCAGATAAATACAGACATGGTGAGCAGAATGAAAGACATGATTAGAAGCTCTAGAGCAGAAACAGATAAGAAAATAGATGAGATCAGAAACCTGCTGGAACCCTCAATGCCCAGCATAAGAAAGAAATGGAAAACATGAAACAGATTCAAACAGATATACAAGAGATTAAAAACTCCATTGAAAGCATGCAGAACAGACTAAGACAATCTGAAGACAGAATATCAGATATAGAAGACAGGATTGCAGTTAAGGACCATGATAACAGAGATTTCTTAAAGATAGTAAGGGACCATGAGAAATCAATCCAACAGCTGCTACATGATGCAAAGAATAACGTAAGACTCATAGGAGTCCACGAAAAAACAGGAGAAAGTACAATTGACGTAAAAAAACTGTTCACAGAAGTAATAGTAGAAAACTTCCCAGTCAGAGTTAGAGAATTGGACATACAGATAAGTGAGGCACATAGAACTCCAACCAGCCATGACCAAAAAAAATCTACACCTAGACATATAATAGTCACAGAAACCCAACAGAAGAACAAAATCCTACAGGCAGTTAGAGAAAAGAAACAAATCACCTACAAAGGAAAGCCCATCAGAATCACGGCAGATTTCTCAACACAAATCCTCAAATCAAGGAGAGCCTAGAGTGAAGTATTTCAAGCCCTAAAAGAAAATAGTTTCCAGCCTAGACTGTTGTATCTGGCAAAATTATCTTTCAAAATTAATGGGGAAATTAGATACTTTCATGACAAAGAACACCTGAGAAACTTCATGAGCACAAAACCAGGACTCCAAACAATTTTAAGCAATATCCTAGAAAAAGACGATGAAGGTCACAACTCCATGAAGCCCAGCAGAGAGAAGGCACCATGCAAGGTAAAACAGTAAAGCGAAAGGAGGGAAAATAAGAAATAAAAGAGCCAACAACAGTAAAACAGCATGACAAGGATAAATCAATATCTCACAATTATAACCCTCAATGTTAATGGCCTCAATTCACCAATCAAAAGAAACAGACTAACAGAATGGATTAAGAAGCAAAACCCAGCAATATGCTGTATACAAGAAACACACCTAACTCAAAAGGAAATCCATAGACTGAAAGTAAAAGGATGGAAAACAGTTCTCCATGCCACAGGAACCCAGAAAAAAGTAGGCATAGCAATCTTATTTGCAGGCAAAGTAGATTTCAAACTAAAACTAATTAAGAGAGATAAAGATGGTCACTACATCCTTGTGAAAGGAACAATCCAAGAGGAAGAGATGACAATCCTAAATATATATGCACCAAATACGAATGCCCCCAACTATACAAAACAAACATTAATGGACATGAAAAACCAAGTAAGCACTAATACAATTGTAGTGGGGGACCTCAACACCCCTCTATCACAAATAGACAGATCAACTAGAAAAAAAATTAACAATGAAATTCTAGAACTGAACCAAGCTATTGAACAAATGGATTTAATAGATGTTTACAGAATGTTCCGCCCCACAAAATCAGAATACACATTCTTTTCAGCTGCACACAGATCATTCTCCAAAATAGATCACATGCTAGCTCATAGGACATAGCTAAGTAAATGTAAAAGAATTGAAGTTATCCCCTGTATATTATCAAACCATAGTGCAATACAATTGGAGATCAATAACAAAAGATACTGCAAAACTCCCACAAATACAGGGAAATTGAACAACACCCTTCTGAACAACCAATGGGTGACAGAGGAAATTAAAGAAGAAATTAGACAGTTTCTACAAGTAAATGATAATGCCAGTACAACATACAGGAATCTGTGGGACACAATGAAAGCAGTTCTATGAGGGAAATTCATAGCAGTGAATGCCCATATTAGGACATCAGAGACAACTCAGTTAAATAAGCTAATGCAGAGCCTCAAGCTCCTAGAAAAAGAAGAGCATAACAAACCCAAAGCTCGTACAAGAAAGGAAATTATAAATATCCAAGCAGAAATCAATACAATGGAGACTAAGAGAATGATATAAAAAAACAATGAATCATAGAGTTGGTTTTTTGAAAGAATAAATAAAATCAATAAACCTTTAGCCAACCTTGTCAAAAAAGGAAAGAAAAGGCTCAGATCCATGCAATTAAGAATGAAAAAGGTGAAGCCACAACAAATCCAGCAGAAATTCAGAGGATCATCAATACCTACTTTGAGAACCTGTACTCTAATAAAATGGGAAACACAGAAGAAATGGACAGATTCCTAGATACATACAAATTGCCAAAATTAAATGAAGAAGATATAGAAATTCTAAACACCCCAATAACAATGAGTGAAATTGAAAATGTAATAAAAAAGTTGCCAACAATGAAAAGCCCAGGTCCTGATGGTGTCACTGCTGAATTCTACAAGACATTTAAAGAAGAACTAATGCCATTACTCTTTAAACTCATCAAGGAAATTGAAAGGGAAACAAGGCTTCCAAATTCATTCCTGGAAGCAAGTGTTACTTTGATCCCCAAACCAGGGAAAGATCCAACCCAAAAAGAGAACTATAGACCAATCTCCCTAATGAACATAGATGCAAAAATCCTCAACAAGATACTGGCAAACAGAATACAGAGGGTCATCGAGAAGATCATATACCCTGGCCAAGTTGGATTTATCCCAGGGATGCAAGGATGGTTCAACATCTGTAAATCAATAAATGTAATGTGCCATATTAACAGAGTCAAGGACAAAAAACACATGATCATCTCAATAGATGCAGAAAAAGCATTTGACAAAATCCAACACCCATTCATGATAAAAACGCTACAGGAACTTGGAATAGAAAGGCTTTATCTCAACCTGATTAAGGCTATCTATGAAAAACCAACAGCCAACATCATACTAAATGGTCAAAAACTGAAAACTTTCACACGATAATCAGGAACAAGACAAGGATGCCCACTATCACCACTTCTGTTCAATATTGTTCTGGACACATTAGCCATAGCAATTAGAAAAGAGAAAGAAATAAAAGGAATAAAGATAGGAAAGGAAGAAGTTAAACTCTCATTATTTGCTGATATATGATACTTTACGTAGAAGACCCAAAAAACTCAGTCGAAGTCTTCTAGACCTAATTGACAGATTCAGTAGAGTAGCTGGATACAAGGTCAACACTCAAAAAACAATAGCCTTCTTATATGCAAATAACAGACCCATTGAGAGAGAAATTCTTGAAATAATTACTTTTACAATAGCACCTAAATAATGAAATATTTAGGAATCAACCTAACAAAGGAAGCAGAAGACCTCTACACTGAAAACTACAGCACTCTGAAAAAGGAGATCGAAGAGGATAAAAGAAAATGGAATGATATCTCTTGTTCCTGGGTAGGAAGAACCAATATAGTGAAAATGGCCATACTTCCAAAACTACTATATAGATTCAAGGCAATGCCAATTAAAATTCCAACAATATACTTCACAGAACTAGAGAAAACAATCCAAAAATTCATTTGGAAGCAGAAGAAACCTAGAATAGCAAGAGCAATTCTAGCCAACAGAGACATGGCTTGGGATATCACAGTCCCCAACTTGAAACTATACTACAAGTCTACTGTGATAAAAACAGCATGGTACTGGCAAAGAAGCAGACCTGAAGATCAGTGGAATAGATTAGAAGATGCAGAAACAACTCCAGACATACTCAGCCACCTCATCTTTGACAAAGGTACCAACCACCATCATTGGAGGAAAGATAGCCTATTTAATAAATGGTATTGGAAAAACTGGATTTCAACCTACCAAAGATTAAAACTAGACCCATACCTATCACTGCACACCAAACTAAGATCGAAGTGGATTAAGGATCTAAATATTAAGCCAGAAACACCAAACTTGCTGAAAGATAAGTTAGGTAGAACTCTCGATGACATTGGCATAGGAAAAGACTTTATGAACAAATCTTTAGTAGCACAGGAGCTAGCACCAAGAATGACAACTGGGATCTCATTGTATTAAAAAGCTTCTGCATTGCAAGAGAAACTACCAACAGAGCTAAGAGACAACCTACAATGTGGGAAGAAATATTTAGCAGCTGTACCTCAGACAAAGGTCTATTATCAAGAATATACAAAGAACTGAAAAAAATCAGACCCCCCAAATCCAAAGACCCAATTCAAAAATGGGCATCCAAAATGAACAGACATTTCCCAGACAAAGAAGTAAAAACAGCAATTAAATATGAAAAAATGTTCAACATCACTGGTCATTCAAGTGATGTAGATGAAAACAACACTGAGATTCCACCTCACCCCACAAAGATTGGCTGCTATCAAGAAATCAACAAATAACAAATGCTGGCAGGGGTGTGAAGAGAAAGGAACCCTTCTCCATTTTTGGTGGGTATGTAGATTGGTGCAACCCCTGTGGAAATCAGTATGGAGATACCTCAAAGAACTAGGACTACAGGTCCCATTTCACCTAGCTATTCCTCTACTGGGAATCTTCCCCAAAGAATTAAAAGAATCATACCACAGCGATATATGTGCACCTATGTTTATAGCACCACAGTTTGTAATAGCTAAAGCTTGGAAATAGCCCAAGTGCCCATCAACTGGAAACTGGGTGAAGAAAATGTGGTTTTTCTATAAAATGGAGTACTACTCAGCGATAAAGAATGAGAAACTAGAGACATTTATAGCTAAATGGATGCATATTGAGGCCATACTCTTAAGTGAAATAAATAGGACACACATGGGTAAATACTGAATAGTTTCTCTAGTGTGAGAAATTGAAAGCGTAAATAAGGATGAAAATGCTTAAAATGAATAATTGATAATTTGAAATAAGAAAAGGCCCAAGGGTTAGGGGACGGTGGGAGAGGAAGGGGAAAGGGAAGAAGGGAAAGGAAAAATTATGAGAAAGAAAAAAAACGTGGAATCAAACTCTGTGTAAATAGGGAAGAGTGGAGGGGGTAAAGGGTGCACAGTTAATGGGAGAAAAAATAAAAACTAAGATACATTATGTTCTGGTACAAACACCCAATGAGAAATGTAAATGTATTTTATACCTAAAGTGTACCAATAAATATATATATATAAATTTTAAAAAAAGAATGAGAAACTAGAAACAAGTTATATCTTAATGAATGCACATTGAGCCCATACTCTTAAGTGAAATAAATATGACCCACGAGTATATATTGAATAGTTTTTCTGGTGTAGAAAATGAATGTGTGAATAAGGATCATAACGTATAATAGATACTTTGAAATAGGAAGAAAAGGTCCAAAGGGGAAAGGGAAGTGGGAGATATATGGGAAAGGAAATAAGAGAAAGGAATAAACACGAGAAAAGGAAAAAATGGAAACAAAGTCTTTGTAAATAGGGAGAGGTGGAGGGGTTGAAGGGAGGGCAGGAGAATGGGGAAAATATAAGAACCAAGATACATCATGTAAAGGTACAAATTCCTAATTATCAATGTCATCATACTGTATACCTAAAACATACCAAAAACATAAATTGCCTCATGAGATCATGGAGGCTGGCAAATTTGAAGCTAGAGACTCTGGACAACTAATGGCCTAAGTTCTGGTCTAAAGGCCAGCAAGGTCAAGATCCAGGACAGTTGATGTTTCAGTTTCATCTAGAGCCTGGAAAAAAATTAAATCCTAGGTCAGAGATGGTCAGGCAAAAGGAAATCTCTCTTATTCAGTCTTTTATTCTATTAGAGCTTTCATGGATTAGATGAGGCCCACCTGTGTTAGGGAGTGCCATCTGTTTGACTCAGTTAACTGATTCAAATGTCACCTTCATCCAGAAAACCACCTCAAAGACATGCCCAGCACAATGACCACTCACCCCATAGCCTAATAAGGATGACACATGCAACTGACCATAACTTCTTACATACAGGGACACATTTATTAAACTTAGCAATTAACATTGGTACAATATGTTAAATAAACAGAAAGCTCATTAGAATTTCCAGATTTCTACCAATGTCCTTGTTCCATCCCAGAATCCAGTCCGGGACTCCACAGTGAATTTACTATCATGTCTCCTTAGCCTGCAACCTGTGGCAGCTTCTTGATTATGACTTTTGTCTTACGGCTTTAATAGTTTTGATAAGAACTGGCCTGGTATTTGTGCAATATCCCTTTACTTTGTTTCTCTGATTTTTTTTTATAATTAAACTCTTCTGCAAAAGGAGCAAAGAGGTACAGCCCCCTGCTCATGATGGTATGTGTCAGGAGTACCTTACTTCCACAGGACCTATCATTTGCTTACTGTGGTATCTGCCAGGTTACTCCAGCATGGAGCTGCTGTGTTTCCCTTCTCACATTTGTTCCATGGGGATTAAGTCTCTAGGTCCAGCCCTCTCACAGGGAGAAAAGAGGCTCTATTTCCTACACAGAAGACCAATCAGAATTTTTCTGTTGAGAAGACTGTTTCTTCTTTCTGTTCATTTGTCATTGAAATGTATGGGCCCAGGTGCTCTTCTATCGATGTAGGGTTATAATTCAACACCAAGGTCCCCTCTTCACAAGCTCTGCACTGACACCACAGCATGGGCCTTGTGGCTGGCCCAGCTACCATCCTTCAATTTCTGAGGACTTTTTACCTTATTTTCCCTTCTGCTGTGGCACAATGCTTCCTTGTGTGGATTTCTGGGAGTTTCTGCTGCTGAGATGACAAAGGTGGACATTTGGGTGGGCCAGACCTTGCACAGCTCTGAGCTGAACACATGACCCCTCCACAGGCATATACCCTGAAGTTGTGGCTCCATGCAACACCCCCATCCTATGTACATGGGGTCATCCCAGACCACCAGCCCAGGAATGGAATTTGGCCAACGGTAAAGCAGCACTTTGGGGGCTCAGCAATCCAAGATCACTGTCTCAACCACCACGAAGTTGTAATCACCACAACATCCACCTTGTGCACAAAGGCACTGGGATTTGTTGCCTGGCAGATATAATGTACCTGGAAATAACATTTGCTTTATGTAAGCAAATGAAAAAGCAAACACATCCATTCCCTGCTTCCCTGATGCCATGGGCTTCTGTGGAATGAGGCTTGGCAGTGAGGCTAAGGTGCCATCTATCCTGATAAATGAGTCCCAGCTGCAGCTGCAGTCATCTAACATAATGATGCTAGAGACCAAGGGGAAGTGAATCCTCAGTTCTTTGAGTAGATTCATCATGGCTTCAGAAACTGAAGTAAAACAGAGGCAGGGGAAAGACAGAGAGACCTATGGATTTAGTCTGCAGCAAATAGTCCCAGAGCCACACTGGTGTTCAAGTGTGTGATTTTGAATAGGCTTCTATTTGCTGATAGGAAGCAGAGATAGTCTATAAAGGGGTTGTGACAAGGCTGAGGGCTAAGCCCTGTCTCCAAGCAGGACTCCCCTTGTTGATTGTAGGAGCAAATCCATCCCTGTTCCTGAGGAAATCTAGGAAGATGTGGGAAGAAAGAAGTACCAGGAGAAGTCACCAGCCCAGGATGGAGAAGTTCATTCAGTCATGGGTGCATATGCTAGAGGCAGGCATTTAAAGCCAGCACAGGAGCAGAGAATGGGGCCCAGAGGAGACAGGGACCAGCCTTGGTTACACTGTATCACTTACCCCTACCCACTCCAAAGGGAGTGACTAGACATGCCTCTATCAGTGTCCGAGGTCTCCAAGATAGGAACCAGAGGAAGACAAAAAGGAGGGTCCCCAAAGTGGGGCAAGGAAGCTGTGGTAGAAAGGAGGGGGAAGGGGCAGCAGGTAGACACAGGCTGGTAACAAGACAGGGACAGCCTTGGAAAACCACACCTGGGAAGTTGAGGGGCTATTGTGCTTCCACTTGAGGTCTAGACAAACCCAAAACCCATGCTGTGGGGCAGAGGCACTCAGGGAGCCTTAGGTAGAAAACACCAGAACTTTTATTGATCGGGTGGAAAATATTGAGTTACTATTTGGGCGGAGATTGAGAGGTGTCCATATTTGTACAAAACAGTTGGCGAGTGACATTCTAAAGAAGGAGGAAGCTGAGGAGTCGGCAGCACAGAAGCAGGATAGACCTGCAACACAGGTGCATCTCAGAATGAGTGGGGACCTAAGCACAAGTGAGGACCTCAGTGGGGTAGGGAGCGCAGCAGAGCAGGGCCTAATGAACCAGGTGAGGTCAGGCATCTGTGCTCTAAGAATGTTTTCTTTGGAGGCCTCTTGGCCTGTCAGCCACAGGAGGCATGGCCCCAGCACTATCAATGGAAATCTTGGGACTGGAAAACCACTGCAGATCTGCTTCCAGCCAAACCTGAGCTCCTGCTCATTCCCAAGTGAATAGCAAAAAATTAAGCAAAAGATAGACCCCAAGGCCAGTGAGACCTCCTTGTCCAGCCTCGGCTGCAGTACTCCTTTCTACAGGCTCCAGAGCACCACTCTTGCCTCAGAGCTACAAAGTGAAAACTTGGTCCCAGCATAGCCTCCCAGCTCTCCCTTATTGCAGGGGAGGCCTCTACCTCTCGGACTTCTAGAAGGAGGAAAGGTCTGGCCAAAGCTGTTGTGGTTCAGATGTGGAATACTACATTCTAACAATAAGCACCAATACGCACCTAAACTCTATGTGCCAGATGCAGCATTTCAATAGTTATGCTGAAAGGATATTAAACATTTCAAAAACTATGCATCAATAGTCTATGTAGGATTGTTCAGAGAATTATTTGTCCAGAGGGCCTCACTCTGACCTTAACCTTGCCTTTAAAGCTGACCGGTGAATAATCTCTCCTGCGAAGTTTATTTGGACTATTGGATCTATCTGCAAATATTTAAAACAGACCCAGAGAGCCATCATAGTAGATGATTAAAAAACTGATTTGCAAGGAACTGGGCTGAAGAAAATTGTGTGTGCCTGTGTAATATATACACAAACACTGTTTTTCAAATGTGAGGTTGACCAAACCCGTATGTTAAAATGGTTTTATTTCCAGAGTCCAAATCCATCAGATGTTATTTATTTGCTATTCAATGTTTAAACAAAGAGGGAAATTCTCTCCCCTCAAGCAAATCAAGGCCAGGACAACAATCTTGCAAAGGTCAGATTCTATCACTTTGGCTAATTGGACCTGTCTCCAAAGTCACATACTTTGTCAATACTTCAAGGGCAGCAGAGGGCACTGTGGGCTGCTTAGAATTGATGGGGCAGGAGGCTGAGTCACTGGGGTCTGGACTGAACACCCCAAGGGAGTCCCATGACAAGGTTCCTGCATGGTTTTTTAGGCAAGAGATGGGGGTAGGTGAGCAGAGGTGCCCTCATCAGTGTCCAGGTGAGTGACTGACTACACTGTGCTTCAGTAACTGATAGCTTCCCAAGTTCTGTTTATAACTTTGAGCTTTGATTTATTTTGACCCCATAAAATCTACAATGTCCTCCCTGAGCTAGGAATGGACTTTCAATGCACTCAGAACAGTGTGTGTGTCATGGGCTACACCAGAGCAATGCCAGAGGTCAGTACTGCAGCTAAGTCTGGCCTTGTGCTCTGTCTTTTTCTTAGTTTTGTGCTGTTCACTTGGGGCTTGAATTGCAAGAGTCTTTCAACTGAAAATGCAAATTAGGAAAATATGTTCACCAAACCCACTCTTTCAGTGTTCAAATAGTCTTCTGTTCCTACCCTAAGAGAGCTTCCTAATGTAGCACAAGAAGTACAAGAGAACCACAAAGAGCAGAAAATCAAAATTATTCTTCCCTGGAGAAACCAAACACAAGATAATGAAAATTACAGTAGTTCTGAGGGGCCCTTCCGAGGTGCCAAGTGCTGAAGTTCAGAGAAGCTAGAATTTGTCAAATTCATTCTGATGATCAACAGGCTCAAATGCACCTTTCTGTCTTCCTCCTTTTGACATGGTTGTGGTTGTCACATTAATGACACATTAACGTGGAAGTTTTGCAGATTTCAGTCAAAATAGGCCTGGTTTAAACAATGTGATATGGCAGGACATAATTGAACATTGTGGTAATCTTGTTTTACTAAACTCTGGAATGTTCTGAATTTTTTTCTGTTCTTTCAAGAATAATTTAATGAATCTCCTGCAGCTGAATTGCCGGCAGAGCTCGTAGTCACAACCCAACAATCCTATCAGATGGGATTGCTGTACGATCAATTCTATTAGGTCACTAGTGCAGCTGTCAGGCCAGCCTGGGCACTGTGCATAAGGTCATTGTCAAAGAAAAACAAATCCAGAGTTAGGTAAGGGGAGACAAATATTCAAAAGGATTATTACAGTACAAAGAAGGGTATTATTGCAATAGAGAAAGGAGGATTATTGCAATATAGAAAATCTCAGACCACGAGTTCTCTACAAACTTGTTTCAGAGAGTAAAACCTTTTCTTCTACCCTTTTAAATTTAGTGTCTGGGGTCTGCAAATTAAACTAGCAAAAGACAGATTAACCAGATAAAACATTTATTTATGTATGCACTGCATATAATGCAATGCTCAGTGTTCAGTAATTCAAAGCAGCCCAATATAGAGAACTTGGGACAAGCACATGTAACTCAGTAAGGGAGGGAAAGTGTCTCCCATGGACATGGAGGCCACCCTCGAAGCCAAAAGGCCCTCTGAGTTTGGCCACCCTGGGGCTCAGAGGGGCCAAAGGGAATCAGTGCATCTGCCAAACAAAGATCCCAAGAGTTGAGCAATCTCCTGAGTGCAATGGCTTATTGAGCGTTTATCGCATTCACAGCAAGAGAGAGAGGAGCTCACCCATAGCATAAACTGAAAGTCAGAGGCAGTGGCCTATGGTGGAGGATCTTTCTTCCACCCAGCCAACATGCCATAAGAACACAGGGTGCCCAATGGGCAGCACTGGCACTCAGTGATCTAGGGACTGAGCACTGGAGTTCAGGATGATGCCAAGACCTGTACAGCTGGGCAGCCAAGCAGGATGTCTGGGCAGGCAGACTGACACCCACAAATAGCTGCAGAGCTCCAGCATCAGCTCTGCAAAGAGCAGTACCTGGGGCAAAGCCCACAAGCATTGAGCCAGAAGCCTGAGCCAAAGAGCAGCCGGAGGCTTCAGCTTTTATGCTATGCAGAGTTTAATACAACCATGTGGTAATCTTATGGTAGTGTACAAATAACAATGTGCTAATCCTATGGTGGTAAAAATATGTTTTTTATGGTAAATATGTACTTTTTATAGAATGTATTTTTATAAGTTGCTTATATTTTTATCTTGTGAAAGGGTTCACAAGATAAGGTTTTTGGCATGCAGACCATAAGATTATCACACTATATGGTTACCACGCAGGACACTGGTCACATGATTGTCACAAACTAGTTTAGATTCAGAAAGTAAGTTTAGAACCAGACAGAAATGTAAAATGGCTTCTGTCCTGCTCACATCAGGAAACATACAGGACAGAAAAGGCTTTCATGGGATGAACAGGACGTTTTCCATCATTATCACAAATTTTTAGAAAGACAAATGAGAGATATGAAAGTGTGATGATGTTTGTTTATGCAGGCATCTTCCATCCTCTTCATGGACATGAAATGCTCCTAGAGAGGGGACTTATGGCAGGTTCACTCTTGGCCTCTCTCCTGGAAACAAATGCACCATGAACAGAAAATTTGTTACAACCACATTTCCCAGAAGCAGCTGCTCATACTCAGACAAGGGAAGCTCCACACAGGCTTTTCATGCGACTGCTGAGTCTCAAATGTCTTCAGCTTCACTAATCTTCATTCCAACTCTGGAGTTCCAAGGAGGTCTGCACATAAGACTCAATTTGGTCAGGTCAAATTAGGTGGCATTTTTTCAGTGAAGATAAGTACATCATTACATAGCAAGCATGGAAGTTTAAAGACTCTGGGTATGGGTGCCCAGGCAGACAGGGAATATCTGAGTTTCATCTCAGTCATTGGTTCTCTGTCGCAAGCCACGCTAAAGTACCAAAAAGTAGGAGGGTTAACTGCTCCTGTTATCCAAGATCAGAGTGCCCACCATCCCTGCATCCTCTGGACTACCTTCAGGACTGACTGGTCATCATGGAGACAGTCCCCTCATCTGCCATTTCAGAGTGGGAAATTCTTGGGAGTATTGTGTTGCCAGCATCCCCTTCAAACCCTTGCAGACATTACCCTTCTCACTGCCAGCCTCTGGGGTAGGCCCAGCCACTTCAGGCCTGGGGTACTTCCTTGAAGGCCATCAAAGCAGGAGGGATGAAGCCCTCTCAGGCACTGCACCATTTTTAGTGTGGCTGTTGAGAACAAATGTTAAGAAAATGGAAGAAAAACAAATCAGGGATTCTAGGAACTGACCTTTGACAGGGAAGGCAGAAGAGTGACTAGAGGAACTTAGATCACAGAACCTCTTTTGTCAGGGTCAACAGGTGTTGGGACAATACTTACTGCCCCCCATATTGGAGATCCTGGAAGACAGCATCAGTACAATTATAATCACCTGTGTGAAGGCTCCAGGCAGACTCACCTGCTTCTCTTTTACGGATAAGGGCCTCTTGGGCTGCTTTCCAGGTTAATCCAGTGACTGTTGTGCGCAAGCCTCAGGGGCTAGTTATCTCTTTGGAATGGACTCCAAGAGGAAGGGATAGGACATTTGGGGATAATAGTGGGAGAGAGGGGAGCATTAGAAAAGCAATGCTTAGAGCACTGAGAAGCTAGCAATTGGTTGAAAAGGAGTCAGGTGAGAGTTAAGACAGAGAGGAGGGTCAGAACGGAACCAGGTCTCAGTCAGGGATTTGGTGGCACTTCTCCACAGCCAAAGCAGATGTCCATGTAGAATGGTATGGGGACGACAGCCTCACCCTTGACATTTCGGGTAGATCAGGGCAGAGGAGTCAGAGAGGAGGTGAGGAGAGACTGAGAGCTGAGGAAGACTTCCAGAAAAATATCTCTCCTCCCAATGCTGGGCATGGCTATAGAGGGTTTGCAGTTTGACTCTGTTCTTGGGATGTTTCTAGTATGTTCCCTGCATCTTCCAAATATCTGCTTTGTTGCCTTGCAACACCATGGGAATCCCATATACAGCTTGTTGAGTGCTGTAAGAAAGCCCTTTTAAGCGGATCAAAAATCGATAATTTTTGGTTTGTTTCCAGATAATTACCATAACAGCTTAAGAAAAAGAAAAGCAATCATGGCATTGGGTTTGAGTGCATTACCTTGGGGCCCACAGAGCATGAAGCAAATGTTTTTCATATAGAAATCTTGTGCCATGAGCTTTCACCCCAGGGGCCAACCATGGAGATAGCAAAGCTGCTTTATTACTCTGTCAAGATGCATATGGATCAGGGATTATAAATCCCAGGCACCCAGTCCCCTCCTGGCCTCACAAGTGGCTTCATCACTTTCACCTTGACAGTCTGTTTTTTTATAACAAATTCCTAGACATCAGGGAAGAAAATGCAGGAGTGAAACACAAACAACTTTTATCTCCAGAGCACCAAAAATTGACTTGGGAAAGTTTCCTGTGGTGGGTCTCAGGGGCAATGAGGCTAAGCACAAAGCACTTTAGTTTTCCATCCATGGACTGCTGATGAGCAGGCTGGAGGGGCCACACCAAGCAGTGCCTGAAACCCCAGCAGCCCTGGGCTCACAGACTGCATGGTCTTATCCTTCATCCTGAAGTGCCCAGCTCTGGGAGCTTTTTCTCCTTGGGAAGGACAAAGAGAATCTGTGCTGCTCCAGACTTCTGGTGGCCATGGAAGCAACAAGAATCCAGCAGAGGGAGGAAAGCCAGGGAGGTGTAGACAGAAAAGCTTCCTCATTTGCAGGGAGATACAAGAGATTGGGCTGGATCTGACACTGAGAGCCTGAAGGCTCTGCTGACCCTGCCAGCCCTGTCTGAAGGCTGGACAGGAGGACAAGGTACCTCACAGCAAGACACATACATGTAACAACAGCAGGAATGGTCCCTGCCTCACCAGGCAGCTCTGCCTCTGCACTATGAGTGAGCGGAGCAGAGGAGCTTCTAACTCTGACTTGGCCAAGCCAAGAAGTGGCTGCTAAAGATAAAATGGAGACCAAGAGCAGATACCCGGGGATGGCGGCAGACTGACTGCCAAGTAGGAGCCCAGGCTGAGATGGTGCTCGGTAAGGGGACTAGGAAGCTCCTGAAGCTGTACCACCTGCCCTTTCTTCCTCCTGTTAAGTCAGGAGAGCAAAGACTCTGAATGGCCTTTTGGCTGTTAATGTCTGTGAGATTTGAGGAAGCTGGAAGTGAATGCTGTGTATGGGAACCCTGAGGGGTTGTGTCATGATCAGAGTCCTAAGGGGTCTTCCTGAGCTTCCTTCTCAGCATGTCAGGGCACTTGACTTTATATCTCCAAATTTCTGCATTGTCAGCAAGCCCCTCAGTCCCTTACTAGTCCTAGAAGGGGCTATTACTCTCCAAAAAGCATCCTGGGTTTTTTAAACATAAAAACATAATTGCATATTTTTCTTTATATTCTTAGAATTCTCTGATAATATTCTTTAGTGTTGTAATTAGTCTGTATTTTCCATTTCTGTCTATTCCAGTTCTCCCACTGATTAGGCCTTTCCTGGTTTCAGCAGTTAAAGGTGAGATGAAAGTCAAGGGGACTGGTCAGAGGTTATAGCCAGAAAACTGCCATGTTTTCAACAAGTCTTTTACTAGAATCTCCTGAATTTGATCATTTTGCTGCAATTTTTGGGCTCAAGTCCAATCTTCTTTGATAGTTTGGCTCCTGGGATGGCCAAAAGCAAACATTTTCCAATTCTTTTGCTGTCTCCAATTTTCTTATGATTCCTGGCATCTTCTCTGATTTGTACTAAGTCCCTGCTCTGTGCTTTGGACTTTGATTGATTGATGGAAACACAAGAAGCCTAACAGGGTAGGGAGAGTTTTGCAGGAAGGGAACACATGATCTATGGTTTCTTAAGCTTCTCAGAAACCCACAGGTTTGGGAAATTCATTTACTGTACCATGAAGTTCCCACGGAATTAGAGTTTAAAATCAATGGTGTGACTTTCCCCTGAAAGGTGAGGCTTTCTTCAAAGCCAACAGTGGGATGGGCTGCACTCCTGGCTGGGTATGGAGGTGGTGAACAAGAAAAGATGCCATCTCGGGGAAAGTTAGAAGAATTAAAGACTCTGCACATTAAATTCTATAATCGATGATGCTGAGCACTGGGGCTGGAAAACTGGGAAAGGAGTGAGCTAAGTAAATAGGTGACACAGAGAGGGGACTAACCTGAGAATGGGGATCTACTTTCTTTTCCTGTTTGGTGCAGGAGTCCTGATAGTTCATTCAGAGCATGGAGAAGCCTCACAGAGTGCCCAAACTAGGTGGTTCCTTTCTTTTAGCACTGCGGGGCCACAAAGAATGAAGACCTTGTAAAAATGAAACTAATCTCCAATTCTCAAAGGTCCCTGTGATGTTTCTTCTTTCTCTACAGATATGCAAAGAGGTGGACCATCACAAACACAATGCAAGGTGCTGAGGCTGGGGATACATGGCTAAGGAAGAGGTTGACCGCAGAGCAGAGGCAGATTGGCTGTGAAGGCTGTGTTCAGCACTCTTGTCTGGAAACTGGCCTGGTATTCTGACCCACTCTACCCTCTGGCCCTGCTAAACATGAGTGTCTCCATTTGCCCATTTTCTATGGCATCTCTTACGCCCGTCAGAGACAGAACAAGAGACCTATTGCCTTTTCTTCCTTACACAAGAACTACAAGAAGCAGAGTTGCAAGAGCACATAGGTCAATCTCCATAATTGGATCTCCTTTTTCCTCTGGCTTCTGGCTCACCTGATGGGGGCACCAGCATGGGACAAGAGGAATGAAGAAGAGCAAGTTCAAGTCTTTCTGCCCCTGAGCCCTTGTTGCCTCTCTTGGACTCTGGCAGTGAATGTGTCTCTGCCTATAACTGTCTCTATTAGGCTGCCCCTATTTTTACCAGGACCTGGAAACACTACTCCCTTCCTCCTGCCTCCTCAGACTTAAAGATGTAGATGTCCTGATACTGCCTCTACTCCTGAGAATTCTACCACTGCTCTGGGATACAATGAACCCGTCACACAGCTTAAAGATACTCCCTTAGCTAGGTCTCTGAGGTTGCTCTCTCTGTCCTGCCAGGGGACTGACTGACACAGCACCCTGCTCAAAATAGTACTTCCTTCTATGTCTGCCTGCTTTTGCTTTGGTTTTCTTTTAGTTTGTAGAGTCTATCACATGTTTATTACCTCATCTCTTTATCTACTTTCCCATTCACTAGGAGGGGTCAAGGCCCTTGATTGCTGTATGAGAATTGGTTGTGGTGCTGAAAATATCTTTCCATGAGAAATGTCAGAAATATGCCTCTTAGAAGCTGAATCCCAACCCCTGATACTATGCCTACATAAAGTGTCATGATTCTGCTTCCATTTCCTGTCTGCTGAATTTTGATCCAAGTCTGTCCTCCTTGAAAATTGGGGTCTTCCACATGGGCATTGATGCATCCTGAGCATATCATATCCTCAGCTCTTTGAGAGCTGATCCATAGTTCTGGGTCCTGAAGGAAATGCACACTCACAGTTCTTTCCTGATCTCCTCACCTTCTGACTGCCCAGTTACAGCATAATTCCAATCTGTATAATGGGTACACCAGCTTCAAAGGAGACTCCTCCTTCCCACTAGAGCCCACATTTTATGAACACAGCTGGGACACAAAGGTAACTTGGTGACACAGTGGTGATACAGTAGAGGAGCTCCTACCTACCCAGACCTCATCAGCATTGGAGAGGTTGGTACTAATTAAACCAATTGTCCAGATGGCTCTGCAAATTGCCCAAACCTTACTGAAAAAGAAATCTCATGCCATTTAGTTAGAGCAATGATTTTTTTATGAACAACATAATTAGAAAATGTATGTTAATGGAATGTGATAATACAGTAACAAAATTTATGCTCTGTCTTCTTTCACTGTGTCTGAGATACCAAGAGTCATGATGCTGTCAGAAACATCTTGAGTCATCACGGAAGAGCCAAGACAATGCTGCTGCACATCAGGATGCACACTTATCATTGTCATTTACATAATGGAACATTCAGTCCCCCACCAGCCATGGAGGATATGAAATTTGGGGGTCGAATTTGAGAGAATAAAGTTCTACCTAAGATCATACACTAAGTCATTGATGGTCCCAGTTAAGCCCCACAGAGCTCTCTGAAGATCAGTCTCCTCCTCTCTGAAATGGGGTCTTAGGGACCGAAAAGGCCTACAGAATGTTGAAAAGCAGGATGTGTTCCAGGGATAATAGACATTTTATACGTGGTATTCTTTGAAAATACACTGGGATGTGCTACAGTTAAGAGATACGCCAAGTTCTGATATACTTGGCTGCCTTACGGTAGACAGAAAGCCATAGGAGGGATGTTTAGCCAAGAAGAAGCAAGGTGCTGGGAGCACAAGTTAATTATGGGCAGAAGCTAGAAATAGAGCCAGGGCCAGATACCCTACAAGGTCCGAATGCCCCACACTTTTCAGGAGCATTCAGTATGGCATCGACTACACTCACAGGAGAACTGGACTGAGCTAGCTGCCTGCAGATACAAGCAAAGAGGAAAATCCCAGAAGGTTTGGAAGCATGTGGCAGGGTTGCCAAAAACCCTGCAGAATTGCTATTCACTCTAGGTGAATAGAGCTGGATGTGGGGGAGGATGCACTATTTAAATAAACACCAGGGCCATACTAGGCTTCTATTTCAGTTTATAGGTCATGTTCACACTGCAAGGGAACCATGGGGTCTGTGTTAATCTTGCCAGCATGCACCAGGGTTACATCCTCCTCCCCAGGCCCCACCTGGATATTGAATTCCCTGTATTTTCCCTGCATAGTGTCCTCTCCTCCTATAATCTTGTCTTCCATTCTGACTGCTTCTGCCACTTTTTCTGGCCTCTCCCAGAACCTGTCATTACCAGTCATTGCAACCCCTCTCTTAATTCAGATTCAAGAATCTTTTCTCTGGCCAGTGCCTTTGGCTCCCTCCCTCCACCACTCCTATTCAGACCATTCTCCCTACATAAGCATATTTAGCCCTGAGACTTTACTTCAGCCTCACTAGCTCTCACCTATCACATCTGCACTCTTACTTGGGCTACATTTCTTGGTTAATTTTTACAATGCCTCCATACATCTCCTGGGCCCCCTGTCTTTGTTTCACTATTCAGCTAAATTTAAATCGAGGGTAAATCTACTTCTCTGTCTTCTTTGTGCTGACTATCTGTGGTGGATGAAACACACACATATATTAACAAGTGTTATTACTCCAAGTTCACAACCATCATGGGCATCCCAATGCTACAGAAATCTTCGAAATATTTTTCTTGCATATTATTCTGCCCCCTTCCTATATTTCCTCTGCAACTCCTTCTGCCTACTGAAGCCTCCAACAATGCCTTCACTATGTAACACCCAGCTGCCCTTGCCCCCTGTTTCACCAGGAAAGTGGAAACAATAAGAATAGAATTTCCACTCCACACATCTTTCCAGTTTGACTCCATGTACTTTCTCTTCCCTCTGTTTCCAAACCCCACACCCTTTTTCCTAGTCATGGACCTCACTACAGCAATTTTCCCTCTCCCTTCAGCACAGCCTGATTTTCCCTCACTGGATTTCCCAACAGCACAGAACATGCATGCAGTAGCTTTTTTTCCATGTAAATGAAGGAAAGCATTCCCCAACCATCCTTCCCCTGCACATGCTGCTCTACCTCCTTACTCTTATAGTACAACTCCATAAAAGCTGGTGTTGTCTTAAAATGTGGAATGTTAGTTACAGGTGTCTACCATCACAGTGAATGGTCCCTGTCATCCAGATACCTATATCCCAAACCAAGGAGCCACTCTTGCTTTGTATCCTATCATCTGCTCCACACCAAAGCCATCAGAAACTGGGTTCCTTCTTACCATTAATCTTGAACTCCTATCTGTCATCACCAGACCCACCATCCTAGATCATCTTTACTAGTCTCTCAATTCATGCTTTCATGTCCCTTCTTTCCACAGAGGAACCAGATTGGTTCATTGTATTTAAACATCTGAGTATGAATCTCTGGTTTAAATATCCACTAACTTCTCATCATATGTGGGATGAATGCCATATACTCCCCATGCCTATGGTGTCTGATAACATGGCTTCCACCTGCTTCTGTGATTTCATGCTAAACTTCACACCACAACATGCAGTGCTCCAGATACCATCAGCCTCCTCTCGTCTAAAACAAACCAAACCCGCTTCTACCACAGCTCCTTCTGGTCTGCAGGTGCCTATCAAGAATACCGTTCACCCATCTGCCCCAGCATCATCCCTCCTTGTCATTCCATTTCAGCTCAATGTCCCCATTCAGGAAGCCTCCTTAGACATACACTGTGTGTGCCCATTGCCAACACTGCCCATCAGAGTTGGTGTTGTCAATAGGGATGTTTTGCTTATTCTTCCGATCCTTATGAGAATGCAACATCCTTCAGGGTGGGTATTATGCTGTGCTGTTGGATAGGACATCACCACCACCAATGCCAGTGTCCTAAATAGCAGGTACTCAATAAGTACATGTGGATCAATAGATAATAACGGAAAATGATGGTAACAATTTCTTGCACTTCTTTGAAGTGTCATTTTCTGGTTATGTGTCTCATTTGCACCTTCTCTTAGTTCTAACAAACCAATTCCTACAATGTAATGTCTTACTATTCCAACTTTATAAGTGAGAAAAAGGAACCTTGGAAAGATGTATGATTTGTTTGCAGTCACAGAACTAAGCAGTGACAAAAGCAGAGTGGGATTCCAGGTTGTGCTGACACCAGGACCTCAGTTGTTCTAATAGATTTCATTTGAGAATAAAAAATGTGGCAACAAGTAGTTGGGCATAACTTTGACTTCCTTGTTCTTCCTGAAGCATGGAAAATAAAGGACAGTTAAATGATCCAGTCCTAAAGTGGAATGAGACAAAATGTACCATAATTTCAATTGTTTTCCAAGTGATTTCAAGCAAAGTCACTGGGTCATCCACTCATATACAATACTGATCAAAATGAAGCAAGTCTATTTTATTCTAAAAATAATATCCTTTTAAAAAAAATTTTATGCTTACAAGTGCTCTTTAAACTTCCCTTTTAATGTGTGGCACTGTGAAAGGGGTTATGGTGCATCCATATCACCCTCTCCAACATGACCTAGAAAAGTAGGTGCATTAAACACTAAGCTACATCCTTGAGTGCCATGTAATTATTTCCCCCAGGAATATGTGTGTTGACAACTGTAAAAGTTGTACTGAATTTTATCATGTTAATCAAATAATGCTCTGTAGATAGAAATGGTGGCTCGGTATTTTAATCCAACTTGCAAAGCATTGTATACTTATCTCATTGAAAACTCACTGTCAAATAACACAATAATATCTCAGGATCTCAACAATCATGCACAAGATGAATGCATCCCTCTCTTTCCCCTCAGTAGTTGGCTTATGTCACAATGTCTCTGACATACAAGCAAATGTGTCTCTCACCCTCTTGATGATCTGAAAGGTAAAGGTCCCTAGACAAATTATTTTCCTGAGTCTTCTGACTGTGTTTTCAGCATTGACTTGAGAATGCTGGCAGTGTGTGGCTCACCATGATCTAGCGCAAGTGCCCACCTCATCACCTCCCTAGGTCTGATATAACCACTCCAAGATGGCATGAATGGAGCTCATTCACCTGATTTCTCCCAGGAGCCATCAGACACATTAGTCTGCTCCCATGCTCTGGGGGTGGATCTGCAAGGTTTGCCAAGACAGATGTGTTATTCCAGGTATGAAGCATGATGAAAAGGCCATTGAGGGGGAAGCAACTCAGTGATAGGCTTTTCCGTCCTAAATGGATAGGCCCACTCTTCCCAGTCATCACCCTCACCCCTCCTTCCCTTTATGTGTTTCCTTTCTTCTCCGCAGGAATACACTAGGTTAAGTGCAGTAAGATGACAGTCAGTGGCTTCAAAAAGACAAATCAACACAAATTTCCATGTAACCAATTTTTCTTTTTCCTATCAGAGAAAGTCAAGTTAAGCCAGTCATGCAGAAAGAGCACTGAACTCTGGGCGCACATGTAATTGCTAGAGTTTAAGGATATTTTCTAGTTATAACTATGAAGAAAATTGCCCTTGTAGCTTATCACTTTTCCTGGACACGTTTCTCTAAGAAGGCAGTATTTTTTCTTAAGGCACACACAGCTTTGATTGCTAGGAGCTTGTAGTTTCTGTTCCTAATTACTAAATTAATTAGCTCTCAATATAGTGGCTTGTTTCCTACACAGATAAACACTGTTGTTTTAAATAAGGTAATAGCTTGAACACATTGCAGCACATGCAATGTCTTCCTTTCCTTCACTCTTTTAAAACTCACCAGGTCTTGAATAGGGCATATTATTTATTAAAAGCATAACTTTATTTCCTTGACTCAACAGTGTTTGTTTTCCCTTTTGTGTACTACCAATTTGATATTCTTTTTTTATTCTGTTTTCTAACATGAAGTGATTGTCCTCGATTAAAGAGTTCAGGAATTTATAGCCCATTTTTCTCAGCTCCACAGTCCAATGCTGTATAATAGCTACCACTACTGATTCTTTCAACTATGGCTTATTCCAATCCACACTGCACTAGTAATCAGCTTCCTACTCAGATCTTGAGCACAGCCCTTCAGAATCTGTGCCAATGGATGGGCTAATCACAGGTCCCAGGGTGCATTTGGACCTGGATCTTGGGTGAGCTGCTTCTCCTGGAACCCATGTGGGATGTCATAGCTGCCTGCAGGGTGAGTGAGTGTCTGCAGCTCCAGGATGCCTAGAGGCAGGTAGCAGCATACAGGCTTTGCAGCAGTATTTCCAGTTTGTGAGGTAGGACACTGCATCCAGTACTATCCTCCAGAGACACACTTGGGGACACAGGAAGGTAGGTGGTAAAGGCCCTGAATGAAAACTTCTGAGACTTGGCAGGTGACCTGCATTCTCAGTGTTGACCCAGGAAGGCACTGTTCACACATAGCATGGCCCATGGGAGGACACCAGGAGGCAGAAGTTTGAAGCTGGAAATCCAGGACAATCTCCAGAGTGGGAGGAGCACAAGCTTCCTGCTAAGCCTCTTGCAGGTGGACAGACAAGGATGACCTGGGCTGGGAGGAGCTCATGATGGGGCAGCATTGACAGGAAGCTAAGAGGACCCCTGCCCTGCAGTCCATATGATAGGCCTATGCAGCTGAGAGCAATGGGTGTGCATTTCCACCTGAAGGCAGGGCAGCTCTAACAGCCCAAGAACTCCCAGGAAGCCACTCACCTCTTCTGCATCGACCCAGTGCACAAGTGAGGAGCTGCAAAGACCATTCTATATTCTTCCAGTCAGCAGGAGCCTCCCAGGAGCCCACACTATGTTGGGCCTGGTGGAACACTGGGAGGAGGAGGCATCAGGGGCTCCGGTAAACTGCTGTATGATGCTTGCCCATCACCCTGATAGGGGATATTGGGGGCTGCATCCCAGACGTGCTCCTTGCCAAATTCATAAATCTTACCAGGAGAGCTATAACGAGCAGTTTCCAGGTTTATTTTGTCTAAACTCATCTGCCCATCTGGACTAGAGGAAATCTGGGGAAAGCACTTGCAGATGGTAAAGGGCACTGCGGTGGTCAGCATGTGAGAGGAGGACTCCAGCCTCAGCTGCCCATCTGAGCTGGCCCCATGCTATGCTCACTGTGCTCAAACAATACTCTGGTCTTCATGTGAGCCCAGAAACAGTTCTTATTAATGTAAAGTTAAGTACAACATAAAATCTCTTCACTCATGAAAATGAATAATGCCTCCCCCACCCCATCTTCCTGGTCCTTCAAATGGCTCAGGACCCCCACATTGGTACCAATCCCCCTTTGCTCCTTTGATCCAGCCTCAGATAACTTTTAGGATCCTGAGAATAATAATATAGTCCTTCTCATCAGTGCCCTATGTAAGTCTTTTCATCTGCACTGTGGGAGTGATAAGCATTTTACAGAACCTGTGTAAGAATCGATTGCTCGCTACGCGGTCTCACCAAGCCAGCGCCTTGGCTTGGGATCCGGTAGCAGCCTCTTGAGCAGCCACCGACCATAGTCTGCCGACCATGGATCCCCGCAAAGTAAATGAGCTTCGGGCTTTCATGAAAATGTGTAAGCAAGATCCGAGCATCCTGCACACAGAGGAGATGCGGTTCCTGAGGGAGTGGGTGGAGAGCATGGGGGGTAGAGTACCACCTGCTACTCATAAAGCTAAATCAGAAGAAAATATCAAGGAAGAAAAAACAGATAGAGATAGTAAGAAGACGGAGGAAAACATAAAGACAGATGAGCCATCAAGTGAGGAACGTGATCTAGAAATCGACAATGAAGGTGTAATTGAACCAGACACTGATAGCCCTCAAGAAACGGGAGATGCAAATGTCGAGATAACTGAGGAGATGATGGATCAAGCAAAGGAAAAGAAAGGGGCTGCCACTGACGCTGTAAATGATGGCGAACTACAGAAAGCCATTGACTTGTTCACAGATGCCATTAAGCTGAATCCTCGCCCGGCCATTCTGTACGCCAAGAGAGCCAGTGTCTTCATCAAACTGCAGAAGCCAAATGCTGCCATTCAAGATGGTGACAGAGCCATTGAAATAAATCCTGATTCAGCCCAGCCGTACAAATGGTGAGGGAAACCACACAGACTTCTGGGGCATTGGGAAGAGGCAGCCCATGATCTTGCCCTTGCCTGTAAACTGGATTACGATGAAGATGCGAGTGCAATGCTGAAAGAAGTTCAGCCAAGGGCCCAGAAAATTGCTGAACATCGGAGAAAGTACAAAGGAAAACGTGAAGAACGAGAGATCAAAGAAAGAATAGAAAGGGTTAAGAAGGCTCGAGAAGAGCACGAAAGAGCTGAGAGGGAGAAAGAAGCCAGACCAGATGACAAGCAAGGGCTCAGTATGGCTCTTTTCCAGGCGGCTTTCCTGGGGGGATGCCTGGTAATTTTCCAGGAGGGATGCCTGGAATGGAAGCTGGCGTGGCAGGAACGCCAGGGCTCAATGAGATTCTTAGTGATCCAGAGGTTCTTGCAGCCATGCAGGATCCAGAAGTTATGGTGACCTTCCAGGATGTGGCTCAGAATCCTGCAAATATGTCAAAATATCAGAGTAATCCAAAGGTTATGAATCTCATCAGTAAATTGTCAGCGAAATTCGGAGGTCAAACGTAATGCTCATCTGACAAAGTCTTTTCTGAAAGAAAAACAACCTAGATCACTTAATGGATGTCGCAATAATACAAACCAGTGTACCTCTGACCTTCTCATCAGGAGAGCTGGGATGCTTTGAAGATAATCTGCACGAAATGCAGCTGAAGCATTTTACAATGGTTTGCCATTAAGGTATTCATTCAGATAATGTTTTCCTACTAGGAATTACAAAGCTTAAACACTTTTTACATCTTAAAAATAATTTAAAGCAAATTCAAAGGGTTTATTAATCCTTACATTTTTCTTTATTAATCATTTTAGATTTTTCCTTGAAATTATTGGGCAAGGAAGATACTTAAGTATGGGAGATCTATGGATCTCGTGTGAGTGAAACAAAGTTTTTGGTGGGAAGCAAATCTCATTTAAGTAGATAAAGTTTGAGTTGGATGTATGGTTACTAAGGCATTTTGATTTGTCTTTTTAAAGGATTTTCTTTTTTTTTGTTTGGAAGATGATTTATTTCAGTATAACTATTGGGACCACCAGTATTTGAATATGATCTGGATAGGGACTGGAAGTACTGCTAGGGCAGCAGCAGTCTTACACAATATTTTATATAATATGTACCCTTGTACAGTTTGCATTTAAATCTTACACTGTACTAATGGGGTGATTTTTTTTTTCAGTCACAGAGGAAGTTGGGTTATTTAGCTCTATTCTTATCCAAAATATCAAATAAATATTTCATATTATTTCCTCTTGGGGACATATGGGAGTATGTTTCTTTTTATATATCTGTTTAAAAATATCTTTCATCATCAGAAAATGACCAACTCTATTTGCTTTCTGCTTGTATTTTCGCCTCTAATCTTGAGCTAAAGTTTATCTTTTTTTCACTAGCGTCGTCACTGTTATCATCATTCCCAGTATAATTGCACAAGCATATTTAATGTTGGGTTTAATTTAATATGTAGTACATGTCAGGTAATACCCATAATAGGTGCAGTTTCTTGGCCTTGAAATTGCTTATTTAAGTGTCATACTTCAGTCTGGAAAAATCTTGTTAAATCAAAACATTGGAAGGAGAAATTCCCTTTGGTGTTTGATCTTCAACTTAGGAAATACATATTGTAGTTATAGTTTATCCTGTAGTATTCATCTTTGTATTTGAAGAGCGTATGATTTGAATTAATTGATACACATATAGGGAGTAACTGCTTGATGCAATATAAATTATAAAAGAGATGAAAGTCACAGTTATTTGCTTTGGAGTTGTTGGCACTATGAAGATTCCGTATCCTATTCAGCTCTTCCTTAAATACTGCAAGTTGTACACTTGCATCTGCTCTCTCCCTCTTTCACCTGCAAGAGTAAAGAAAATGATAAATTTCATAACTTACATTTCCAAATTACTACGTATTTGGAATCATGTTTATTCAAGTTCTAACCCTTTGCTGTACACAAGGGGGAAAAATTCATTTGTTACATAAATGAGGAAAAGCTGTGTGCTAATGGAGCATGCTTTCACAGTCTTTAGAAACACCCACCATATATATACTTGGAGTTGAGCTTGTCAATGTGTTTTTCTCATTCATGTGTGTTCTGCTTTCTTAAAATCTTCAGTGTGTGCTGTGCTTAACTCAAGAAGATCACTTTGTTCTTGGACTCTACTATATATGACCTAACTATATTCTGATACTTCAAATACCACCATAAATGGGTAAATGTAAAATTGCTCTTCTGAAAATGTGTCCTGTGCTTCTCGACTTCAAATTCCTCAGGTATAAAATACAGTCTTCAGAAAGAAAAAAAAAAGAATAGATTGCTCTAATTCCTGTAAAATGCATAACGATACTTGTGGCATGAGGCAGTCACTTAACACACTGTGCAGGACACTGAGCAGCCCCAGCCTGTCTCCTCTCTCCTGCCTGATTAAAATCCGAGGACATGCACTATGTTTGTATTTACCATCCTATCCCCAGGATGTGGGCAGGAGCTGGGCAGCAGGTTGAAAAATCTAACCCAGAGCTGTGTGTCCTCAAGAAGGAAACTGATCTTTCCCAGGGTTCACTCCAGCGACACCCCTGGGAACCGGCCTGCACCCTGTGAAGAATCACTGCTATTAAGGGTTGAGTATCACCCTGAGAGTTCAAATGCTGTTTCCTTGAAGACTCATTTCTTTCAGTTGGGACCAGAATGGCCCCTCTACACCTGAGCCTGGTCCGTAGGAGCTTCACTCATGGCCATGAAGGTCAGAGGTCCTGCTCCTCATGGCAGATATCTTAGGATCTTGCCACCAACAGTACTCACACCTTCTTGGGCATCTTTATTAAATGCCTGTTACATGCCAGACCTGATCTGAAGTCCTGAAGTGGTCCTTCCACAAAACACTCAGACCATCCCCAGCTGTTGAACTATAGGGTAGAGGGACAGCTGGAAGGAGAGGACAGAAAATCCATCCCTGGTTCTGACTCTTGGCCAGGTGGGTCAGACTCATCTGCACCCAGGCTAGGCTCCACTCTTCTCCTGGCCCTGTCAATCCTTCTGGCCTCTTCCCTGATACGGCCCCTCTCACATACAAGTACATTAGGCCCCTGAGCCTCTCTGGTTGCCTAGGATGCACCTGCTTTGGGGCAACAATATTGACTGTGACTCTGCCTCTGGCCGGAATAACGTGGGCAACAAGCTGCCACAGTGCTTGTCCTCTAGAAGCTAAGAGTTAAATAGGGAAGTCACACACGAGGGAGCACTGGCCGCTTAATCTGCTAGTGACTTTGTTAATGCTGTATTTTATCTTCCCGAGTCCCTGAAAAGGAAGAAGTGATACTTCCTTTTTGCAGGGGAGGAAATGGGTCTTGGAGCCATAGGAACAATCACACAGTCACTGAGGGGCTGAGCTGGGTCCTGAGCACCTGTGTGTCAGGACCCCAAGTGCCTGCTCTGACCACCAGGCTTCCTTGTCTCCAAAAGCAATCCTGAGCATGCTCAGGAAACCCTACTCTGATGGTTGGAGTGAATCTCATTAAATTACTTTGCAGTAGGCATTACTGCAGCTGAAAAATTTTGGAAACAAAATAATTTTGATTTGATTTTCCTCTTGTCATTACTGAGAGGAATGAACCACCAAAACAACAACAGATGCAATCCATTTTTATTTCATGCATTGTTTCAGATGGAAACTTTCACTCAGCTCACATTGGGAAACCTCCACCAGGGACTTCCAAGCCTAGCCGGGAGCTTTAACCTTTGTACATTGGATAGTTATTGGGGTGGGGTCTGGAAAAGACACACTTTTACTGAATTCGCCAAATGGACTTGCCTGTGAGTCTTTTAGGAAACAGCCCAGTGAGCTAGTAAGTTGGAGCTTAACTCTCCTACCTGTGCTGGGAGCTGATATAAAAATGACAAATGATTGTAATGCTGCTCCACTAGACTCCATTTTAATTGAAAATTATGCCTATGATCACTTCTTATCTGGACTTTGCCTGTCTCCTTTCTTTCAGAGTGCATGGATTTATGCACCTGCTCATATGAAAAGCTGTGCTATTTCACGTAAATATGCACAGGTTTCTGTTTGTTTGTACAATAAATATTACAAAGATCATAAGGAAATTAAAATAGAGCTTGACAACAGCTGCCCGCTGATGATCTACTGCACATGAATCACGGCCTCGAGAACTATTATCCCCAAACATCATGGTTCCTGTATAAATATTTTTACCCCTTGGTTCTAAATTGCAGAAAAGAGAATCTTCTAATGGATTTATAGCTTATCAGTGAGTTTCAGGGAAGCTGGAGATGGATGGGTTCTCTCCAATAGAGTATTCATTTAAAACAATCGACCACAGTTCAATTTTGCAGTCTATTTGTTTTAGTAAACTGGCACGCTCGCTATAATTCACTTTATTTTTAAGGGAAACATATTACCTACATAAACATAGGAGCTTCATTGCTGGAACTCCAGCCAAGAGGGGTATATTTGAATAGGTGGTTTTTAAAGTAAAAGTGTCAGTCTCATTTTTTAAGAATTCAATTTCTCTCTTGAGGATAGGGACATTGGCCTAAAGATGCAGATTTGAATAAAATTACATTTATATTATAAATTAAATGGCTTTAAAGCAGAAGCATGACCTGAGGATTACTTTCACATTGGGTAATAAAATGTCCAATCTTCTTGGAACATCCTGGTCCCCTCCTCTAAGTGGCTCCAACACTGCCAGTTCAGGTCAGGGTAGTTCTTGTGACCTGGAAGGGAAGAATGAGGTCATCTGGAGATTTCATTTAAGTGTAAGAATAGCTAAGTGTCCTGTGGGGTGTCAATAGGAACCCCACTGATGATACTGGCATCCTTATTTCTTCATATCCTAGATTATGTTTTATGGGAGTCCCCAGAAACTCGGGGACCTCCCCTGAAGTCTGTGTATCCTGATCTGCCCTGGGGGTCTGAACTGCCAGCCCCACACCAGCAGATATGTTGCTGTATTCCTGCTTAGTCCCAGAATCTGGATGCATCCTGGCTCACAGCAGGTGCTCAATAAATAGTTCTTCTGTTTCCCCTTCAGTAATTAGGAGAGGATCCACACTCCCAGGGATACTCAGGGATACAGGAGAATGTGGCCCTGCACAGATTCTACCCAAGCCCAGGCCTGAGCAAAAGACAAAGACCAGGCCAGAGGGGACAACAATCTGCTTCTTCTCTTTTTATATATTAAAAATTTTCATAAAGTTTGATTTTTAAATTCTATGTGCTAAAAGTCAGTTGTTTGATTTGCAAAGAACTTTTCTCCAGATAACTAGATAAATGGGAAAACCTACATACACTACACATGTGCATGTGCACACACGCAGCACTTTCACAACCAGAGATCCATATGTATGAATCCAAGAACCACCCACAAGCCAGATTCCCTCAAAACATGATCTAAGACATGAAGAAACATGGGTTCTAGTGTCATCCATGGGGTTCCCACTGACAAACACCCCACAGGACAGTTAGCTATTCTCACATGTAAATGGAACCTCCAAATGACCTCATTCTTCCCCTGCAGGTCACACTGGCTGGAAGCAAGCCCTATTAACCAAAGTGGTTCAGCCTCTAAACCATGAGCAGGTCTGGGGTATCCCAGGCACCCTCTCTAAGTCTCTCCCAAGTGAGAAGCAAGAGCAGCCTCAAATTAGAGACTTTACCTCAAGCTTTCACCTGTTCGTGACACAAAAGCAGCAACAATCATTTGAAAGTCTAAGTATACATATTGATTGTCTTAAAAACTGTCTGCCTTGCATCTTACTGTCTGGAAGCAGTGTGTGTGGGTGTCTTTGTGTGGGCTGGGCTTTTTCCTAACATCTGTGCGTAAATGTAGTTAGATCATGTGGCTGAAACCTTTGTGTGTAAGGAGTGTGTCATCTCAAAGCAAGTGTCATTTCTTTAAATAAAAGAATAAAATCAATGAAAAGAAAGAAACTACCATTGTGAAATTTGTTACTCCACAGAATAAAATTTTCAAGTGTCTATTTGAAGCCTCCATTTAGCTTCAGATGGTTATTTTGTTGAGAAAAAAACCCCTATGCCTTCCCTATTATGGCTGCCTGAACTCTCTTTAGCTCTGGCTCAGTGGATATGAGAGGGCAGATAGCAGTCAATGGCATTGACACTCCCTAGCAGCAGGTAGTAATAATCCTGTATTTGTATCTTGTGCTTAATCACTATTTGAGCCTTAGAGGGAGTTTTCTTTGCTCTAGGTAGGGAGAGTCCCACAGCCTAAGCAGCTCTCTTGTTCAACTTCCCGCTGAGGTTCCTGGGAAGACCTCAGGAACATGCTTTTGATTCCAGAGCAAGGCCACTGCTCATGTGGCTATGACACTGGCAGAATAAAAAGTAATACAAGAAAGTGAAATTTGTTAAAATAGAAAACAAAATAAAAGGGCCTAATCTCTAATATCAAATCAATACACAGAAAGTGAACACATATATATGATCTTCAGGAGACGTGAACGTCCTCTTTTCACACTGATATCCACGGTGAGATGTTATGTAGGAGGTTGTCCAAATTCAGAACCAGAGAAGGAACCACAGTTGGCAAATGGCTCAGCAGAAGGAGCAAGAGCCACCTGGGCTCCTCAACAACGGTGGTAAAATGCTTTCAGGGTTCCATGTGCCAGGTCCCTCTGTGGGCCATTCTCTCTTATTCTAATAAAACCACTTCAGAAACTGGTTCAGAAATTGTCCCATTTCGTGGAGGGAAGACAGAATCAGGGCTTCAGTGACTAAGAAGTCTGCCTGATACTAATGTCCTGTTGGGATTAAAGTTTGAAACTAAGGCTCCTTAGTCACTATGTCATGTGCTTCTTGCTCTGTCCCCAGCCCATTGTTGGGAGGAAGTTTTAACAGGTAATTTCACCTGTTTTAATTCAATTAGAAATTAATGCCTTAAAACCTAGACACATTATTGGAGCAAGAATTGCTTCTCAAAGGAAGAGAAATAGAATGAACCAGACTCTATTTCAACACAATCTTTGGTCCTGCTTTCAAAGAAAGAAATGTTGATTAGTCTCAACTTAGCACTCCCCTGGGGCAATATCCTCTGCTGGGTCTTTCTCACTGGATTCATTTCCTTACAAGCACATATTCTAACTTTGTTTATGTTTCACTCCTAAACATAAGGATCAAAAGGTGGCTTTGCCAGCACATCCTAATGGAAATGCCTTTTAAAACCTCTTATATTAAATCTTGTCTTGGCTTATCCATATCAGAACATTTTGTTGTTAGGATGATGCAATGTGATTCACACACACACACACACACACACACACACACACAAAATGCAAAAATCTCCCCAAGTCCTTTAGAAAGCATGTCTCTCATCCTCTCCACTCCCCTCCCTATTCTCCCCACCACTGATGTTGCCACAGTAATTGCTCACATCAATTCCCTGTGAACCTGTCCATCGCACTCTATTTCAACTCCTAGAATGCTCTTGCTTCAAGTGGAAAGGCTTAAGGAAAGATACCATTAAAACATTCATCAAACATCAGATCACATGTCTGTACTTACCCTAAATTCCAGAGCATTCTTGGATGTGTTCCAAGAGAGGTTCTTACAGTAGCATTTTATGCATGCACTGACTTCAAGATACACTCTTATTGAGGAATAAATTACATAAGATAAAATTCACATGGTTCTGGATATACCATGATCAAGTTTTGGAACATATTTATTACCCCCATAAGAGCCCGCATGGACATGTATAGTTAATCTCCAATCCCAGCCACACCCCTGGGCAAACACTAATCTACTTCTGAATCTGGAGATCTTCCTATTCTGGAAATTTCCCATAAATGGATCCATGTGATATGTGGTCTTTATGATCAGCTTCCTTTACTGAGTGTGATGTTTTCAAAGCTCACCTACACTGTATATAGCAAGTAAGCACCCTGCCTTTCCAACTGGTGGCCTGGTGGTAAGGACTTCAACTCTGCAGATGTCACACATACATCCAGACCTCAAGGAGAGAAGTATGAGCCCACCTCATTTGGTAAACCATGCCACATATAGTTTTGTTTTTTAAAGATTCATCTTTGTATCTTTGCCACCTTTGATGTAATACATTTCCATTTCTGGCTATTTCAGCTCCTTTACACATACAAACTTGGATTTTTAGAGGACAACTAATTGCTCCTAGTGATTGTTCCAAGTTGGTGGTAATGGCTGTGCTTCCCACTGAGACCACAGCACACAGTAATAGTTTCCCTGCCTCTGCTTGCTCCCTGGAGGACCAGATGCCGATGAGGTAGGGGCCGGCTCAGTGGTGTCAGACACTGGTACAGAAAGTAGAGTTATAGGAAGAGGGAGGACAAAGCCAAAGAGAGAATGTAGGTATTGAGGGGAGGGGTACATGTATGTAAATGCACACACTTCCATCCACATTTGTGTCTTTTGGTGGGAGAGAAGTCAGGAGTCTGTGTTAAGTGAAAAAAATAAATTTCTGGAGATAAGTCTCCTACAGCTGCAGCAATGGCCCTTGGACCCTGCTGTACCTCATGGAAAAAAAAAAACAGAAAGAGCTAAGGTAGGGTCAGTACTTGGATGCTCAGGGGCAGCCCAGGGTTAGTGCTTGGATGACCATGCAAAATTCAGATCAAAACCCATCAAACTGCTTATTCCAACTAGGTATGGCTTATTGTATGGAAGTTATACTCCAATGAAGAAAACTTTGTAAAGCAAACTGTCTGTGTCTGAAGCACAGTCTTGTCGTTGTGGGAACATCATCATCCTACCTACTGCCCTACCAAACTCAGTGCTCCACCCTGGTCCAGTGGGTACCCTTCCCTGCATAGCCTGCCTTCTGCAGGAGCCATGTTACCAGGACTGTGGCTGTCCAGCCTTGGAAGCCTGCTGGGGCTTTTGTCCAGCCTTGGGGATACACACTGCAGCTGGACTCCAAGACTGGCCTGTGCTGGCCCCACAGAGGACAGTGCCTTCCTCTCCTTCAAGAACAGGATCCTGCCCTTTCTTGTCTGTGCGTGGCATCTTCCAACATGATTTGTTTTCACCCATCAAGATACTGTCTTTTGTTATTTTAGGTGTGTCTGTTTTAGGTCTTATTTATTTGACACAGGGATTGTACATATTTATGGGATACAACATGACATTTCAATACAAGTGTCCAATGTGTAAGGATCAGTTCTGGTAATTGGCAAATCTATCACCTAAGATATTTACAATTTGGTGTGGAGAACATTCAAAATTCTCTCTACTGTCACTCTTGAAAAACTCAGTTGTTGTCAGCCACATTACTCATTGTGCTATAGGACATTAAAAGTTATTCCTTCTAATCAGCTGCATACCTGTACCTATTAACCATCCTCTCTCCATCCTCCCCGCTTCTAGTAACCACTAGTCTAGTCTCTCTTTCTATGAGACCCACTTGGGTGCCTTTAAATCTGGAAAGATAAGTCAAACGCGACTTAGGTTTGTACACAGCAAAGGTGTGCCTGTGGTCCAGCAGTTCCAGAAGTGCTCTGCATTGCCTGCCCTGAGCCGCAGCTCCACTCAGATCTCTTTTCTGAACTCCTGCCACATCAAACACACGTACACTTGAAAGGGCTCTGAGTGCAAGCACCCCCGCTCCACAGACGCCCTGAGTCTAGGCCTTCCCCTGCACAGCACTGCAGCTCTCTGTGGGTTCTGCTTACCCCCTGCCCCTGCCCCCTCCCCTGGGAGGACCACAGGAGAACATCTGGGCCTAAAACAAACAGCTTTTCTGCATTGCATTTTCACGGTCACTGAAATCCCTCCCCATTTGGCCAGGATTTCTTTGTGATTCCAACTCTGGCTCCAGGGCTTTGAGAAATAGGTCTTCAGATTCAAGGGGATCTGGAAGGCCCACCTGTGTCTGATTCTCCTCCTCCTGGGTGGCACCTGCCGTGCCTGGCCTGAAAGCCTGCCCAGGGCTCTGTCTGTCAAGGTGCATGATGCACTCCACATACTGGGCCCTGAAGCTCTGAAGGCTCCTGTGCCCATCTCCTGTGGCCATCCACCTGTCTGCCTCTCCTGGGTTCATATCCCAACCAAACGTTACAGCCAGACAAAGGCTCAGTGGAGCCTCAATTAACCTAAAAAGTTACAAGAAATAAAGTGTTGTTTGGAACCAGGGATTGGCACTTTTTTTTTCTGTCATATGTCACAACCATCTTTAGTTTGCAATCCATAAAAAACAGGGCTAGATTTGGTCCATGGGACCTAGTTTGCTCCCTTATTAACTTTGGGGGAGAATTTTGATGCAGGTATCAGAGGAATGAGAGAGAGGCAGGAGGCAGGAACTAAGGGGAGTCCAGCCTGGAAGTCCTACCTTCCTCTCTTTGGCCCCACCCTAGCCCTGGACTTGCCTCTCGGCTGCAGCCCCACAGTGAAGGGGAAGTGGATCTTAGTGTGGAGGATTTCATCTGCAGAACTGAAGCCCAGGTGAGAAATCCTTCCTGTTTGTCTCTTACCTGCTGATAACTGAGGTCCCAGAGATAGTAATTAACCAGCTCTGATCCCACTTCCAGTCAAGGGGACAACTCCCTCATGAGGAGGCCAGTAAGAGGCCTGGGCACAACCCTCTCAGGGTGGTCTGCCCTACAGCAGAGTCACTGCACCATAGGGCTCTCAGTTCTAGGCACAGAGCAAGTTTTGACCCTGGCTTCCTTTGATCCTCACCATCTCCTGGGGGCCCAGGAGAATAAAATCCTTTCCCAGATCTCTCTCCTTCCTGGACGAGTACATCACTGCTGCACCACTTTCTGTGCTGCAGGGTAGAAGCTGGGGTCCTCACTAGGAATGGGGTCCCTCTGAGGCTAGAGAGGTGAAAGGGGGTGCTGCTAGCCTTCTTGCTCCTGAAGATCCCGTGCTTTCCTGTGCTCACTCAGAACAGATAGGTCATGGCATTGCTCTTTGGAAAGAAGGAAAGAGAAAGTCTCCTCAAACACAAGAAAGAGCATCACTTGCTGATAACCATGAAAATGAGAGATCAGCAGCATGGCAGCCATAGGAGGGCAGACTGTGATCACAACCATCTGGAGTCACCATGGGGGTTCTCTCTGACTGGCCAGGGGATAATGGGTCATGGCATTAAGTGTTGTTACTGCACATTTTTGCTGTGCTGGGACCTCAGAGTGCAATGCTACATCATTCCATGTAACCCTCTGTACAGTGTTGATATTGTGTCTCAATTTACCAATGAGAAGTCCAAACCCTGGGTAAGCTATCACTTACCAGCTAAGAGGAACATCAGGAATTTGAGCTCCATTTGTCCAGTACCTGTGACGCCAACAGCCCTGGGCTAGCAGAGATGCCACTGGATTCTGAGAAGCAGACAATTCCACAGACATCAGGAAGGTCCATGATAGGGGTTTCAGCAGACACCAGCCAAATCATTCTCTACATGGTCCCTGGAAGAGGTAAAATCCATGCAGAGTGAAGACCAGAGATGAGCAATGAATCCTGCTGTATAGAGTGGCCAAAGTTTCTACCATGGCCTTACTGAGTGAAGCCAGTGGTTTGGCTGAGTGGATCAGAGGGGCTGAAAAAGGATCATCTCTCCTATAACCCTCCAAGCACTAACATGCTTGGTGAATACCATGGTTGGTTATTCCCAGGGTCACCCCTTACAGGGCTTGGACTCCAGGAATTACCAGCTCAGGATCTGAGCCCCTTAAGCTTTTCCCATGAGAGTCCCCTGTTAAGCCATCACTGTCCAAGCCTGGGACTTGGAAGCTACCAATTCCAATGCTGGGGCATTTGTTTCTAGAGAATCTCTTGGAGGAATACTTCCCTTCCTAAGGAGAGTCTGGATATACAGAATTAGATAGAGGACACTATCTCTGGTGGACTGGAAGTTCCCACAATGACATTCAACTGTGTATTTCCTAACATGATTCATTTGCTTCTATCTGTACCCTAGGCATGTCTGAGTTTTATTTGTGAAAGTAAAAGCTAATTGATGTTATATTTGGAAGAATTGGCTCTGCTGCAATCTCATAAATTCGCAAGCTGCAGGTGCCTCAGAGAGTGACACAAGGTAGAGAGTAGCCAGGTGTGTCGCTCCTGTGGAAGGGACCCCTTCATTAGTATGTACTTGGCAGGATGAGTCCATGGGTACTTAGGATTGCTCAACTTTACACAACTAGCATATTTGCTGCTTGAAGAACAAACCATTGGTTGGTTTTAATAGCTTAAAATTAGGAAAACCAACTCTTTCCTCAGGGTTTGGTGTGAGAATTAGCATTTTCTCCTGAGACAACGGAAGTGGGAAGTGAAGTCCTCATCAATGCCAGCTACTGTCAAGAGGCAGAGATGGCACAGCCTCCACTGATTTGTGGTGAAGCATTTCCCTTGTGGGAGGCCCGAGTCTGACTCCAACACAGGACAGACCTCCAGGTGCTATCAAAGGGAACAAAGCAGGGTGAGGTCCCAGGTCTGGATGACTGGGGGTGGAGAGCCAGGGTGGCGGGCAGGGTGCGTCTTTTGCTCGCACCTAATATATCTTCGCCTTTGGGAGAAATAATCTTTGAAAGAAAAACTGAGAACTGTGGTATCTGCACAGCAGGCCCTATAAACCACCTGCAATTCTTCATTCCGAAGGAGGCACATTTTTCAATTCAGCTGTGTTTTCAGCTAAACAACAGAATGCTCTGAGGGCCAGATGGGAAAATGTTTCTCAGGGGAATTATTTAGATTTCCACAATCATTCTGAGG
Organism: Heterocephalus glaber; assembly: GCF_053883595.1. Taxonomy (NCBI): domain Eukaryota; kingdom Metazoa; phylum Chordata; class Mammalia; order Rodentia; family Bathyergidae; genus Heterocephalus; species Heterocephalus glaber. Next base: position 54,229,864 of record NW_028258320.1, read on the forward strand.
TGTTTCTGATGAGCCTTGAGCCAAAGCAACTTTCCCAGGCTCACAAACGTGCTTCCAGAAATTTGAAAGAATGACAGTTGCTATGCTCTTGATCCTTTGTCCATCTATCCACCTGCCACTGACCTTGACCACCACATGCCAGCCCCACTGCTAGGCCAAGCAGTGGAGAAAGGGGGAATATGCACCTCTCCTTGGACTCGAAGGACTCACAGTGTACAGTCAGGTTGGGAAATGTACATCTGTGAGGAATGAATGGGGATGGGTGCTCTGGATAGCAGCAGCATCAGTAAAGGGCCCCTATAGTCAGGAAGCTCAGAGTTTCAGGAAAAATCTGTCCTTATCTGACTCAAGCTCATCCTCCTGAAAAGGGCATTCTGCTTTGTCAGTACCACCCCATATGCCCAAAAGAGCTTCCAAAACATATGTTTCCTCAGCTTGCATTATTCTGAAAGCCAGACAATATTCTGGAAAGTTCTTCCAAACTCTAACAGTGTTCATATGGACCCCATAGAGTCACTCCTCAGAAAGCACAGCTCAGAGAGATCTTCTGGTGCCAACTGCACAGCATGCCAACCTGGATGGCCTCGCTCTTCACTCTCTCACAATCCTTTTCTAGCTTCAGGGACTGCAGGAGAGTGGAGAAGAGGCCCACCAGCTCCTGACCAGTCGCTGCAGAGAGAGAATCCTGGGTGCAGTGTGTGCTCCCAGGATCAGTGGATACCCTTCCTTCAAGAACTGGCATGGAGCCAGAGAGTGGAGAGCACAGAACATGCTTGGCTTGCACTTTCCACTGGAGCACCACATTCCTTGCTTTCTAGCAGTAACTAAAGCTTGTGTGGTGGACCTGTTAGAGGGCATTGTGTCTGTTATATACATCCTAGCTCTGTGGCCTTATACACCTCCTCACTGTACCTCAGTGTCCTGAGCTGTGAAATGGGCCAGTCACACATCCATGCAGACACCTGGCTGGTGCTATCATCCCTCCCATGTGTGCAGTGTTCCCTGACTCCCTGAGGTTCAGTGAAGTCATGTAACAGCTCCAGTCAGAGACCTGAATGGAAGTCCTGTGGTCTGCTACAGGTATGATCCATAAAACCCTTCTGAGGGGCTCTCCTCCATGCAATTTTCCACTCACTTCCTAAATATCTGGAAAATAAAGGCTTTCCATGGCAACCTTGGAAACCTTGTGTGTTGAGAAAGCAGAAGCTCAGTCAGCCTGAGTCCTCAAGTCACTATATGGCAAGTGTCCCAGCCACCAGCTCACTTACCCATTGCTTCTTTGCTGAGTCAGAACTCAACACCTACTGTCCTCGAGCAATTTTGTATTTATGAGTCTATTTGTTACTATGGTCAGCCCATCCTGCATGATGCATGGCATTCACAGAGTTCTGGAAAAAAATAAATTAATTAATGCAAGGAACAGAGAGAGACTTCAGCATGACTTGGCACTACTTCCCTCCTCATCTTACTCTAGCCTCATGACCCTGCTTCAGTGTCTACAGTTGCAGGTAGGACTTACATTCACAGGACCCTACCCGTGCAGAGATCAAAATATATAGGAGACTGAGAGCAAGAGAGATCAAAATTTTCCTAGAAAAGTACTTAAAGTCCATTTTAGAGAAGAAAGAGAAAAGAAGGATTGAAATGTTTCTAACTCAGGGACATCCTTGCTCTGGGTGGGTTAGGAATGATCAGGACTAAAAGAAAGAAGAACTCTTGAGGGGCCTATAGAGGTGCCATTGTACCAGGTCCTGGGACTTCCAACTATGGTGCCAGATGCCCACTCTCGTGTCCAAGCTGGACCCCAAAGCAGGAGTGCTGCAAGAGCATGCTGACGTGAACCAGGTCAGTACAAATGAGGACAATTTCCCAATCTTTCAGATTGCTGAGACTTGTGGGAAATGGCATGGCTCTTTCAGTAAAGAAGCCCCTTCTCCATTACTTTGGCAGAACAAGGAGCTCAAGTTAGATCAGTTTTGATCCAGATGTCAGCTGTGGCATAGATCTTGTTTAGCTGAGTGTGTGGAAAGCTGTGTAAACAAATAATAGTTCCAGGGTCTCACTTCTGAAGGCAGCCCCCAACCATTCCTGGTTTAAGCTAGAATCTCACTAAAGAAGAGAAGAGGACCAAGGAAGAAAAGAGAGAGGGAGAGAGAGAGGGAGAGGGGGAGACAAAGACAGAGGCAGAGACAGAGACAGAGGCAGAGACAGGAGAGACAGGAACACAGATGAAGACAGCATCCAGGACCACTGTAGGTGTGACTGATGCAGAACTGATGGCCCACACTTGGCTGGGAGCCTGGATCAGATCTTAGCACTGCCTTCCAGGGGCTCCAGAGCAGACATGAAGTTGCACATCCTCTGCAGACCTCAGCTGTGAAGAGTGGGTCATAATGATCACACGACACAATGAGACGATGAGTGCCAACTGCTCCAAGCATCTAAAATGTAGTAATTAATCACTCAGTGGACTAAGCCATATCAGCAGCTGAAATGCCGACAAGGTGAAAACTAACAGAGACTTTTGTTTTGACATTGTTTTTAAATTTTCACAGTTATGAAGAAAGAAGCCATAACCAACCACGACCTCAGTAGCAAGCAGCTGGAGGCGGCTAAGAAAGTTGTGAAATTAATAAATTGGTTCATGCAGGGATGTAGGAGGAGACCAGACTGGGGAGTGATGATGCAACAAGTACAGCAAAGACCAAGACATGCCATCATGTTTCTACTGCTTTCTTCATTTTCTCTATCTTAGAAAAAATGTGACTGTTTTACCCTTTTATAAGGAAAACAACAAGAAACCTCTACAACGAACAATTTTCAGTCCCTGTAGTAGATTATAAATGTGACCTTGGGCTAGAAGTTGAAGAGAGGAGTGATTCCCTCTGCCTTCTGCCAGTGGTGCACATACCTGCTTATTCCCCCTCCCTCACACTCAGCTCTCACCAAGTGGCTCTTACACAGCCGCTCACTGGGGCCATTAGGAGTCAGTGGTTCTGGGAAATTCAGTTCCAGCTCCCTCCCTACAATCAGAGGGCTCCCCAAGAAGGGGCAGCACTGCTTGGACCATAGATAAGGATGCAGGATAAGGTGTTTTTGTGTACATGAAAGCACAGGAAGCCAGGACTGCTCACTGTGCAGACACTGGGGCTTGATCTTGGCGCTGGAGTCTGATTAAACCCTATTATGAAGGAATGAGGAGGCAGAGAGAGAACCCAGGCTCTTTTAATTCTCCAGGTTAACTCGACTCAGAAGTTCATTGTTCCCCAATAGTTGAATTTTGTTAACATTTTATAAAAACTTGATCAACACAAGATTATAATGAACACACCTTCAGGAGAGAATACCCCAGGCAAAAAAACCTGGGAGTGCTTAAAATTTACCAGCCTCTAAGAACACAAAAATACAAGCAGAAAATGCATAATGAAAAGGTACTGCTTTATAATAGATGGGCAGCACTTAAAAATCAATAAATATTTCATGGGAGCCGTTATCCTGTCAGAGAAATAGTTAATGAATTACATAGTGCAATGGAGAATGTAGAGGCAAGCTTGCTGTCCTCACGGCATCTCTGCAGCAGGGAGAGGGACCTCGGGCAGCTGGATGAATCCCTGGGACCCCAGCCAGTGGCCTCCATGGCAATGTGTCTGTGCCCAGAAACAGTTCTGCTCAGAAGGACAATTTGGAACAGAGGTGGCCAGTCCAGCTTCTATTTCCTTTCAGGCCTGATTTTGCATAAATCTTCATTTCGGCCTCTCCACAGCTTTTCCCACTGCAGGGGAAGACAAGCTAACAGAAAGCCTGCATTCTCAGCCCTTTTCATATTCTGCTGTGAACAATGTCTGTGTGAGAATAGTGTTTGTGCTCGAAGTTTAAACCTTGATCCTAGGTACCCTGGAGACCAACAAGCTGGGAATATGTATCCATATGTGCTGATCCAGAGGCTCCATGAGCCTGGCTTTCTTGCTTGCCTTGGCCACTATGGAGCATGCATCATTCATCTAGTAATAAGATGGGCACTGCAGAAAACACCAAGCATGAAGATGAGCTACTGTCCCACCCACAGGGAGCTTATAGTGTGCTAGAAATAGATTAAAAACACACAGGAAGTCAGGTGAGGGCCCTATCTAACAAGAAACAACACACAGAAAGCAGTAAGATTTGTTCCTGAACAAGCTGAGGCCTCTAATTGTCCCATGGACAAGATTCCTAACACTGTAGAACAGGAGATGCCCACCCTAATCCTCCTCCAGGAAGGACATGCAGTCCAGCTGCCAGGGGCTGCAGTCAAGAGTTCTTAGAACTCCTTACAGTTCTTAGAATACCCAGGGTCTGCCTTGCTGCCAAGAACCACCTTGACCATGTCTATGTCCTTTAGAGCTGGCCACACCAAGACTGATGGAGGAAGCTCAAGCCATTCTTTCCCAAAAGGAAATAATTTTAGTGGAGTCTACCAGGCGTCACACCATCCTTGAACTGTTCTTGCCATAGGTGTTGATTCCAAAGGGCACTCCCAGTAAGCATCTGACACAGCTATTCAGTCCTAGCATCAGCTTCTGGTAAAGTCCATTCAGTCTCACTTCCCTGCTGTATGCTTGTCCTCAAGCTGTCTTACTTCATTGCTTTGTGGAAGAAGACTGATCTCTTAGCTATCTTAGCTATCAGATGTTGCCTTAACCCCACCTGACCCACCTCAGTCTCTGGGGTCCTGTTTGCTGTGTTATCCATGGCTCTCTGCATGCTGATGACACCTATTTCACATCAAATGCTCCCAACCCTCCATGGCTTCTGTGCTGTTGTTCTTTGTTCCCCCAGCCAGCTGGGAGATGTTCCAGGTCATCTCTTCTACCTCCACTCAGCTATTCTGTGGGTGCTAGCCTTTTAGACTCAGTTCTGTTCTGCAATCTCCACCAAGTTTTCACCATCTCATCTACATGAGAGACTCCCCAGTGCTTCTGTGGCCTTTTCTCCTGAGTCACCTAATGCTGTGTTCAGATTATACACTTCACTTGAAACCTTTCAGGCAGCACAAGACACACTGTGATAGTGAATTTGGTCCTGCCCATGTAGTAGTATCATGTGACAAGCATGCCATTCACATCAAGGAGGTCTGTACTGAAACATGCAAATCTCTGGAATTCTATGCTTTAAAACATGGCAAAAAGAACAATATGTAACATAAAAAAATTAATCTGTATTCATAATATTTCAAATACCATGTTACCCTGGAGATAAAGAGCTTTTGGGTGGACAGCTCCCTCTAACATCACTTGTGCTTGTAGGAATTTGGTCTAACACTGATCCATTTTTTTTGACATTAAACTAAAGTTACACATAAAGTGACTTTAAAACCCACAAATTTATAGTCTTGAAAATATGTACAGTCCCTCTTAGAGCTCTACTTATCCTACAGTATTCAAGGTACACCCATGAGAGGCATCCAAGCCTTTTACCAATATGGTATATCTGATCTAGAGTGACCATGGGAATTAAAAGATGCAAGTGAAAAAGGCTCCCTAGAAATCATCTTGAGTATGTGATATGACACCAGTCAGGTAGTACTTGCTATGCCACACCAATGTTCTCATCAATACACAGGCTTCTCTTCCACTGAGCCAGGTAATCAGATTAGCACTGAGGATAATATCTGCATTGCATATATTCAAAGCTGACGGTGGCTGTGGGAAGCACAAAACATCAATGGTTGATAAATGGTCATGATTGTGTTCATTGATGTCTCCTAAGATGCTTTGTCTGACATAATTGTTTTTAAATATGAAACTGAACAAAAAAATCAGTTTCCACCAGAAATGGAAGATTTGATTAACATCCAGATAAAAGTACAATTCCACAAGAACAGAGTCATCTCTGTAAAGAAAAGTAGGGACTTCGACTAAGCAGTCATAATCACCATAAGAAGCCATTAAGGAAAAAGGGCTTTTGGGCTGCCATCCATCCCACCACTCCCAGCCCAGAATAAAGAGCTTTTGAGCTGCCTTCTGTCCTGCCACTCCTGGCCCAGAGGTAGGGGCTTCTGAGCTGCCATCCCACTGCTCCTGGTCCAGAGGAAGAGGCTTCCTGGTCACCATCCCTCCCGCCACTCCCAGCACAGAGGAAAGGGCTTCCGGGCTACCATCCCTACCACCCCTTCCGGCTGCTCTCCCACCTCTCCCAGGTCACAGGAGGTGAGCCCTGTCTTAGCCAACAGCACCCCCCTGCCCCCCCCCAGTCAAAATGAGAAAACACGTAAATAAGTCTCAAAACCAGACTTTTAGATCACCTACAGCAACCCCAAAGGGAAATGAGATGGAACACTCTGATACTCAACCACCTAGACCCACTGAACTGCCAACAAAAGGGGATCTGGAAAAAAGGAAATCAGAAATAATTTCTCAGATAACAGGAGAAATTGTGCTCCTAGTGCAAGACATGATTAATAAATCTAGAGAGGAGCTCAGGAACATGATGGAATCCCAACAGGAAGCAAATGGAATCCATAAAACAGTTGCAAATAGATTTCCAGGAGATGAAAACTTCCATTGAAAGTCTACACAGCAGAATGAGCAAATGTGAGGAAAGAATTTCAGATATAGAAGATAAGATTACAATTAATGACCAGGAAAAGAAAAATTGTTTCAAAATTATAAGGGAACATGAGAAATCAATCCAGCAGCTGCTAGATGATGCAAAGAAGAATAAGATAAGACTAATTGGGCTCAATGAAGAAAGAGGAGAGAGTGCAGATGACATAAAAAAACTCTTCACAGAAGTAATGGCAGAAAACTTCCCAAGCAGGGGGAAAGAACTTGACATACAGATAAGTGAGGCATATAGGACTCCAAGTAGCCCTGATCAAAAAAAAAAAATCTACACATAGACATATAATTGTTAAGATTCCAGAAACACAACAGAAGAACAAAGCTCTACAAGCAGTTAGAGAAAAGAAACAAATCACATACAAAGGAAAGCCCATCAGAATCACAGCAGACTTCTCAACAAAAACCATCAAGGCAAAAAGAGCTTGGAGTGACATGTTCCAAGCCAAAAAAGGAAAACAGCCTCCAACCCAGATTGATGGACCCTGAAAAACTATCTTTCAAAATTGATGGAGAAATAAGATATTTTCATGACAAAGAGCACCTTTGGAACTTCACGAATACCAAACTAGCACTCCAAAGAATTTTACACAATATCCTAGGAACAGACATTGAGGATCACAACCCCAGGAAGCAAAGAAGAATGAACCCATCTGGCATGACAAGATATTAAATGTAGAGGGGGAGAACCCAACAAAAAGAAAAAGTCATGGCAATGACAAGTCAATGCATTTCAGTTATAACCATCAATGTTAATGGTCTCAATTCACCAATCAAAAGAAATAGACTGGCAGAATGGGTCAAGAAGCAAAATCCAACAATATGCTGCACACAAAAAACACACTTAATTCAAAAGGAAACTTATAGACTGAAAGTTAAAGGGTGGAAAATAATACTTCATGTGATGGGAACCTGAAAAAAAGCAGGAGTAGCTATCCTCTTGGCAGATCAAGTAGATTTCAAACCAACACTGATTAAGAGAGACAAAGAAGGACACTACATCCTTATAAAGGGAAGAATCCAAGAGGAAGAGATGACAATCATAAATATCTATGAACCAAACACTAATGCGCCCAACTATATAAAACAAATTCTAATGGACATGAAAAGTCATATATGCACTAATACAAATATAGTGGGGGACCTCAATACCCTACTGTCACAAATAGATAGATGAACTAGACAAACAATAAGTAATGAAATACTAGAACTCAATTGAACTCTTGAACAAATGAATTTAACAGATGTTTACAGAGTGTTCCACCCCACAAAATCAGAATACACATTCTTCTCAGCTGCACATGGGTCATTCTCAAAAATAGACCACATACTCGCTCATAGAATATATCTAGGTAAGTGCAAAGGAATTGAAGTTATCCCCTGTATATTATCAGACCATAGTGTGATGAAATTGGAGATCCATAGCAAAAGAAACTCGAAAAATTTCATAAACACATGGAAATAGAACAACACACTTCTGAATAACCAACGGTTTACAGAGGAAATTAAAGAAGAAATCAGACAGTTCCTTCAATTAAATGACAATGACAATACAACATATCAGAATCTATGGGACACAATGAAAGTAGTCTTACAAGGGAAATTCATAGCACTGAATCCTCGTATCAGGAAAACAGAATGAGCCCAATTAAACAACCTGATGTTGCACCTCAAGCTTCTAGAAAAAGAAGAGCAGGACAACCCCAAAGCTCACACAAGGGAGGAAATTATAAAGATCAGAGGAGAAATCAATGCAATGGAGACTAAGAGAACAATACAAAAAAAATCAATGAAGCCAAGAGTTGGTTCTTCAAAAGAATCAATAAAATTGACAAGCCCTTAGCCAGTCTTATCAAAAAAAGGAAAGAAAGGCCCAAATCCATGCAATTAGGAATGAAAAGGGTGAAATAACAACAGACCCAGCAGAAATCCAGAGGATCATCAATACCTACTTCCAGAACCTATACGCCAATAAGATGGACAACACAGAAGAAATGGACAGATTCCTAGATACATATGAATTACCAAAGTTGAACGAAGAAGACCTAAAAATTCTAAACAACCCAATATCAACCAATGAAATTGAAAATGTAATTAAAAACTTACCACCTAAGAAAAGCCCGGGCCCTGATGGCTTCACTGCTGAATTCTACAAGACATTTAGAGAGGAACTGCTGCCACTACTGTTTAAACTCTTCAATGAAATTGAAAGGGAAGCAATACTCCCAAATTCACTCCTGGAAGCAAGCATCACCTTGATCCCCAAAGCAGAGAAAGACCCAACTGAAAAGGAGAACTATAGGCCAATCTCACTAATGAACATGGATGCAAAACTCCTTAATCAGATACTGGCAAATAGAAGGCAGAAGATCATCAAGAAGATCATACACTCTGATCAAGTAGGATTCATCCCAAGGATGCAGGGATGGTTCAATATACACAACTCAATCAATGTAATATGCTGTATCAATAGAGCCGAGGACAAAAACCGTATGATTATCTCCATAGATGCAGAAAAAGCATTTGACAAAATCCAACATGCATTTATGATAAAAACCCTACAAAAAATTGGAATAATGGTCTCTACCTCAAACTGATAAAAGTCATCTATGAAAAACCGACAGCCAATATCATACTAAATGGTCAAAAACTGAAATCTTTCACACTAAAATCAGGAACAAGACCCCAAGAACTCCACCAAAAGTCTTCTAGACTTAATAACCAAATTCAGTCAAGTAGCTGGTTACAAGGTCAACACAAAAAATCAATAGCTTTCCTCTACACGAACAATAGACTCACTGAGAGAGAAATAGGGCAAACAATTCCTTTCACAATAGCATCCAAAAAACTGAAATACCTAGGAATCAACCTAACGAAAGAAATCAAAGACCCCTTCTCTGAAAACTATGGCACTCTGAAAAGAGAGATTGAAGATGATAACAGAAAATGGACAGACATCCCCTGCTCCTGGGTGGGAAGGATTAATATGGTGAAAATGGCCATACTTCCAAAACTGCTATATAGATTCAATGCAATTCCAATTGAGATCTCAGCAGCATACTTCATGGATCTTGAGAAAAGAATCCAAAAATTCATTTGGAACAAGAAGAGACCCAGAATAGCAAAAGCAATTCTAGGTAACAAAGACATGGCAGGGGGTATCACAATCCCCAACCTGCAACTATACTACAAAGCTACTGAGATTTAAAAGAAAAACCACATGGTACTAGCAAAGAAACAGACCTGAGGACCAGTGGAACAGATTAGAAGATGCAGAAACAATTCCAGACACACCCAGCCATCTCATCTTCCATAAAGGAGCCAAACACCCTCACTGGAGGAAAGATAGCCTCTTTAATAAATGGTGATGGAAAAATTGGGCTTCAACTTGCCAAAGATTAAAACTAGACCTATATCTCTCACCATGCACTAAACTAAAATCGAAATGGATTAAAGATCTAAATATTAAAATGGAAACACTGAACCAATTGGAACACAGGTTAGGTAGAACTCTTGAAGTCATCAGTGTAGGAAAGGATTTTATGAACAAAACCTCAGGTGCCCGTAAACTAGCACAAACAATGAACAATTGGGATCTCTTCTTATTAAAACGCTTCTGCACAGCAAGAGAAACCACCAGCAGTGTGAAGAGACAACCCACAATGTCGGAAAAAATCTTCACCTGCTTTTCCTCAGACAAAGGTCTGCTATCTTGAATCTGTAAAGAACTTAAAAAGATCAGACCTCCCAAATTTAAAGACCCAGTCCAAAAATGGGCATCTGAAATGAACAGACATTTCTCAGACAAAGAAGTAGAAATAGCAAATAAATAAATGAAAAAATGTTTGACATCACTGGTCATTTGAGAGATGCAAATGGAAACAATGCTGAGATTCCACTTCACTCCAGAAAGAATGGCTGCTATCATGAAATCAACCAATAACATATGCTGCCGGGGCTGTGGGGAAAGAGGAACATTGCTTCACTGCTGGTGAGAGTGTAGACTGGTGCAAGCACTGTGGAAATCAGTATGGAGATACCTGAAAGAACTAGGACTGGAAGTCCCATTTGACCCCACTATTCCACTGCTGGGGATCTTCCCCAAAGAATTAAAAGAATCATACCACAGTGATATATGTGCACCCATGTTCATAGCAGCACAGTTTGTGATAGCTAAAACTTGGAAACAGCCCAAATGCCCATCAACTGGAGACTGGATAAAGAAAATGTTTTTTTTAATAAAATGGAGTACTACTCAGCCATAAAAAATGAGAAATTGGAGACATTTATAGCTAAATGGATGCACATTGAGGCAATACTCTTAAGTGCAATAAATAGGACACACATGTGTAAATACTGAATAGTTTCTCTGGTGTGAGAAACTGAAAGTGTAAATAAGGACTAAAATGTATAATAGGTAATGTGAAATAGGAAGAAAAGGGGCAAATGGGAAGGAAGTGGGAGGGGTAGGGGAAAGGAAAGAAGAGAATGGAATTAATATGAGAAAATGGAAAAATAGTAACAAAGTCTTTGTAAATAGGGAGGAATGGAGGGGTTGAAGGGAGGGCTGGGCAAGGGGGGAAAAATAAGAACCAAGAGAGATTATGTAAAGGTGCAAATTTCTAATGATGAATGTCATTATATTGTATACCTAAAATGTACCAATGATTGGAATGAATAATCGATAATGCAAAATAGGAAGAAAAGGTCCAAAGGGGTAGGGGTAGTGGGAGGGGCAGGGGAAAGGAAAGAAGGGAAAGGAAAAATGATGAGAAATGGAAAAAATGGAAATAAAGTCTTTGTAAATTTGGAAGGGTGGAGGGGGTGAAGGGAGGGCTAGGAATGGGGAAAAAATAAGAACCAAGATGCATCAGGTAATGGTACAAGTTCCCAATGAGAAATGTAATTGTGTTGCATACCTACAATGTACCAATAAAAGAATTTAAGAAAAAAAAAGCCATTAAGTATTATTGGAACTTAGGGTATCCCCTCTAGCAACCAGAGTCATTATTCTGACAAATGTCAAGTGCTAATCTAAAACTAATAGGATTTAATTTTATGAATTGTTTTCACAAATATTAGAAAACATCTTCAGAGAGATATACTGTATTATACGTCTGTGTCCATGATGAATGCATGCAAATTCATTGGCCCAACTCTTGAATTATTCATCAACATCATTTTATTTACGTAGGAAAATGATACTTGATTCATTTGGCAGATTTTAAGCTATAGTTTCTATCAGTAAACTGAGCCCCTAGTGTGCTGCCAACAGCACAGGGCAGTGGGAGGTACTCTGTATAGAAAATAGCAGTCTTTATCTCAGTGAATTCCCTGATTCTTAAAAAAAAAATGTATGTTTGATCTGGTCCATTTAAAAAGTCTCAGCTCCATAATGGTACTTGCAAATCTGCTTTCCAAAGAAACATTTTTTTGTGTCTCTTTCATCCTGTTTGGGAGTGTCCTCTGGTTGCTCTCTTTTTTTCAAAAAGGCTTTTCATTCTCCAGTTCTTGTTGTTACTCTGAGATAACAAATAAAAGGGTGGGAAGTTGAAAGGAACTGGGGAAAAATCTTTGGAGGATTCATGACAGGCACCAAATGGATTTATGACTCCCCTTTCCTCTACTTGCCACTGGGAGCACACATGGGGGTGAGAATATATGACCGGATGAGCAGGAGGAGGGACCAACTGGTTTTTCACTCAGTGATATTGTGCTGTTTGGGAAATGGAGCCCCTGAGAAGCCTCTGTAGGAAACTACTTTCCAAACTGTTATCACCAGCTCTCATTTTTCCCATGAAACCTTTAGACCAAGGAGGGGGGGGTCTTTCTTATTGGGGGTTCTTTAGCTCTTCTTTCACATTATCACATCTGCCCAGGTGCAGGCAACTCCCTGTCCAGGACTCTGCCCCACAACCCCTGGAGTGCAGAATTGCAGAATAAATTCCCAGGGGCTTCCGTGCTGAAAAGAGAGTAAAGAAGACGAAGAAGGTGAGACTTTCCTGAGGATGGCTCTGGCATACATATTCTACTGGGTACTGCCACCCCTGTGCTCATCTCCTGTTGTTTTTTGGTTTTTTGGTTTTTTGGGTTTTTTTGTACTGGGGATTGATCTCCGGTCCTTGCGCTTGCGCAGAAGGCGGCGAAACCACTGAGCTAAATCCCCAGCCTTCCTGTTCTTTATTCTATAGTCTCAAGCAAGGAAAGCACATGTCTATGGACAGAAGGTAACCCCGATTCTCAAAGTCTTCCTACAGCTGAGTCTCATGTATTCCCTTTGCCCATTTCTCTTTCCCCAGAACTCAAGTCTCTGTCTACTTCTCCTTCTCCCTCCCCTCTTCTTACCAAGCAGTGTCTGGGATGAAGTCTGTTGTCCTCCCTTCTGGGGAGCTGTGGAAGCAGCTGCAGAAGAGTACTCTCCTACAGGTTAGGTCTCACATGTGTGGGTAGTGAAGTCTCCTGGTGACTGGCTGTTGTTTTCTTGCGCCCCCAGATGCCTCTCATCCCTACAGACCATCCTTCAACCCTAGCTGTCTCAGGCTCTCTCTGCTCTCTAGATATCTTCTCAGTAGTGTTCAGGGAACAGTAAGTGCCAACAAATCTTCTGTTTAAAAAAATCAAATAGCCCTAAAGTAGCAGTGGGTACTATGAATGCAGCCCCTCCCCTTCAATGACTTCTTCATTCAGCCTCTTTCAATGCATTTTTCATTGAGCTCTGCACGCAGGCTTCCAGAAGTGCCTGGAATGTACTCCTGGAGTAGTTGGGAACAGCACCTGGAAGGGCAAGGGACAAGCAGTCCAGCTCCCTTGGCTCTGCTTGGACCTCTAGGACCTGCTTTGACTTTAGAGTTCCTGCAGGCTTGGGCTGGAGTGCCCTTTCAAGGGACCTAGTTGGACATTGTGCCTGTTTGATGTTCCCTCCCCAGTCCCACCTCACCATCCTCCACCTCTTTTTTCCAAGGTATCAAGGGGTATCTATAATACCTAGACTTTTAAAATTTTGAAACAAGGTCATGCTAAATTGTATAGGTGTGACTCCAACTTGTAATCCTCCTGCCTCAACTTCCCAGGGGATTACAGGTGTGTCTCATCAGGACTGGCTAAACCCAGCCAATTCTTAAGGTCTCATCTAAACACCAATCAGAGGAGAGGCTGTATTGGACACTCAAAGAACAAGCAGCTCTTTCTCAATGCCTCACAATCATTCCAGAGTGAGTTCTTAAGGAGCATGCCCCACATCACAGGAAACAAAAGGGCAGCTGAGAGTCAACTGCATCATAGAGAGCACCATTCACCCAGGTCCCTACAGAATAGTTAAGCTTGTGTCATTTATCATGTCTTGCCCAGCAGGGTTAAGGCCTGGGAATGTCCAAGAAAGTGACACCCTATGTGCTAGAGTTTATTGCATTGTACAAAGAGTGAGGTACTTTGGTCTGAAATCTCTTCTTGGAATCCAGTATCAAAGTTTTCACACTTACAGTAAGAACATGGAGGCAGAAGCCAAAAAGCAGATTAGTTTCTTGATAAAACAATTAGGGAAAATAGCTTGATGCTGATCAGTTCATCAATTAGCCCAACTCACATTTTCCAAACAAGACAGGGCATTACATGAGATTGAATAAAAAGTATTGATCACTTAAAGGATGATCCATGGTACCATGGGAATTAAGCCTGGGCCTTCAAATTCATCAAATCTACTTCATATCAAATGTTTTCCTTTAGGTTCATCTATGAAACACTTTTTTCCACATTTGACTCCCACTGTTGAAATTTTATATCCCTGTAAATTCATAGAATATTAATAAAGTGTAGGAGTCTGTCAATTTCATTTCTAATGTCTTTAACTTCTTTTTGCCATGATGGTTATGTGGAATCACTCCTTGGACTGGACTTTAATTTTTTCCCCTTTAATGGTACCAAGAAAGTATGTAGATTTCACATGCCAAAAAATAAAAAATAAAGTCTTAATAGGCATGGGTGTTTTCTAATAGCCTTTAAAATTAAACTGCTCTCTGAAATGTAAAAACTCAACAACGTATAGTTTTACTTTCAACATATTGATGAACACTTGCTGCAAGCATGAGACAATTTCTTAAGAATATGGATGCAGCAGTACCTTTGGAGAAAAGAATGGATATGAATCATTGCCAGTTAATACAAGACAGTAAAAAACAAGAATCTTGCACACCTAAGCTCCTCCACTCAAGGCCTGAGAAACCAATAGATGCTTAACTTAAAGGACTCTCCTCAAGTGCCAGAGGAACTGCTTTAGAGTATACTCACAGGAAGACCTTGCAGTCTCTTTTCCCTTCTGACCTTGCTAAGGATCAGATGAGATGTCAGTGGCCTTGCCCACCATTTTTGCAGGTCTGTGACTTAGTGTTTGCTATAGCTTTCTGCACCTGACATTCTTCACTTGCTCAGATACTGTGCCCTCTACTACTTCCAGAGGAGAAATTCTACTAAATATCTCTGTACAGAAAATCTTACTTTATAACCTTGAGAGAAACAATTTGTGCCCTTGTTCACTTAGCAAACATGTAAGAAGCATAGGAAGCATGGCAATGGTGTATTAGAAGAAAGTTCTAGGGGAAAATAAGTAAATATATGGTATATATATATATATATATATATATAAAACATACATGTGATATTTTGTCCATTTTTGTTATATTACTATTCCAAATATGGCAAATTTCAATTTACCAACATGGTATCATTGAGTACAGTGCTGGGGGAAGATAAGTGAAATTGATTCTCATGAGCTGGTAGAAGGCTACACCAGTACACCATTGAAAATATCTGTGTTGTGGATATTATGTAAGATGCTGCTGCTGCTGCTGCTGCTGCTGCTGCAAAGATACATGGCAGCAAGTGCCTACCCTTTAGGATTTCACATTACATCTAGGAGCATAAAGTGGGAAAATCTTCCTTCCTCATTATGACATCACCTAGTTTATTGGAGAGAAATTGTCTGATAAGTGTTAAGGAAAGGATGCCTGGAGATACATGACTAAGGAGACATCTTAGTCTCTTCCTGCTATGATAACAAATACTTGTGCCTAGGTGACATAAAAATCACAAATTTGGGCCGGGGATTTAGCTTAGTGGTTCCGGTGCCTGCATTGCAAGCACAAGGTCCTGAGTTCAATCCCTGGTACCAAAAATAAATAAATAAATAACACAAATTTATTTTATCTCAGTCCTGGAGATTAAGAAATCCAAGATCTAGGGTCGGGGATTTAGCTCAGTGGTTCTGCCACCTGTCTTGCAAGAGCAAGGTCCAGAGTTCAATCCCTGGTACCAAAAAAAAAAAAAAGAAAGAAAGAAATCCAAGATCTAGATGCCAGCAAACTCAGTGTCTGAGGAGGGCTTGATTTTGACTTCCAGGTCGGTGCCTTGAACAAGTGTTCCCACATAGAGAAAAAGATAGAAAGATAAAAGGATGGAAGGGGCAAACTTCTCCCAAAAGATGTTTTATAAAGCACTAATACCATACATGAGGGCTCCATCTAATATCCTAAGAACTTCTTAAAGGTCTTACCTCTTAATACTGTTGCCCTCAGGACCAATTTTCAACATGAGTTTTGTGGGGAGCACAAATCTAAACCATTGCAGAAGGAGGAGAAGATGCATGTGTTCTGCTAAGCTCATTTTCCTAGGGGAAATATGAAAATTGTTATGTTCAAGAAATTTAAAAGAAGTTAAGAAAATGTTGATTTTACAATTTTGGAAGCAATGGCTTAATATATAAAAATAGTATGTATAATTTTAAATAAATGCAAGAAAATTCAATTTATCTAATGGAAAGTAATAAAAGATGGGGAAATATGGTAAACAAAACACTTGAAATAGGATGGAAGAAACAAGTCATAAAACTAGTCATGTTAACTATAAATATGTTAAATTTCTCTATCATGAGAACGACTTGAGTATAAAAAAAATTTTCTTATAAGAAACAAGTTTATAACAAAAGGGAATAAAGTTTGTAGCAAAAGGGCTAAATATTTTTATAAATATCAATGAAGTGCAAACTAGTATAACATTTTTAGTATTAGGCAAAACACCATTTAAAGTGAAACATTAATAATTGACAAGGGAAGTTATATATTCATAAAAGGAAAAGCATAACTAGAAGATATTATAAGCATGAACATATGCACAATTACAATATATGACCTATATTGTATAGAAGAGACTTGATTGACCATGAGTTGATAATTGTTGAAACTATTATTTATCAGAAAACAAGGGTCATCAAAAAGGAAACAGTTGTGTTCAACTCAAGAATCTAGGAAAGGAATATAATAAGCTCAGCAGAAAAAAAATAAGAAATTAATATTCAATATGAGGACATAAGAGAATGAAATCTAGGACCTAAAGTCATGAAATGAAGCAAACCCAATAGCTGTTTCTTTAAAATATTAATGGACAAAATTATATAATGTGTATAGTGATTCAAAATTAAGTCTTGGAGTTTGGTTGGAGTTAGACAATTAGCTATGACTTGGTATTTCTTGAAGTATATGGGATCCATCATATATAATTTCTATTTTTGTGTACATTTGAAAACTTGCCTAATAAAAAGTTTAAAATAATCATTTATTTGAAAAGAATAATGCACATAAGTCTCTGGAAAAATGTAGGACATGAATAAATAAAATAAAATTAGAGAAAAAATAGCTACAAAAAGACAATGACAAACTGTGTAACAGTAAACCATCCTAGGTAATTGTGTGATTATGTTTTAAGAATTCAACTAACAGATTTATAATTTATGTTAAAACAAAAATATCTGAAAAAACTCTGGGAATGAAAAGCACACAGGAATGGCCAACTCTAACAAATAACTAGTAAGACAAAAACCCATTTCTACTAATGCTAGACAAGGTAATTTACTCCAACTCTTCCAATGAGAGGAACTTTGAAAAGTTAGGTACAGAAAACATATCCTTCTGGGACATTCAGGAACTAGATAAACAAATGAAAACATGATTTTTCTTTAAAACACAATATTGATGAAAAAAGTATGATACAGACCTATAATACAGTATAGTACAGGTTAGCTAAATATGTATTGAAAAACTTAAACTTATTTAAAGAATATCTGTAAATCTAATCATAGATATAAAACACATCACAATGTTCTCCTGTCAGAGAGAAAAGATTATGAGTGTGAATGAAAGCTGAAAGAGGAAAAAGAAAAATATTATAAAATATAAAATAAAAGTAAAAACATCTTTTGTAGGGCTTGAGGACAACTATTGTGAGTTGAGTATGATTCACTAGTGTCCCTGAGGGTAGAAAACTAATACTTGTAGAAAAAAACCCCAATTAAATGAAATGAAATGAAACGTGATTTTCCCAGTAGTTGGGTCAACATATGAATGAATGACTGTGAAGTCAGGGCTAAGGTGTTAGGTTTTTTCCTGCCCTTTGATCATCAGTTTCTATCCTGAGACTGGTGCCAGGTTTGAGGACAAATGAGAAAAGGAAAGAAGCATATTAAGAATGATTCCAACAATCCAGCTGAGGAACTGTGAGGCTCTAACTGTATGCACCTGAAGCCATGAACAGGAGCAACAAACAAGCAAACAAACAAACAAAAAACCAAAAGAACAATTTCTGGAGGTGGACTACTTAGAGCTTAATTGTTGAGTGAAATTGAGATGTGAAAGCAGAGGGGAAAATTGAAAACTATCCCAAGCACACCAGTTTGCATTCCTGAGTGACAGGCCAGGGACCAAAAAGGGGGAAACAGGCTTGGGAGAGCCTATAGGTATAGCTCTGCACATGCAAAGTTTGGGGCCAGGGGGATCCTCGGGGGCAATGCTCAAAGAGGATCACAGATAAGGTGTTGAACCCGAGGAATGCTTTAGGGGATGTCATCCTTCTCTTGGGTAGATCCAAAGGGAATGTTCTAAGTTATTCTGATCACCACAGAGGAGAGATGCAGCAGAGCTCTTTAGTCTTGATTCTCTTAACAATTACCTATTTTCTCATAGAATGAGAAAACCTTGGCAGTGCTAGTGATAGTGGTGTGGATTTTTTTGGACAATGAATGGGATGGATGTTACAGGGAATAAAAGGAAAAGGAAAAAATGTCTTGAAAGGACTAAAAACACCACTTGATTCTTAATGAAAATTGCTGTATAAGCTACAGGTGATGGGTAAATATTTACCATGTATCTTTTGAGGCATGAAGCATTTTGCTTCTCAAGCATTGCCTTTATAAAGATTTAAATGGCTGCACCCTCCTGTAGCTCGAGATATTGCTTCTGTCTATCACAGTGGAAACCTGTCCAACAGAATCTCTCATCTGTCAAATGGATGAAGCTGGAGCCTTTCCTGCATTCTCTGATAATCAGCATTAATGGAAAGGGAAGGCTGCCTCCATTACAACATGATTTGTATAGATGGTCAGGTTTTAATGAGGAGTGGAAAGTATTGTGCATCCTCAAAAGCTTGTGTGGTAAATCATTGGCTTTTATGACCTGCCTGCAAAAGCCATTTGTTCTATAATTATGTAATGCCTATATATGTGTCAAGGAAGGCAGTGAGTTTACTATTTTAAATTAAATTTTATTAGTGCAAGGAACTTTGTAAGCCACACCAACAAATGTCATTATGTCTTCATTCGCTGTGGACATTTCATAGCTGAGAAGCCCTCTCCTGATGCAAAAGATGGCTTTGCTTTTTTCCCCATTAAAAAAATGAAAATACTACTGTCAGATGGTAGAGAAGAACATCTGTGGATATAGCTGGATTTCAAAAATGGGTAACTCTACTGCTTCTTTGAAAGTCTTTCCATCATGAGCCAAGTGGATCCTCTCACCCACTAGGTAAAGTGGATACGGTGTTATTCATATCTCCATATTACTCTGGAGGGCAGTGTGTAGGCTGCATGGAATAGGGGACAAATGTAGGCTTCAGCCTCATGCAATACCAGGCTGATGACATGCCCTACCCTAATTCTTAGCCACTTCCTACAACTCTAACATTATGGGATAAAATCTTAATTATTCATCCATATCTACAGACAGTCCCTCATCCATAGATAAAGATGTTGTGAAAGTGACATATACATGGTAGAAACAACACTTTGAACTTTTAACTGTGATCTTTTCCTGGGCTAAAGACATGCAGCATGATCCCCTATGACCATGTCGAGCAGCTGTGGCTCCTGCTCATCTAGGGTATCACAAGGGGAAACAAGCACTCTGTAGTGTGTGTGCTAAGATGCGATATTTGAGAGGGTAATGGATTAAGTGCATTTCAACTTGTGCTTGGTTTATCTGGATGTAACCCCATTGTAAGTCAACCATCTATATTTTGTTTTTATGATTTCCCTTTATTAAGTACTATGTACCATCAGTATCCTTGTTTTCTTTCTGTACATCTTTTACCTAACCCAAGACAGAAATGAGGGCAGGAGTGGGGCATCTGTAGAATACTAGGTGTGTTGGGATCCAGCAGCAAATATGCTTGGATTTCTAAGAACATTTAATAGAGAGGATTGTTGCATGAGTGATGGAATTATGGAAAGGAGATAAGTTAAATCAGAGAATAGCACCGAAGGAAGCTAGTCACTGGCCTTGGCCTTGTTAGCTGACACTGTAAGTCATGCTTCAAGTGGCCCCCACTGGAGGACCCACTTGCTGGGACCATGGCAAGGGGGCTAGAGCCATGAAGGAGGTTCAGTCATTTCCAGAAGTGCCTTGAAGAGCAGAGGAGGGGAAATGCCTGAGATCTCTCTTTTGGCACCTCTTTCTTTCTACAAGGCTCCCATTATCTAAGTGAACCAGAAGCAAGAAGGCTAGAGAAAAGCAGTTTCCTGCAGAGAAGATCAGAGGAAGGACACTGTAGGAGATTTCATGATATCTTAGGTGCTCATCTCTCCCTGCACCCATGTTCTTTACCCTAACTGTTGTGCGGATAAACATAAAAAGACTCTCCCCACACGGGGCTGTAAGGGAAAAAGAAACCCTTCTCCGCTGTTGGTGGGAGTGTAGACTGGTGCAACTACTGTGGAAATCAGTATGGAGATACCTCAAAGAACTAGGGCTAGAGGTTCCATTTGACCCAGCTATTCCCCTACTGGGTGTCTTCCCAAAGGAATTAAAAGAATCATACCACAATAATATATGTGCACCCATGTTTATAGCAGCACAGTGTGTAATGGCTAAAGCTTGGAAACAGCCCAAGTACCCATCAACTGGAAACTGGACAAAGAAGATGTGGTTTTTTAATAAAATGGAGTACTACTCAGCCATAAAGAATGAGAAATTAGAGGCATTTATAGCTAAATGGATGCACATTGAGGTGATATTCTTAAGTGAAATAAATAGGACACACATGTGTAAATACCAAATAGTTTCTCTAGTGTGAGAAACTGAAAGTGTAAATAAGGATCAAAATGTATAATAGAAAAAAATGTATAATGGATAATGTGAAATAGGAAGAAAAGGTGCAAAGGGGAAGCCAGAGGGGTAGGGGAAAGGAAAGAAGGGAATGAAATTAATATGAGAAAATGAAAAAATGGAAACAAAGTTTTCGTAAATAGGGAGGGGTGGAGGGGTTGAAGGGAGGGCAGGGGAAGGCGGAAAAAATAGGAATCAAGATATATTTTGTAAAGGTACAAATCTCCAGTGATGAATGTCATTATATTGTATACCTAAAATGTACCAATAAAATTAATTTAAAAAGAAAAAGAAAAACAGGAAAAATACCAAATATAGTTGCTTTTTCCACATAGTGCTTTATATTGAACAAGTTCCTATGTGTTCAAATATTCTTTGAAAAGATGATATTTGATATATGCTTATGGGTGTATACAACTTATTTAACTATTTTATGGATGTTACAACCTGTCTAACATATTTTTGTACAAGAATGTATAATTCTAGAACAAATCCCTTAGTACCCAAATCTTTGCCTCTCTAATAAAAAAAAAAAGACTCTCCCCATTGAGCCTCAGATGAAATCACAATCCCTATAACCCCTCTGACACAACTCAGTGAAAGACCTCAAATTAGAATCACCCAGTTCAACTATCCCAAATTCCTAAACATTCAAAACCATGAGAAAACAAATGCTTATTGTTTTAAACAATGAAGTCTTGAGATAATGTGTTATATTGCAGTAGATAGGACTATGGATTGGATGTGTCTGCCCAGGGTTCAAGTGTTGGGGGCTTGGTCTTCAGTGTGGCAATGAGATTCCACAAGACCAAAGTCAAGTGTGCATGGTGCACAGCTCAGGGAAATGAGCAACCATGCCTTGCTAGGCAGATGTGAGGACACAAAGGTCAGGCCCTTGCTGTGCAAAGGGAGACCTAAAAATTATGCATTGGCAGGTAAGAGCCAAATGACTTCTTTTTAATGCTGGGCTCCCACTTGAGAAAAGGGAGTTTTATGTGGTTGTTTTGATAACAACATATTTTGAAATAGGCTATTCCAGATGTGTGGAGAGAGGATGGGGAACCAGTGAGGAAGGGGGTGAATATAGCCATCTCCAGACCATAGAGAGGGTCCCCTTGATCATCCCTTCAGTCCCTGCCATCGTCTCTGTTTCCCCTGTACTGGGCACAGTATCCTGGCCTTCTGCTCAGCCACTCTGATAACCCCCTCTGCAGTCCCTCTGCAGCTTCCCACTGGAAGGACAGGATACTGTGTGATGCTCACTTTGTCACTCCAGCCTCAACGAGGACAGCTGATGGTGGCTTTCCTTGTACTATCCTGATATTCTCATTCATGGGGCTCTGATTCCTCATCAGAGTCATTTCTCCCTGGAGATGCTTTATCTGATCTTATTAAAGATAGGATTGTGACAGTATTCATAATTAAGAATAGTGAGACACAAATTTGGGAAAGTATACCTGAAAATCTCCAGATGGTGATCTCCATTGAATTATGAACTTGACCTGAAAGTTACTGGACACGCAGCCTCCTATGTTACCTATTTTGTGATAGCAATGGGATTCCTTCTGTGCCTTGGACAGTCCATTGGTGAGGGTTCAGGCAGGTTACAGGAGCCTTTCCCAATCCATCAACTTAGAAGGTGACATATCTTACACCGGCATGCAGTATTCATTGGCTGCCACCATGGAGTACTTCACATGCCTCCTCGTGGAAGGAAGAGAGATTCAGAAAGGCCCCCTGCTCTGCAAGAGTGTAGGGTTATGGCAGAAGCTGGTTGTTGGAATCATTAACATTGTATGAGCCTTGTATTTCACTGGAAAACATCACCAGAGAAAGTCTATCTGACCATGAGATCAGCCCTACTCAGCAGCAGCTGACATTAGTACATGGTCCTTGTGTGAGCTCCTTCCTTCCACTGAGCAATTTTTAAAATTTTGAATTATTACAATGTTTACTCATGCCAAGACTGCTTCCAAAGTGCTTTGGCACCATGGATGCTACACAAGAAAATGCATTTAAAGAAAAACAAAAAGTTGGGAAACCACTTCCAGACCTTGAGTAGGGGCTGCTAAGGATGGGGAAAGTAAGAAGCTGGTTAAGGCTTATGAGGAATTCTTGGTACACCTGTTTCCTCTACAACTACTGCAACTAGACTGGCACTTAACCCTGAGCTTTCTGACAGGAGGAAACATACAAACCATGGGCTCTCGGGCCTGATGAAGAGACAGAGGTGACTACCAAGGGGGGCATCCTGATGGAAGTGAATATGAAAGGGGAGCTCCCTGCAAGTTCATTTAGAAGTTTCACAATGTAGAGATGTTCAATAATACAATTGATTTTTTAAATCCTTACTCTATAAAAAAATGAAATCCTGAAAACAATGTATTTAGTGTGGGAAACACATATTGGGTTGCTATTTAATGGATGTTTTGACATCAGTATAGGGCACTCATTTTGGTTCCCTCAGCAACTTTCCCTGGAGAAAGTATAACCCTCCATATAATCTAGACTTTCTGTCTCTTCTTCTTGTTCAGTCATTCATCCAACCAGTTTCTGTAGCCTCTACATAAACCAGTGAATCACAAGGTACCAGAAAGAGTTGCTGTGGTAGATTGTCTTTTGATACTCACTTCTGAGTAGTGAGTCCTTGGCCCTTCCCTTGTCTCTACATGGGATCTGGCATTGCTGTAACCAGTAGGCTAAACAAAAGTGACCAGCTCATGCTTTAAGAAATGCAGCATTCACCTGATGTCCCTGGGACTGCTCCCTCTTGGTGAAAGGTGGTCACCAGGTTAAAATCTGACTACCCTGAGCTCCTAAGCTCTGAAGAGCACCACTTAGTCTCAGAGAAGGCCTTATACACAAAGAGCAATGCCAGCAGCCCCAGCCAGCTGTAGGTGCCACCCAAGGTCCAAGCACCATCTTGAATGCCCTGACTCCAGCCACATCCCTTGGGAAAATATCGAACCCACCGATATATAAGCCCAATCCACCAGACCCACCATTCTGGCTGAGACTCCAAATGCACTCTGTCATAACTCGGGAACTGGGGCCAGGGATTTAGCTCAGTGGTTTCGCTGCCTGCTGTACAAGTGCAAGGACCCAAGTTTGACCCCTGGTACCAAAAAACAGAACTGTAAGCCTAGTCCTTATCCACCAAGTTGTCGCACTTGGGCTACGTGAGGTCACCCACCTCCATGTCCCTGCATTACTTAGCTGCCACAAGCAGAAAAATAGTACAAATAGAAACATGTGAGGGGGACAAAGAAGATGACAGAGAAAGAGGAAGAGAGAAAGAAGTGAGGAAGTAGGGAAGGAGATGGGAAAGATGATAGATGATTAAATAGCAGACAGACAGATAGATAGATACACAGACAGATAGATACACAGACAGATAGATACACAGACATAATTTAGTGAATGAATAAAAGAATAAATGGGAGAAAACTAAGTGATGTAAATGGAAGTGCCTGTCTCAGATGGCTCAACCAAGACATATGATATCCCAGGATTTAAGAGAGGAGACTTGACTAACATAATACTGACCTATAGCTCAAAAGAAAAAAAAAGCTTGATTGGCTCATCAACACTAAAACAACCAAACAAAAAACATTGCTCTCTGCTGCTGCCATTGACCAATTGTATTCAGTAAGTTTGGAAGACAGTTTCTCAGTTACAGGCAGAGGCATTTTTATAGTAAACTACATTAACCAAAGCACCTTACTTGATGGTTGACGAGCAATAAAATAAGGTGCTTGCTGTCTTCCACAAGAGCTCTCCAGAGGATAACTTGTCCTCCTCAGAGCATGGGGGCTCAGGAATGTCAGATTTTCTTTTTTGGTACCTGGGATCGAACTTGGGTCCTTGTGCTTTCGAGGCAGGCAGTGGAACCACTGAGCAAAATCCCCAGGCCCAGAAATATCAGATGTTTAACATGAGATCTGGCTTTCCCAAAGGGCTCTCTCTAAGCGACAAAAGGGGAAAACTGCATTTCTTACGGTGTGGGGTGGTCCCTTTCAGGTTTTCTGCTGGTAACAGCAATGCCAGATCCACCTAGAGTCAAGTGAGGGGCCAAAGACCCACTTCTCAGGACTGAGTGTCATGGTGTCCCTCACCTGTGCCTGCTCTCTGTAAGAAGCTCGCCCTGGAGAGCTGATGCACAGACAGAGTCCAGTCCTACCTGGATAATCTCCAGTCCCTGAGTTACAGCTTGTGCCACAGGAGACAGTTTTCATGATGGAAATAAAATCTTTCTTTTTATTAGTATATCTATTGCAAATAACTTTATATTCATTCCTGTCACACAAAGTAAACTTTCAGAATGTGTTCAAGAGCTGCCATGGCCCGTTATGCAGAGTGGCACAAGCTATGTGACATGTTATTAAACACTGTAGGTCTTGGAACTCTCAAGAAATGAAATAATAACAACTTCCATAAATTGTCTAAATTCCAGAGACCCAGCTTGAGATTTGGGGCCAATATTGACATACATTTTGTTTCAGATCTGAAATTTTCATTCTGTAATTCCTTTAGTTGCCTGTTTATTGGCAATACAATTTTCCTGGAAAATTACATTAAGTAAAGCACATTAAGAGAAGTGATAAGGCAAAATTGTTTGATGAAGTTCTGGTGTGAAAAGTCACATGCAAAAGGCAATTTCACAAGAGACTAGCAAAACTTACACAGAGAGTGGGTAGCAGTGGGTGTACATTTACCTCATCTCTTATGGCCAAAAAGAGGAAAATAAAGCAATGAGCATTGATAAGAAGGCTTTGTGCCCCAAGGCCAGAAGTCCCTGGTTTCTTGGCATGGGTTCATCCATATTAGCTGCCAATTTTCTCACACTTGACAGTGTTCTTGCCACCTTACAGGATGACAAAGGGAACCACAGGCTCATTAAAGGCTTTAATCCTTTTCTGGAATCTTGCTGGCACTGGTGGGAACAAATTGGAACCCAAGTCTCTATGGCCTCCAGCTACAGCTCAGCACTGTCATTGTCTTACTGTGGTTCCTCTGCCTGATGGTTAAGGCCAACTGACCTGACTGCTCCTATCTTCCCAGACTCAAGTTCTGTTGCTTCTTTCTATAGGGGACTTGTTTCTGTCAAATAAGCTCTTACATTCCTCCAGTTCCATAGCCTCCCACCCTGAATTACCATCTTTTCTTGCCATCCTGTACTTTGTTTCATGATTAAATTGTATGTGCCCAGTTCTGCAGCTGAACTCCCCATGCTTACCCATTTCAAGTTTAATTAGCACTTTCCCTGTCTGGAAGGCCACAATCCCAGCACTCAAGGGTTCCTGAACTATTATACACCAGTTAAGTGACCTTCTCTGTCACACTGGGATGGGCTCCTGGGGACCCGGGATATTTGTCCATCCCCTGTCTTCCCCTAAAGGACTGAGGTCATATCTGAGGCCCTTTTCTGTCCCTCATAGAGAATGTCCATTTGAGGAGCTGGAGAAGTGTAGAACCAGAAGATGGAATTCAAACAGTTTATGTGGCTCAGTCTTAGTGTTTGGAAACTTACCTGTGCTACCACTACTGTCTAGCTATTTTCTAGGATCAGTGCCCCAGGAGCTTCTCTGAGACTCACTGAAGATCAGGTTCCTGGAGATGAGTCTAGGTAGCAAATCTTGGCTGAGATGAGAGCAAACAGCCAGGTTGGGAGGATGATCTGATTCAAGGAGCCCCAATAAATTCATCTTTATTACTTTTCCTCCAGTTGTTTCCCTCCTATGCTTTCCTTGCTGAATCCATTGGTCTTACACCTTCAACATTCCATGGAAATAGTCATTGTTAAAATCATCATGACATCTCAGATGAGTTTTCTTCAGTGTCTGCTGTTCTTGCCCTTCCAGCAGCTGCCTCTCTAGCACTGCGGAGAAGAACTTTTTCTATCAAGACTCTCCCTGGAGCCCAGTCAATCATT
This sequence comes from Heterocephalus glaber, assembly GCF_053883595.1. Taxonomy (NCBI): domain Eukaryota; kingdom Metazoa; phylum Chordata; class Mammalia; order Rodentia; family Bathyergidae; genus Heterocephalus; species Heterocephalus glaber. Next base: position 54,256,812 of record NW_028258320.1, read on the forward strand.
TTCATACACACCTCTGCAGCTAGTCCTCCACCTATGGACTCTGTCAGGCCACTAAATATCAAAGATTCTTAAGGCTCTTTCTATTCATTTCTATCCACTCTCTAGGAAATCCCATCTGTGTCATGTCTATAATTGCCACCTACAATTAAATCATAAATGTCTAAACCAGGGCTTCTCTGTTCTCCAAACTCATGTAATCTACTTCTAACATCTCTTTTAGGATGTGGCATAGATGTTCAATCTCAAGAGACTTAAAACTATAGCTCATGGTTTTTTCCAGTCTTTGTCCTCTTCAGCACTGTCTTGCTTAGGGAATATCTCCACATCCAACCATTCAGACTGATCAGACTTTCAAATCTAACACAAGCTCTTCTCTCTCTTTAATCCTCCCACCAAATGTGATCCTGTACCAGCCCTGCCATCTTTAGCTCCCACATCTCTCTCCTGACCCTTCATCATTACTGTTCTTGACCATGCTGCCATTAAATCCTGCTCTCTTGACTGCTGCGTCCACCATTTAGTGTCTTTATATCTGCTCTTGTCCCCTCTAGTCCAACAGAGAGATCTTGTAAAAAGTCAAAATTGATTGTGCTACTCCCTGCTTAGAATTCTTCTCATCTTTAGGGGAATCTAAAATAACTTCTCGTTGTTCTCAGGATAAAGATCACAATTCTTTACACAGCCATAAGACCCCTACATGGACTCCTGTATTCCCACACATCTGCACACCTGGTGGGGAGGTTCCTTAGTTCAGCAACACAATCTCAGGGTGTGAAGGACATAGCCCTCAGCACTGTTTTGAGGATTTGACCAGAGTCTGCTTCTATTCATCACAAAGTCTGTTTTGCTCATATTTTCTTCCTGTGCCTAGTATTATACCTGCTCCAAAATTTGTGTTCAAACAATACTTACAAATAAATGAATTGCTAATTATTTTAGACATGTCATCATCTCTCATTGCTCTCAATCAAAATATATTAAACTTGAAGACTTAAGTCAGCCCAGGCCCCCAGGTAATGAACCCCAAAAGCAGCAATGGCAAACACTCTGTGAATGCATGGATCTTTCCCTCCAGAGAGCTTCTTCCCTCCAGAGGGCCCTAGAGAACCAAGCTTCCATTACTTCTGTCACCAGTCCCACATGGTTCAAGTTTAGACCGTGAAATGTGCCTGTCTTCATGGGCATCATAAATTTCACTCTTTGCCTCTGGTTCTGGAATGAATTGAGATGTCTTATTATTGCCCAGTGTGCTATCATGCTTTGTTTCTCTTTATTTCCATTTAAGTTCAGCTGGATGGTTTGCCTCACCTCAAGTCTGAAATTGTGCTTTTCAATTGAAAAGTGTTTATGAGAAGGACAGAGAACAGTTTGACTGTAAATTTGGGGCTTAACGTAAGTATCAGTTGGTTAAATCAAGTCCACGATTGCTTTCATAGGAATAGCAACTCAAAACACATGTGCTGCCATTTTCTTGAAAGTGATTTGGGATCTGGGGCTCTGAATGGGGCACCGAGCAAAGGACAGAATGGAATCAACGGGGTAAGAAAGAGGAGGAGGGATGCTTTGAGCCTGAGGACATGAAAGTTTTATTGTGTGTTAGTTCCACATAGAAAGTTGAGGCTTGTCCCATTCGTTTTCCTAGATGGTGGGATGTTTCATTCAGCAGCCAGGACTCCCTCTGGGAGCAGGTGTTATAAAGAGAGCCACATAGGACACATGCTGGCCAGTTGTGGGCATCTGCTGTCTTTTCAATACTGCTCCACAGCAGGTTTCCAAGGAAGAGAGGGTGCAAACAATTGTGGTTGAAGAGGAGCAAGACAAGCAGGAAAGGGAATGAGAAGCCTTGCTCTGGACTACAGATCTACAGCTCTCCCGTGTCAGACACCCATACCAGCCATTTGTGAAAGAAGATGCTGTTCAGTGTCACGGGGGTCATCTTCAAATTGGATCCTCACCCTTATTTCTTTTGTGCTTTCTTGCTAATAAAATGTGAGACAAATATCAAAAGGCAGAAGTGAATGCCTGTGCTCTCAATCTTTGCAACTTGACTCCAGCCAGTTCTCCTAATTAACATGATAGTCCAACCATATATTAAAGACCTGGCACTTTTTACAAGTGGTAATAGGATATTTTGCTCTTATCTGAAGACTTTATTTGCCCTGAAATGTGCAGTGAGGCTTGCTCTGATTTCTCCTACAGAGACTACTTGGTTGTAAGCACATGGTAAGAGCACAGCAGGAGGGCATCCTGGCCCAATTAAGAGTGTTTACCACTCCACTGCAAGAAAACAACCCTAAAAATGGGGGGGGGGGGTGCACATCCTAAGAGAGACTCATCAGCTCTTCTTCAAAGGAAAAAAAATGTGAGGTCATTATTGCTAAGGATATACAGATCTTCAAATGCCATCCTAATATTATATTTTGACAGATATTTGTTTCTGTGAAAAGTAATGAATTTCACAAGGGAAACAGATTGGAAAATGATTGAATGGACATAGTCCTTCGTGTGCAGCATGGGACAATGTGCCATGAATGATAATGTTGTCTGTATGAGATACACAGCTCCAGATGTTCTGCCCTGTCCAGGCCCATCAAGCCAATCCTGGTGGGACACTGTTTCCCTGCCAGTAGCCCTGCCAGAGTACAGAGGGCCATTGCAACAGCTGAAATAGCATGGAGAAGAGAATGTGCTGAGGATTCTCAGAGCCAGGGCAAGTTTCCAATTTCTTCTTTATTGACTTGTAGTCATCACATTGATCCATGATGATATCACAGGCATCAGTACACTTTATCTAGCACTTTTTAAAGTCCTCAAAGTCACCATGCATTACGGTTCTTTAAGTGACAAAAGGAGAGATAGGATTCTGCTCTGGCCTGGGAGCTTTTCATGGTTCAGTGAGGACATTTTTATAGTGCCTGCCTTCCTGGGCCTCTATTTACAAGGTCTTTTGTTACATTTTAGTTTGTAGACAGTCTACGGAAAGGGCAAGTTACATTTTTTAAAAGATGAAATCCTCCACTGACTACTCAAGACTTGATTCCTGTTTTTCAGCTTCCCACATATTCACGGAGCACCAGGACAGATCACTCCTCACTTAGCCATTCTTATGTCAACAAGGCTCCAAAATGTGAGGTTTAATTCATTTGACCTTCATTAATTAACAGAAGGAGCCAGGTTCCTTATGTCAGTGTGACTGTGACAGCTCTCAGGGTAACAAGTGTGGCATTTTCAGTGAGCTTGAGCTGGGTCTACACTGCTGTGGATTTTGTAAGAGTTTGATTAATAACTTGATTACACATCTGTCCCTGTGAGCAGAAACAGGTCACGTGTGAATGACAGCACCATCTCAGGACATGGTGGAAGGGAAGGGGACACATAGTATATGTATACAGATATGGTCTTCCCTGCTGAGCATACACAGACAGTTGGGAGAGTCCAAGAGGAGGATGTGAAGGATTTGGAATTGGGCTTGGCTAGATGACTAATTTGGTATCATTCTATAACATGTTTCTTTCTGAATTTAAAGGCAAAATCCATATTCATGCAATGAGTTGATACAACTAAAGATCAACCTTTTCATATTTGTAGGATGTCTATAAAAATCTGAGCTTTATTTATCAACCCCACTCCCATTATGTTTCAGAAAGAATGCCTCAAGGGTGTTGATGAAGACTTCCTATCCTGAGGATCTGAAGCAGACTGCCTGCCTTCCATTGGACTATTAGGCAGAGTTCTCCTAGTTTTCAGTGTTTATTGGTACACGCTGTGTGGAAGCGTCTCCAAAACTAAGACATGGAGCAGATATCAAAAGAAGCAGGCACTCAAATTTTATAAGCTCCAACTTTTTAAAAATGTATTAAAACTAAGAATTATTGTCAGCTGCATATGGTTTATACACACATAAATTTGTCTATGATTTATGCCAAGGAAGTTAGACACAATGTAAACTATAAATCTAGAATGTGTGGCCCTCTGTAAGCAAAGATTATAAAATTAGAACCAGGTTCTTATTAACCATCATAAAACATGAATGAAACAGTAAAATCAGCAACTTACTTTGCAAAAATATTCTGAGTAGGAAACTCAACCCTGCTTGTTCTCAAAGAGTGCATCAGTTGTCACTCAGGTCCACTGTGAAGGGAACTTGGGAGCTAAGGAGATCAGTGGCTGGCATGGGCCAGATCCTTGGCTCCTTTTGTTTAATATCAAATGTGAAGTCCAATATTCAATGTGTGGTTTGCACATTTGCACCTGCCCAGTAGTGACAGGGTTTCTGGATATTAAAAAGTTTTATTGAAGGAAAAAATGGAAACAAAGCTCTTGTACATAAAAAAGGGATAAAATAAAATAAAATGTTTTATTAATCACTATTCTGAAATGTCACAATTTTTGTTGAATTCTGATATGAAGATGAAATGAAAATGGGAAATGAATCATGAGATTTTAAAGCTAAAGTGGATCTGAAAAGTCATTTATTTTAATTATTTCCCTCCTCAACTGAAAATACTGAGCATTGCAGAAGCCACTTGCCAGGGTGACAGGGGCATCCATTTCATTGATCTTCCTCTATGCTTATTGTTTTCCCACTGGAGAATGTGAACTGCTGTGGTACCTTACAATGTTCTACGACTAGCATTGAGACAGTGAGACAAATGCTCATTCTCCCATGCTCTTTATCAATACATAGGGCAAAGTATATGATGTCCTTTCTCAACTTTGCCTTTCATTCTTTTATTCAGCCAGGTATGGTGGTGTATACTTGTAATCCCAGCACTCTGGCAGACCGAGGCTGGAAGACTGTAATTTTGATCCCAGGCAAGGCTAAGTTTGAGCATCTTAGCAACTTAGTGAGACACTGTCTCAAGATAAAAAATAAAAAATTAGCTGAGTATGTATCACAGTGCTAAAGAAAATTTAGCCCCTGGTGGGCAAATTGCAAAATATTATGAAAAATGGCTATATCCTTTGTACTTGCCATTTTACTTCTAAGAATTTATGTCAAGTAAGTAATTAGAAATATAGTTGACAAGTTAATCCAAGGAGCTCGACACAGTGCATTTTACATTAATGAAAATAAAATAAAATATCTGAATAACAAGTAGTAGATTATATAAGTAAATTATGGTACTTATGAATATTAAATTATACAGCCCATTAAAATTCTATTATATAAGCACGCTCCTTGACACAAGAAAAATTCATAATTCATTGAATCTTTGAGTCAATTTTCTTGCAGATTTATATCTGTATGATATTGAGATTTCCTCTCCATGTACATGGTACATCTCTCCTTTTTCTCAGGTCTTCTTTAGTGACTTTAAAAATAAATTTTCAATTTTTTTCTTACATAATTATTCTTTAGATTTGTACTTTGATTTTTTTTCAGATATATTTTCTAAGTGTTGGTTGCTGGAGTTAAAAATGCAATTTAATTCAGTATATTGATAAGATAGCTACAGTGGTTTTCTTTTACTTAGTATTTTCCTGGTACAGCTTTTGTCCAATCTACAAAAAAAAAGTGTTATCATGACATTATTACTTTCAAGAGGTAATAAGGAAACTTATAATCACAAAAGTAGACTAAAAGGTCTTATCTCCAAGCATTAACAGTACACACACAGCTAGCCATTATCACTAAAGACAATTCTTTTTATTTTTTAATTTTGGTACTATGATATTTTTCATCTTTTTTCAGTTTTCTGTTCTGAATACATATGAATTCTGTAATTGAAATAAACACCATGTAAGTCTGGTATAATGGTGCACACTTGTAATTCCAGCACTCTAGAAGGCTGAGGCAGGGGGACTGCAAGTTTGAGCCCAGCCAGGGTAACTTAGTGCCTTAGACTGTCCCAAAATAAAAAACAAAGAAAGGGCTGAAGATGTAGTTCAGTGTAAAACTCCTGGTTTCATTCTCTAGTAACACACTTGCACGCACACACACACACACACACACACACACAACTCTAACATTTTTATTCAAAAATGTATCTCCTCTATATAACCCCCATTATGTTACTATTAGAGCACATAAGCATGTTTTCTTTTATAGACCCCAAATATCTGCATATAAGAGTATATGCCTAAAGAAGCTAGGCATTTTGTACCCTTTCTTTGTAATTCCTCAACTACAGGTTAATAAATACTGTTTCACTCAAGCTCTCTTCTTCCAACTCCCCCAGAAAACAACCTCTAATGCTAGAGCTATTGCATAAGAACAAATATTGAGTCTGAATCCCAGATAAGATGGTTGTTGTCTGGAGATGCCTGAGGAAAAAGACTCACCTTATGAAGTGAAAGGAGAAATCCAGGCCCAAGATGAACACTTTTCTCTAACAGGTGAATCACAACCATCCTCCAGAGAAGAGTTGACACCAGTGTGAGTTTCTATTGAAAGGAGCATAAATACATTATTGCCAGTGTTGAAGTTCATAGGTCAGGGCCTTCAAAGACAGAGATTGCCATAGCCTCACCCCCAAGACACAGCACATGCAAGAGATAATGAAAGGAGATGGAGTCACATGTGGCACAATGATCTCTAGAGTCTCCAGTCTCCCCTTTGGAAAACCATGTCTCTTTCTAAGGAGAAGAGGAGGTGGACAGGGAGGAGAACTACTGGAATGTGGTCCTAACATTGCTCCTGAGAAAATGACATAGAAATCCACTCATGAAAACCTAGAACACCCAGACTTCCTTTTTGTCAATCACTTGCACTGATTCCCTGATCTGTGGTCTCAGTGAGTAGAGGCTGCTCCTGGAGGGATGTGTGTAAGTCAGCTCCAACAACCATAACAGAAGACCATAGACCCTGTGGTTTAAACTACGCAAAGTCATTCCTAACAGTTCTGGAGGCTGGGAAGTCGGCAATCAAGAAACTGTAGATTCTATTCTTTCTGGGGACTCCCTGGCACAGCCAACTTCCTGCTGTTCCTCACAATGGGGTTGGAGAGCTGTCTTTTCTTTCCACTTCTTCAGGGGCTAATCCCACGATGAGGGCTTTACTCTCAGGAACTAATTTCCTCCCCAAAGCCCATTTTCTAGTACCATTACATTGTGGGTTAGGGCTTCAGAATACTCATTTGGGGAATATGACATTCAGTCTACACCAGGAGACAACTACTTATGCATGACCAGACTACTCACCCGGCTCTGGTGGTGACAATTCCAATTTTGCCTCTAGGAACTCCTGAAACAATGGAATAGGGTGATACATTAACTCCAAATTCACTCCTCACCCCTGAAAACAAGAATAGGTGTTCCATTTAATTTCCCAGCTCAAACTATGCCCAGCAATGTGACTCATAGATCTATAACAATTAGATAAAGAGACTAAGGGACATAATTAAAATATCCTTAAACATGCGTCAATAATATAAAAATGATGCTAATTAGCATAGTCTCACCATTTCTTAGCATATTCTCAGGTTATAAGATCTTTTTCATTATGAAATTTTGAAAATTAAATCTTTCTCCCTGCCTACTAAATCTGAGGGTGTTTAATGGTGTTCCTTTTCCTCCCTGATCTGGTCCGGGGGCCCTGCCTTGCTCACACTCCTATCAACCCTGTGCTGGAGGCTGCTGCTGAGATGCTCATTGCTGAAATACGTGAAATGCCTTTGTTTCCTCCCACATCAAAGAAATGTCAGAGGAGATAATCACGTTCCTGGTACTTTTTATAGCTGTGTAGCAAATCTGAATCTTACCTGATTGGTAAAGTCTAGACTGTGTTGCTAGGTTTGGACTCTTGGCATTGTCTAGGGGAAGGAAAGCAGACAAGGAACGATAGAGGAAAAAAAGTGGAAAACAATTACTAGGCCTGGGCTTGCCTGAATGCCAGACAGTTTGTGCTTATTGTCTGGAAGTCAGAACCATTGAACTTCTACTAAACCAGGAGAAATCACCCAGCAAGCTTTTAATGGAGTTGTCATATGTTTTTCTCTTGTAGATACCCACTGACCTTTGAGGCCTGTGCTATATTTCTGGGACTTTTGACCTGTGTCTTGGGCTACCTCACCCTCAAATGCTGCTGTGGGCAGTGCTCAGCTCTCAGTTCTCCAGTGTCCCTGTGGCCTGAACCTGTCACACAGTGCACCTCCCACCTTGCCACTCCCTTTTTGCACAAGGTCCTCCCAGCTGCACTCAGCAAGTTGGAAAACCACCTGCCCATTTGGGGCACTGCACATTCCAGCCACTCTCAGAGGTTCTCACTGTGTGTTAGTCCCCAAAACAAGACCTGTGGGAACATTGCATGGACACCACAGTGGACATCAAAATGCAGAAGGTCAGTACAGATTTTGTGCCTGTGTCTCACAATAACCAAACAAAATACAGAATTCAGAATTCGGGACAGAGAACTAGCCCAAGTATCAGGAAGAGGAGGCAAGAATTTTCTCAAACCAAGGGAGACAGATTTTGACTGATAAGGAAAGAGAATCAGGAGAAGGAGAATCTGAGAGGAGCCATCCCTAAGGTCTCCTGTATCAGAAACAGAGGTACCAGTGCTCCCCATAAGCCCCCTTCTTCTATGGGAAGGATAGTGAGTGATAAGGCACAATCATGCCTGTCCTTCCTGGGGAGGAAAGTCCTCCAGGCAAAGAAGGGTGCCTGCAGATGAAGGAGGGGGCTCTGATCTGGTAGTGTTTCTGTAGTATTTTGATGATGATCACAAGGCTAGTGTAGGGGTTTCATGTTCTTTATCACTCTGTCAGAATAACACGTTATTATTTTGCTGGAGTTACATATTCTTCATCATTCTTTGAAAGTATGCTTCTAATCACAGATAATTTCTTTTTGTGTCTGTGATTCTTATTGCTTTTATAAATGGAGCAATGATTTTATCAAATGCCCTTTCTAGCTCTAGCAATCTAATTTCACAACTTTTATTCTGATATGATGAATTTCACTCTACTGGTATAATGAATTATATTTATGAATTTCCCATTATTGAATCAATCAACCTTTTATTTCAGAAATCAACTGCTTGGTGGTAGTCTATTACTCTTTAACTATATGACTTTCCTTTCTGGAGTCTGGAATAGCCTTTTAACATCTCGTCTACATCCTGATGCAATTCTCCGCACCAGAGGTTTCAGTTCCCTTCTATTTTGAGAATTGCTTATATTTCTGTCTTTGAATTTTGGATTTTGTTCCTGTCTTTTCTGACTTCACCAACTCTTATTATCATCGCCCCTGCTACAATCCTCTTCTCCTTTTCTCCCCCCTGTCCTGTTCCATCCTGGCTCTGTCTTTTCAGGCTAACACTTTCTGATATATAATTTTTAGAGATGTGCCATTCCTCTTGGTGCTCAGATGTGCTCCTTTGCAATGCACTTTAGTATGTTTAGAGCCAATGATGTGTTGATGTGTTTACTACTGGATCTCTGAAGCACAGATCCCTAGAAACTCAATTATCTGCTTCAAAACAGTGCACTTGGAGTACCTTCAGTCAAGACTGGGAGTGCACATCCAGGCCTTGTTCTCTGCTGTAGAGCACTATTAGTTAATCTACCCATATCTCTGCCATCTTATGTCTCCTCTTTAGTTCATGATTCCAATGCAGTTTTTGTCTTTTTATGTTTTTGCATTTAAGTCACACATAGTATTTAAATAGTCTATGTCATTTTCTCACAAACAACTGTAAAGTCTCAGTGGCCTGAATTAATAAAGGTTTGCTTCTTGTTAATGTTTAATGCTTACCTACATGGTTGGCTGAGATAATGGCAGTGTTTGCTTGGCTTGGTTCCCAACCTTAGTTCCAGTACCTGGAGCAGCTCTATCTCAGAGGCGGCAGGGCCAGGTTGGGCATGGTCTCCCCCAGCAGTGATACACACAGCTTCCTACAATCCCTAGCCAGGACACAAGACCTTATCTTGTGCCCACAGGAGGATGAGGAGAAATGCCCAAAGGGTGCTTCTACTCACTCCCAAAGCTTTCACAGGTAACCTGAATCCAGAATCAGACATGGCTAGGCCGCTGCCTTGTCAATGAAAATGCGAGAACATGCTTTCTCTATCTGAAATACATCCAAAAAACAAACTTTGTTCACTCTCCAGCATACTGCTCTTTGAGGCTTGGCTCCTTTTCCTGCTTTCAGCATCTGGCCACACAAGTCATAATGGAGTACAGAGATTCCTGCCTATCCTTCTCTGTCGGGTTGTCAACCTGCCTCCATCTGATGGGGGATTGGGCTCCAACCAGCCCTATCCCAGTCCACTCCCTGACTGGATAATCTCTAATTACCACCTCCACACCCACATTATCTCCACCCCAGACCACACATTGGAGCTGAGCCCTGGGCCTGCAATTGTGTTGTCTGCAAATGTACATGGAAGACCTGCAGCCCCTGTATCTACCCTGACTTGCACCCCAGCTCTGCAGCTGACATGCAAGTTGCCACCCTGAAAACCTCTCCTGATGGATCTTCCTCAGCTCTGGAATCTTCTCTGGACTCCATTTCCAACCCCACCCACTCCCTCGATGAGCCATTGACACGTTTTACCTAAACTACTCTGACAGCTGCCAAATTAATCACGAGGTGTCTAATCCCATCTACACCTCTCATAGCAGCCAGAGAAATCTCCTCAAATGCCAGTTCGATCCTGTCACCATTCAGCTGGAAACCCCATGTATGCTGTCTGCCCTTAGGCTGAGGTCTGAAATCCCCCAGCCAGTCTCTCATGCTCTGCTCACCCACCCTTCTCCAGGCCCTCCTCATCCTCTTCCCCAGCTCCAGACCTGATGGCTGTATGACCTGCAGGACACAGAGGCCCTGTTTTGAGTCTGATGATTTCTCAGTGAAGGGGTCTGCCTTCTCATTTTCTTGAGCCCCCAAAATTACATAGCCAGTGTTGTTCTTAGAGAGGGCTTCTCACCACTAGGGACTTTGCCCAAGCCAATTCCTCTATTTGAAATATTCTTCCTCCTTGCCTTTCAAAATTTGCTTCCTGTCTCAGAATAAGTACTTCTTCCTCCAAAAAACTTTCTACATTTCCTTGCTTCCAGAGCCCCTGAACTTCTCCTTGAAACCTTCATCATACTTGAACCACTCTCACTACCTGTAAATAGGATTTGTCTGTTCACAATGTTCAGTGCAGCCAGGCAGTACATGTGGGAATGAAGAAGGTGATGGATTCAGTGGCCAAAGAGTGGCCTGGGCTCAAATCCTGTCTCATCTACTTCCCAGCTCTGTAACTCTGGGAAGTCACTTATCTGTCTGTTTCTGGAGGACTAATAATAGCACCAAATGAAGCTTGAGTTTTAGATAAATAACAAGTTCATTGCTTATCTACATTGTGGGTTGTGAAGGGTTACTGTGAAGATTAAACACATCCAGCAGATGGGGAAGTGAGTTCTGCTCCCCACCTGCTTCATGGAGACCAGTCAGGATGATTAGAAGCTCTTAGGAGTGGCTCCGGAAGCAGCTGCTGAAATGATGAATGATGACTTCTGTGAGAATTAAGGGCTATGAAATATGTAAGGCACTTAGTGCAATGTCTGTTACACAGTGAACATTAAATATATTAGCTATTATTATTTTATTGTTAGAATAAAGTTTTGTGGTAGAGAAGTGTTTGCTGGAAAAGCCGGGTTATAATGAGGCTGGAATCACCCTGCCAATGTAGAAGTGTTTGCTGGGGGTGATTTTTGTTACACATTTTCCTCACAGGATCACAGAACATATTTTTCAAGCTCATTATGTGAAGCATATTTGTAACAGGACAAGCATTCTGCATGGTCACATTTGCGCGCACGCGCGCGCACACACACACACACACACACACACACAGCCTCTCCCCGACAGGCTCCAGCCCTTGCCACCTGGCCCTTGTTTTGCAGAGTTCTCCAAAACACATGGTGTGGCTTCTCATGGACTGCCGCTGTAGGGACCTCCAAGAACTAATACTTGGGCTTGTGAGCCCCTTCCCTTTCCTCCCAGCCCTTCCAAATCCCAGGAAACCCTCCAATATATTGTTGCCAGATGTACTGAATAAAAACTCAGCATAACCAGTTAGAGCCGAAGTTTAGATAAAGAAACATTTGTTTTTAGTATAAATATGCCCTGGACATAATGTTTTTGGATCTCAATTGTCCCACAAAGGCCATACCTTAAAAGCTTGGTCACCAGCCAGTGGCACTACTGGGAGGTGTTAAAACATTTTGGAGGTGTGGCCTAGTAGGAGAAGGTTAGCTGACTGGGGACATGGGCCCCAGAAGCAGATATTGGGGCCCTGTCCATCCCATCCCTTCCTGGCTGCCATGAAGTGAGTGGTGTGCTGCACCACACCACCAGGTACTTACCTGCCACAATATGCTGCAATAGGCTCCCCCCAAAAACAAGCTAAGTGACCATGAACTGAAACTACAAGCTAAAATAAACTTTCCCTCCTTGTAAGTTGATTATTTCAGGGATTTTGTCACAACAACAAAAGGCTAACATATGATACAATATTTGAGACATATTTCTAAACAATTGTCGCCTCTGTGAAATTCAAATTAAACAATGTGTGCCCTGTCTACCAGGCAGGCCTACTTCAGTTCTGGACCCACACCCATTTCTTCTTCATTTCCGTCCAAACCCATCAGTGTGCATTCAACTGAGCCCATTTGAGTCCAGCAGGAGACAAAGCTCACCTGCCTTTTTCTCTACCTGTCTCTTCTTTGACCCTTTTTCCTCTATGCTAGGTGAGTCCTTCTCCTAAGCAGACCACAGGAAAGTCAGTCTTAGTCTGGGTTCTGAGGGTGAGAAGATGCAGAAGATTGAGCAACTTGAGGGCTACAGATGCATTCCATGTGCTTTGCCTGTCTTGGACATCATTTATTTTCCATTCAAGAAAGCATCTCCCAGATGGAAGCACCCATCTGTCTCATTGTCTAATGTGCCTTCCACTCTCCCAAGAAAGCTCCCTTCCTTGTAGGTATTGCCTCCTCCTCCTTGTATTGGGTGTCCCCAAGTCACAGAAAGAAAGCTACCATGCTTAAAATTCCACCACTTGTTCCATCACAATCCTGTGAATTCTCCTTCCCTTTTGCTATGATTGAATCTGTGTTTCTTTCCTGCTTACATAGAAGTCATCTTTCCATCAATTTTCCAGTTCCCTCAGATGTTCTTGCTAACATTACATGACTTAACAGGATTCTGGAAGTCATTACACCAATGTCACTAATTTTCTAAAATGAGAGGATTTTTCTCAGTACTGAGCAACGAGGAGAAGCTTTATTTTCAACAATAATACTATTTCAGAATTTTAAAAAGGATTCTTTCCTTGAGAATCTTTGACATTAGGGGACATTAGAGTTACAAATTAACTTAACATTTCCTTAAATTGGAGATTGTCAGTAAATATATCTGAATCCCAATCAAATTTTTTCATGTCAATGAGGTAGTTCACATCAGAGTGGAAAAGGCCTTCAGCTCCTCATCATGAATCTTGCTTTTTGACTCCAAGTGCAATCACTCTGAGGCTACAGATAATTTAATTACCATGACATCTGCTCTGACTTGCATTTTCAGGCAAAGCAACAAACATGAGAAAACCTGTAAATAGAGGAAGTAAGAAGGGCCACAGCCTGCAGAGGAAAAGGTGTCTATTTCTTTCCTGTCAATTCCTTTTGTGCCTGCACATTTTTGAGGACTACTGTGTGCAGAGTGGGATAAAGCTCCAACAGGATACTCTGGCTTCTGCTCCTTGAGAATTTCCACAATGTCCCTTCAATGTAGGTCACGCTGATGCCCTATCACCCAGAAGGAAAGATGATCATGTATTCCAGTTGCATAAAAGAAATCAACATCACACATGTATTGTTCTTTTATGAATTGGTTTAAAAGTTTAATATTTAAAAAATAAAAGCAGATCAAATTGAAAATTATTAAAAGTTTATTGTGAAAACAAAATGATTCATAGGTCAAGGCGACCTCAAACTCAAACTTGTAAGAGGCCCTGGCCTGGCATTACACATGGGCTTATCAAGAGAACATCACCAAATCTATAGACCCCTCTTATGTGTGAAGACTGCATAGCTCAGGTGCATTGTTACCATGCTGATGAGGAGGACAAGCTTGTTTCATCTAAGGCTAAAGTTAATGTCACAGGGAGCTCAGGGTAGTTTCAGTTCATGGCTGTGGGTGGTTGGCCTTGAGGTACTCAACTGTGGCCTTCAATTTTATTTTTCCTAACACCATCCAGTGAAGGTTATTTTAGATTATTTGTTTCTTGAGGGGTTGTGTTTTTTGTTTTTTCTTTTTTTGTACATTCCACAAGTGATCAATATAGTTCTATTTTAGTAAAACTGACTTTAACAGAAAAGTCCTGATCTCATGATGAACTCTCCCTCTCCTGGAAAAAGCCATCATTGCCCTGAGGGAAACTCTCTCTGAACTAGTAACTTCCCATGGGGAAGATGATGATGGTGCTGTTTGCCCAGCTCCCTGTTCTAAACAGTTAAGCAGCGTTGGAAGAGAAGACATGGATGGTCCAACTTCTGACCTGCAGTCCAGCAGGCCAAGTCTCATTTGGAGCAACCAGCACTCCCTTGGTACCACAATTACCTTATGAGAAATGTACTCAAAGTCACTTTATCTTTTAACTAAATTTTTATTTTCACTGGTGCATGATTGTAGTGCCTAATGATTACATTCCTTGTGGGGAGTTGGTACACGTGTGTGACACATCATAATTTTCTTATCCCCTTTACTTCCCCTTCCTACTCCCTCCCTCCAACTCTTGGTCTCTTTTCATGGTCACTTTAGAAGGAGTCCATCGTTTAAAGTTATCCTGTCTCAGTTTCAGCTGTGTTTTCTTCCAAATAATGGCAAAAGTTAAGGTACAGGACTCACCCTCTTCCAACATTTTCTCCTAGCCCAGAATATCAGGACCACAGGCAGCAGGGCAGAGTCTGTGGGATGTAGACCTAATGCTAACCCAAGGAAAGGTTAATCCTAATCCAAGGAAAGAGGCTGCAGGCTGATGGACTCCTCTTGTTTGTCCTTGTGTTTGCTTCATTCTGCGCTGATTCTGGGGGGAAGGAGAGGTCACCCCCTAAAGAGGTTGGCAGATATAAATGACCTGTTTATCCCCTAACTAGGCAGGAAGCCTAATGCCACAGAAGCACTGAGAGATCTGAGTTGAAGGACAATGTTGCTCACTTTTGCAGATTCATGAGGTCTGCTTGTGGTTGGGACTACCCGTGACTACCATTTCTCATACCTGGATGAAAAAATTCCAAATACCTCCAGATCCTCAAACTTCCCCCAGAATTCTGAGGTCAGAAGATATAACACATTTGCTTCTCAGATGGAGCAAATAACATTAGTCCCTAAATCCCATTTTCAGAAAGCTAACCGCAAGTGTCAGGCATGGTGTTGTCTATGTTTGCCTGGCCTCCTTGCCCACTCGTGTTTTCGGAGTTCATGGTATCACTCTCCCTCTGTGAGGATGTTGGCATACCAGAAGTCTTACTAACTGCCTTAAGGTTAGAAAGAAAAACTGCAGTGGAAACTATATTCAAATTCAAAACTCTCTGAGCCCAAAGACCTTTGCTTTAAGAGCACCCCCTTTTCATGTTGATGAAGGACACAGATGACTATTCATGAAGAACTAAAACCCCATTACCCAGTAGGAGAATACAGGAATTCACAGGAATCCTTTGTAAAGTAGGCTTCATGCAAATCTGCAGTGCTCCTGGGCACACAGACATCAGCCATTGCCTATGACCTGACTTCTGTGTCCAGGAAGCCATCTACATGTTGAAAATGCTGAAAGAGGAAACACAATATCTGCTACTTGACCTAATGGACCAAAACATGACTTGATAAAGCCTTGGCTGAGGCTCGCTGAAAATACTCATAGTCTCTTGCTGTAAGAAGTCCAGGGTGATGACAGCTGTCTTCACACTACCATCCTATCTAGCAGTTACCACCTTGGGGCAGTTATTTGCAAACTGAATGTTGCCAATTACTTTTTGTTTCCTTTATAATAAGTGAGCATTTGGATTAACCATGTAAAAGAACCTACAAAGAATTGAATCACTGAGCACATGGCCCTATACATCCTAGAGGCTTAATAAATATTTCTTAATTCAATTGAGTGAAGCTGAAGCAACTTCCTATGTTTGAGCCTCTAAGACAAGGTGGGAAGACTTGTCCAACTCCCCACTTTCCCAACCCCATTCCCACCCCCAGGATTGTCACAGTGCTGGATGCCTGCATTTTCATGGCTTCACTGCCCACTCACAGGATCAGAGTTCACAGTATCACCCTCTGTCTGCACACAAGGATGCTGGCATCCCAGAAGTCTTAATAACTTGCCATAGCTGTCCAATGACTTCCAGCCTCCTAGGATCTAGCCTTGGGCTGTGTATATAACAGGCTTCCCTGGACACTGCAGAGAATTTCCATGACATACCTCTTGGTGTGGGCTATCTGTGTCTATCAGGAACCCCAGAGCGAGTATTAGATAATCTCAAGAGGCTGCCAGAGTCTGGAGATTGCCTAGGTGTTTCATATCACAGTGAGTTCTTCAACTCACCTCCTTTCTTGGGCCCCTGTGTTGAGATCTCTCTTCTCCCATGAACTTAGCAGGTCCACAAGCAAAGGACCCTGTTCCCTTCCTTTGACTCCTGCAATTGCTCTGTGGATGCCTTCATTTTAGGGAACTATTGAGGTAGGAGAGAAGAAATAAAATAGACAGAAAGGAGACAAGTAAAATCATAATTTAAAAATTGTACTTTTAATAAAAACTGCAGCTTCAGGACACAAACTCACTCAAAAATTCCTAAAGTCCTTAAAGACACAATAAGACTTGCCCATTCCTTTTTAACTCAAATGGGCCTTTTCACCTGTGATTAGGCCATCCTTTTTCAACTGTAAAATGGGCCTTACCTTTACGGATGGTCTACTGTTACCACTCTATCACTTGTGATGACTGTCACCTATAAACGGGCAGTCACCTTTCATCTGTAAATTGGTTTTCCTCTTTCCATAGATTCTCAAGTTCCACAGACTCCTACCCCCAGCTCCCCACCCCCCATAAATACACTCAGCTGGAGGCCACAAAGGCTTCTCTCCCTCTTAAGGGCCTACACTCTTTGAATGAATATTTTTAAAATTCTGCCCAGTAAGCCTCTTCTTGCCTCTTACTGATGTATCCTGAAAATTCTTTTTCTATGATGAAAGTCAACAAACTTGCAATCTATTTCATTAGTGGGGTGAGTCAATGTACCCCATCTCCACTTTGGGAGATGTCTTCATACACTGGTCCAGCCACACTGTGACAATTGCCTATCTTTGGCAGCTCAACAGCTGAGAGTGCATGGTGCCAGTGATCTTAGTATTATGGCTTAGATCTAGAATATCTGCCAAAAGCATATATGTTCAGAGATAATACTTTTGGAAGGTGATTGCTTGAGGGTGCTATCCTCATTAGTGGAGTAATGCACTGATGAGTTCATAGCTAAATGTGCAGTGAGGAGGTGGGACATCATTGGACAAGGTGGGCATTGGGGAGGGCATGCCTTTTGCTCTTCTTGTGCTGTCTGCTTCCTGGCTACCATGATTTGAGAGGCTTTCCTCTGCCGTGCCTTTCTATCAGCCATTTCTGTCTTGGAGCCTACCAACCATGAACTGAACCTTTTGAAATTTGCAAGCAAAATAAACCTCTCCTCCTTTAATTTGTGGGTGTTGTCCCAGCAACAGAAAGGCTAATATACTTAGTGTCCAAGTCAGTGCTCTTCTTTCTGTTAAATTTATTCTCTAATGGTTAATGTGTCAACTGGTTAGGCCTTAGCCCCCAGCCATTTGGTCAAACATTACTTCTGTTAGAGTATTTTTGGATAAGGAGTACATTTACATTGGTAGACGTACAGTAAAACCAATTGCCCTCCTTAACTGGACTGGGCTTCAACCCATCAGTTTGATGTTGGAAGAGAAAAAAGTGAGGTCCCTGAGAAGGTGGGAATCTACAGAAGACAGACTTCGGACTCAAACTGCATCATCACTCTTCCCTGGGCTTCAGCCTGCAGAATTTGGATCTCTCAGTCTCCACAACTGCATGATCTAGTTCCTTAAAATAAATCTTTCTCTGGATGTATACACATATAGGTCCCTGTGCTGGGGCCTCTTGGCACAGGCTGCCCAACATGCTACATGCACAGCCCTGAAAGACAGGGGAGGCTTGATGCCCCTGAGGACACTCACAGCCACTTGTCTCTCTGACAGACATCTGTCAGATGTCAGCTATCTTTCTGACAGCCACTGCCCTGACAGACATCCAGGGGTCTTCTCAGGTGTCTGCAGGAAAGAAGTGACTTGGTCCTTTTCGGGACTTCATCATCAGGAACTAGAGAAAGGCTGGCTGCAGCAAACTGTCTTTTAGCTCAGAATCTAAAAACTGAGGCAAGTTCCAGGCACAGCTGACACCTGACCAAGCTGCCTGACAATGGCCTTCCCTTGCCCTTCTCCTTAGGGAGAGTTTCCCAGCTGGGCCTGGCAGCCTAGTGTGCAGCTGGTTTCTGTCTGGGACCCAGAAAACTTGGGCAGGCCACCAATCAAACTCCCTGAGTGGAATCCTTCCTCAGACAAAACCCAGCTACATATCCACATGCTTTTTGCTGGTGTTCTCCCTGTAAATACTCCCTCAGATGCCCATACCTGCAGGCCTTGCTGGCATTTTCCTTGTACCCCTCTCCAAGGGTCCCGCCAGTACTTCATGAAGAAACATGGTCTCGAACCTCCGAGTGACAGGCCTGCTCTCACCTGGCAAAGAAGCACTTTTCACAGGAAAGACTGAAGATCCTCCAGCTGAAGACCTGCCAGGCTGATTGCTGACTGTCACTTTAATATCCGAGCTGATTTTCTACTTTCTGTCCTCTGTGAAGCTAACTCTCAAGCTGATTGCCTCTGGCACTGCCCACCTGCCTGCTCCCTTTCATCACCAAGCCCTGCAGGGGGAGACCCTGTTGTGGAAGTTCTCAGGGTGGAGAAGCTCACCTTGGCTTCACAGACATGCACAGTGATGATGCTGTGTGTGGCCAAGATGTCACCTGGCACTTGACTCACAAAACTCAGCTGGTATGCAGAACCCAAAACTAGCTACACACATTTCAAGGCCCCTTTATAACACAGGAGATAACTGTTAGGAGGCTAAGCAGAAACAGCACTTTGCATTCTCTCTGTTCTTTTACTAATTTATTATGACATCGTAAATGCAAGTCTTACTTTAATGTATCAGATCTGATAGTTACAACAAAGCCTATGGTTATCTAACACACAGGCATTAATTACACAATAGTAGTGCTGTAAGGTAGGGTCAAATGCTCTGCCCACTGTTTGAAAAACCGTGTTCTTTTATCTAAAAAAAAAAAAAAAAAGGAGCAGAGTATGGGGCTCTTCAGTCTGCTTGCCAAATTTTGGTAAAGGTTTGGTGGCCTGGTTCAGTCTCTGGAGAGTGTCCCGATTAGGGATCCTGAAGCCCCCACTCTTCTTTCCTTGTAACTTCTCTTTGAAATTACCAAGTTTCAGTGACCCTATCATCAAGAGTTAGACAGCTGCGCTCTGTGGATGCCCTGTGAGGGGTGCAAGAGAGGCTGAAGGGAAACTACATCCAGTGGGGAGAAGCATCAGGGAGGATCAGGAAGTTAGCCATCATGTCAGCTCTGCATTCTTCATGTTAAGCCACACACACCGAACGATGCCTCCACTAAGAGTGTCTCTTTGATCATAGCTACTCTGGCTGGGAAAGAAAGTAAGCTTTCATTAAATACATCATCTTTCATACAGTTATTTAGGAAGAACATGAATGGCATGCACACACACACACACACACTACTACATCTTACCCTTGGGAGGGACTCAAGAAATACTGACTAATGCTACAAGAAATAATTGAGGCAGATCCTAGAATCACATATAGATGTTTCTGCTGAGACATTGTTGCATTTTCCCTCCCCCTTGCCAGTGCGATGAAGAGCTCGTAGACCAAAGCCAGACCCTCCCTTCTGAAGTCACATCCCACATGTCTGTGCCTTATATAAAACCCATCACTTGCCTGCCCAGGTGAGTTCAGTTAAGCCTATGGCTCCTTCCAAAGTACAGCAACATTCAGTCAAAGCAATACTGATCTTCAACAGCCTAATTTCAGAATAGGAAAAAACGGTGTTTCCTATGTTGCTTGGGCAAAACAGCCTGAGCTTCTGACTCTCTGAGCTTCTGAATCTGGGGGTTCCCAGCTCCTCACCCAGTGGCAGCAGGACCTAGGAACTTTTAAACTGTCACTGATACACCACTGAATATACTAGAAAACAAGAGCTAAATTTAGGCCCCACCAATATCTCTCAATAACTACAAAAAGCATCTCTTGAATCAACATTTCTGGGCAAGCTGCGGTGGTGGGGAGGAAATCTGGGTTTGGGTAATTGGAGATAAAATGCTTGTGATGAGAGCACGTCTCACAGCTGCAGAATGTGAGTGTGGAGACCAATAATTGTGTTTCTCGCTACCTGAATACATTCCAGTTCTCACAGCTTCATTTCCTAGGAGATAACTATATCTTTTCAAAGTGATCTTTTTCCTTTCCCATTTAAAATTCAGCCTTTTCAGCCTCTCAACAGAACTGACTCAGGATCCTGTCCATTTCCTGCCTTGCCTCTCCAAACAGCCTGAGTCCAAGTGCACCCTGCATCATCTGGGTATCAGAAGGGCAGCAGCTGGTCTGTCACACTTGCCCTTGCTGGCTGTGGCTGCAGGCCCCCTCCTTGTCTGGGCAGGAGACCCCCAGCAATCTGCCAGCAGCATTCACTGTGTGTCCTCTTTCTTCCAGCCCTGAAGTTTCTGTGGGTCCCTCTAGCCTTTCTGCCCCTTTCTGCCATTCTTCTCTAGTAGCACAAAAAAATATTCCAACACTTAACCAGTACTATGATTGGCAAGCTGCCTCCATCAAGTGGTTTCAGGGCTGTAAAGGCAGGAAGTCCCCCAATCGGTCCTTTCTGCTGGCCTAGGGGAGAACTAGGTTCAGCAAGTCATAGTACTCAGGCAACAGGCAATAGACAGCCTGTACTGCATCGCAGGAAGAGGGACACAGCCATATTTCTCAGTCTTGCCTTAAATCACAGGGCACTTAGCGTGAAACACCAGAGAAAAAAGTACATTCTTCTCTGACTTTTTGGCCTCTTCCAGCTCAAAAACATCTCCAGACTTTATTATTTCAGGGCTTGCCCTTTGAAGCCCAAAGTATGATTTTTCTCTGGCCAGGCAGTATTGGTCTTCAGGGCTGTTGTATCTGCTGTGTTTCTAAGATTCCTGTTCAAAACACAAAAGACCCTTTTGTTTTCAGTTTCCTCCACCCACTTTCTGAGGCCATTATTGCCCACCAGTCAGGAGTAGAAAGGTCGGGAGCAACATTAAGAACAGGAAAAGAAAAGCTTGGGAGCCTCTCAGCATCTCACCTTCCATAGCCCAGTGGCTTCCTGGGGAGTCCAGGCCACTCATTTCTGCAGAGGTCTTCTTGGCTGGTGGGGAAGGGGCCAAGATGCAGCAAGAAAGCATCGTGGAGATGGGTTAGAGCAGATAAGCCACTTTATTCTTCCACTCCATGCTATGAAGAATTGTTCAAATTTCCCAGTCCACAACAGCTTCATGTCTTCAAACCATCACACATAATGTAGAAAATGTGCACATCTTGAACCTTTCCAGTTGCCCTGGGAGTGGAAGTCTTCATATCACAATGCTTCCTGTAATCATCTCAAGCAGGGCTGGCGCCACTAACAAGGAGGTTAGCGTGATCGTGGCCCTGGTACCCAGAGCACTGTGTCAGCTGGACAAAGGGAGCCATTTGGATACAAATCACATGGAAACAAGAGTTTGGGCCACATGGTGCTCTGAAGGTACCTCAGTACCTGGTTCTTCCTTTTGTCCTGTGGTTGTGAAGCCTGGGACTTGTATGAAACATTTTCCTGGCAGGGACCCAGCTCAACCCAAGTCAGCCTGGGTTATTTCTGCTCCTGACAAATGGCAAAACAAAAGACTGACATGGTGGAGTTCCCACCCCTCTTGTCCTCTCCCTGATGGCACCTGTTCCTTCTAAAATGTTCTCAAGGCCTCTCAGCACACCATGTCCTCATGGCCCCAAGGCCCAGGCCACCTGGCACTGATTGGAAACACATGCAACTATCAGTGCTCTAAAAGGGCCACCCTGTCCTCTGAGGCAGAGGGTCTCCGCAGAGGCAAGCTTCCCTCTGAGTGTCTCAGCCCTTAGGAACCATGTGATGTTCCTTCTTCTGGTATCTCAGGCCCAGTCAATGGCTGAGACCTTGAGGAATAGAATTTCAGAGAAGGAACAGGGTTTCACAGCATAAATCATTTGTTCTGTTAGTTTGAACATTGCATTTTAGTGTATAAACACATCCTTTCAGAACTAGATCCCACCCATCTGAAGTCCCAACCTAAGAAATACAGTCAGAAGCATTCAGTAGAAACAGGAACCACAAAAGTTCAACGAAAACACTTCACAAATGTCTTCTCAACATGAGGAAAAACATTTTGCTGACTATGACCAGGAACTTGAGAATCTGCTGCAGACAGCACACGATCCCCATCCTCAGGAAACCTACATTCTAGCTGATAAAATAAACTATAAAGGAAATAAATAAATATCAGAATGTAAAGCACAGAGTATCATCAGGAAGACTGACAGGTGGGAAGCAGTTTGGAGGTGGTGGTTTGAGAAGCAACCTCTGAAGGAGACAGATGTGGAACCATGTCTGGGGTAAACAGCTGACCTGACTGAGGTGAACGGGAGGAGACAAGGTTGATAGGGGATGAGCAAGTAAAAGGGCCATATCACAGGACTCAGAGGACCATGGCCAGGAGGGGCAGGCAGGATTGAGCAGACCTGCTTCCATTGTCACAAGACCACCTTCCAAATGCCCAGGGAGAGAGCTAGCTGCAGCCAGGGGAAAGGTTGTGGGGAGGTGGGGGTGCAGGTGCAAGGTGGGACCTATTTAAAGCCACCATAAGGTAAAACTTCAATTAGGTTAAACCCAGACTATATGCAAACTAGGAGTCAAAGATGACTCCTATACCTTAGCCTGAGCAATTGGGAGAGTGGTAAGGGCATGGGGAAGGGAGTAGGAGTGGAAGTAGTGTGAGACTTGCTGGGGATCAGACTCAGGGCCCAGACTTCCTGACACAGGATCAGAAGCAGACCTACTCATGTGACATTCATGCCATTATCACTTTGGGGCGATTTGGTGCTTGACTGAACCCTATTTCTCTCTTCCCAGGGACCAAGAATATTTCAGAATAATACGAGTTAATTCCATGTAAGGCTGTCACTGCATCTCCTGAGACCCTAGGAGTTGACCCGAGGGCTGCAGAACCAGAGATAGGGGCGCAGCTACTGGAAGCATGTCCCCACACTATGACTATAACTGGAGGAACCCAAAGGTTGCTCTTCATACCTCTTCTTTGCCCCCGTGTCATCCAGAGTCACTGCAGAGGCTGCCTGGCAGGAGTCCCTCAAGTGGATCCAACTGCCACTAATAACAAAAAGCTCTGTAACCTAGCAAGGCCTGGTGCCCAATGGGGGACTGACAACTGCAGCAGAGACTGCTTGGGGCCAGAAGACAAAAGGAGAGGTCCTGTCCCAGGAGACTGTGGGAAAGGCAACCAGAAAGGAGGGAGCTGGAGAATGAGTACTTCGTCTCATGTGTCTACCTTCACCTCTTGAGCATCTCTGCAACTAATAGAGGACAAGGGACCCATCAATGTCTATGCCAGCCACCCCTGGAGCTGAGAACAAATTTAGAAGATACCAAATGTCCTGACCACACATATCATTGTCCTCTATTTCCTGTTGTCATTTTCCCCTTACAATCTTCCCTACAAGAGACAACGCATCTGTAACATAAAACCAACTACAGATCTAAATTCCATCACTGGAAATTCTATGGTTAGAGCATTCTCCCCATTTAAGCTGAGTAACAGTAGCTCATTTCCAGGATTTCCTAACCAAGAACATCACAGCCCTCAGGCTCATGATTAGGCTACCAGACCTCCAAGCTGCAGCCACCTGTTCTGATGGGCACAGCACCCAGGTGGGTCTGAAACTCCTGCAGTATTGTCCCTTATTTTATTCTCTGTCCCTACCCATACATATGCATTTGCATGTGTGTGAGTACACTGGACACCCGCCCAGCTATGTTTCTATAGATGACCTCTGCCTACACAAACTATTTAAATGCAGACATCCATGTGCACACATATGCACATGCATGCATGGCCATACAAGCATGCAATACACCCACACACATGCAAACCCACAGGTATGCACATGCACACATGGACACATACATGTTTTACACAAACACATATCCATGCCTTATGAACAGATGCACATATATGTACACATATGTACAAATGTGCATGCCAACAGATAGACATGTAGAATGAGGCTTCATGTGTATATGTACATGTGCATGCATACATGCAGGTGTATCTACATACTTATATAAACATCCATGCACTCACACATGTATACACGTATATTTGTATAGATTGTCTATGTTATAAGGAAATACAGTCTCTAGAACCCTACATGCCAAGGACTGAACAAGTAAGAGCTGGAGCCCGTTAGTCCTCATTTTGCAGGTATATACGAAGACACTGACACATCTTATGGAAAGTTTTACTCTGGGTCTCAAAGAGAATGGTCTGTGAGAACCTACAATAGGTGTTCAGGAAGTTCATCTTTACATACATCTGTACACACACACAGCACGCACATATATAACAAATTCTTGAAAAATCAAGAGACCAAAGGAACCCCTACAGGCTCATCTGAAGGCTTCCTGTGCATCAGCACAGATCACCTCATTGCAGCTACCAAGAGCTCTTCCAAGTTGAGGTCTGGACACAGGCAGAACCAATTTTCCAATTAATGAGCAAAGATAGCATGTTTGGTTGATAATAATGGAGCACTGTGGCCAAGAGAGAAAAAACAGCAATTAGCCTCCTCCTGCTCTCTGAAAAGGGCTGGAAAGCAAATGTTATAAATGTCATTGACATGGACTCACAGGTGACAGAGATTAAAAAAGGATTTTTTTCTTCCCTAGGTGTTCTCTCCAAGCTTCATCTGCAGTGTCCATAGGGAACAGCCTTGCGGTCTGCACAGAAAGGTGTTTAGTTGTTCAAGGAATCCAGTAAAAAAAGATCTATGGCTCCTGTCAAGAATTCAAAACCAGTGGCCCTCTGTCCTCTTTGGACCAGTCAACCCTCAGAGATAAGAGTGGCCCTGAGGTGCCAAGACAGCTTTCACACTCAACAGAGCTTTGGGCAGGAAGTTGTCTGAAAAGCCAGCAGGTAAATCATACACTGCGCACCACAATTACCAAGGCCAGCCCAAAGAAGAGTTTAACAAGCAAATGTAGGAAACAGGCAGACTCCCAGCCACTATCTAGCTCTTCTGCTGATGCCTAAGGAGATTAGAATGGCAACTTCCCCAGGCTTTTGTTTTAGTCTTTTGCTTAATATTATAATCACTTTTATTGAGGCATGATTTCTATGCATGTAAATTCAATAATTTTAAATGTGAAGTTCAATGAATTTGACAAACATATGCCATTATTTAACCACTACCACACTCAAGATACAGAAGAGCTCCATTCTCAAAAATAGTTCTCTCTCATCCCCTTTGCTGTGAATCCTCCCCTACCCAACCCCCTCCACCTAGGCTTTATCTCATCATAACTTTGCCTTTTCCAGAATTCCATATAATTGGAATAATTAAGTATGCAGTCATTATAGTTTTTGTTCATTGAAAATAACAGTACTGAGATTCATTCACACAGGTATACGAGTACATCTTCTTAATGTGTAGTTGAGGGGTCCTCAACTTCCAGGCCACAGAGAAGTGCCAGTCTGTGGCCTGTTGTGGTGAGTGAGCAAGTGAAGCTTAATATGTATTTACAGCTGTTCCTCCTCACTAACATTACCACCTGAGCTCCACTTCCTGTCAGATCAACAGCAGCATTAGATCCTTATAGGAGCACAAAACTTACTGTGAACTGAACATACAAGGGATCTAAGTTGTGTGCTTTTTATGAGAATCTAATGTGGGATGATTTGAGGTGGAGCTGAGGCAGTGATACTAGCACTAAGAAATGGCTACAAATACAGATTAACATTAGCAGAGAGGTGTAACCGCACAAAGACTATAATAAATCAAGTGTGTGCAGACTCATATCAAAACCCTATCAGTAAGTAACAAGTGACAACTAAACTGCATCTCATGGAAGGCTCTCTAGTCTGCCAACAAGCTTTAAGTCAAAATGTGACACTTACTTGAGTCTGCAGGTGGCTTTCCTATTATTTAATTTACCTCTGCCAATCATGTCTCCGTCCCATACTGCACTTTTGTCTCCATCACAGTTTTGGTAAGCCCATAAGCTAACCCTAGCCAAAATGAGTAAAAAACAAAAATCACTGGAAAGCTTCCATGAAAAGGGTGGGAAGACTCAATGATGAGATACCAGAAGACTCTAAGAATACCAACAAGAAGAAAGTGACATTTAAAAGAAAATGCCAAGAGTACTACTTAATTATGGGTTCATTGTAAAATGTGATGTACATTCTCCAAACCTGCTTTGTACAGTATGTGGCAACCAGCTATTTAACAGAGCCGTGACCTTCAAAACTGCTCCATGACATGGAGACCAAGTACCTTGCATTAAAAGACAAGCTTTTGGGTTTTTTCTGAAAAAATATATGAACACAAAGAACACATGCAGGTATTAAAGTCTATCATTTCATTAAATGCGTCTATGTTGAGAGCATCCTTCTTAGTGGTTAACTGCAGTGCTAAAACTAAGAATCCCTTTATTATTGGTGAACAGTTGATCCTACCTGCTCCTAAGGACATTTGCCATGAAATTTTAGGAGAGGCTGTAGTTCAAAAGGTAGCATTTGTTTCTCTTTTGGTTAACACCATAACTAGATTGATAAATTAATTGATAAAACAGCAGAGGACATTGAGGCACAATTGTTAGAATGCTTTAATGAGTTACTAAGGTATGCAAACAAGGTTGACAACAATACTCATTTTTGTGTGATATATTTTTCATGAAAATGTGCATGAGGATATGTCATGTACAGTTTTGTTGTCAACCAACACCACAGATACAGAATTATTCAAGTCTTTGAATGATTACATATCAGAAACACTGAATTGGTTGTGGATGCACAGCTGCCATGACTGGATAGCTTTCTTGTTTCACTACTCAGGTCAAAGAGGGTAACTTCTGAATGTGAAACTATGTACTTTTTATTTACAGAGAAATGCTATCTAGCTAAGAAAATGTCACCTGAACTTAACAACATTTTCTAAGATATGATTAAAATTAACCACATGAAAGCACATGCCCTCAATTGATATCACAGCTCTGTGAGGAGGTGGACACAGAACACACAAGTCTTCTCTTATACAAAGAAGATGGTTTTCTAAAGTTAGATCATTTGCTGAGCTTTTGAGTCATTAAGAGCCACTCCAGAGATTTAAAAAAAAAAAAAAAAAAAAAACAGCTGCCACTGCCCCTATATTTCAGTGACCAGAATGGGTCACAAAGCTGGATTACCTATGTGACCTGTTCGAACTGCTCAAGGAACTCACTCTTTCACTTCAGTCAAGAACAATTGTGCTCTAGTCAATGGATAAAGTGGCTGCGCTCAAAGTCAAACTTCTGTTACATAATGAATGTGATATATTTTCCAATTTATGGGGTCTTTAATTTCTTTAAAGAGCATTTTGTAGTTTTCATCCCACAAATTTTATGTATATGTGGTTAGCCTCTTAAGTACTTCATATATGGGGGAATACAAAGGTGAGTATGTGAAGGTTTAATGTAAATATCTTTTAGTTATTTTTAATTTCAATTTTTTTTACTCTGTGGCAAATAGAATCTCTATAGTTTAATTTTAAATTATAAGTTATAATTTTAAAAGTATAGTTAATTTGTTGCATATAGATCAAATATTCTACGACCTTTTTGAAATTACTCATTTATTTTATTACTTTAATTTGTAGATGCATTAGGCTATCAAACAAAAATAATCACATACTTCATAATCAGAGTTTTAATCCTTAGTTTCCAGGCTATGTGACTCTTATGTTCTAAATTCTTTATCATGTTTTATTGCACTTGTGATATGGCATCAAGCAAAATCGCTCTTTCATTATTAAGTATATTAACTGTAGGTTTTAATAAATACTCTTAATTAGGTCAAGAAAGTTCATCTCTGAGTTTTTAAGAATATTTTTGTTTTGTTTATCATGAATGGACATTGCATCTTGTTAAATGTCTTTTCTGCACCTATTAAGATAATCAAATTATTCTCATTTTTACTTGGTTATTATGGTGAATTGCCTTGATTGATTTTTCAGTGTTAATTTAGTATCATATTCAAGGGGTAAAATACACTTGCTCAGGCTGAATTGTTCTTTTAAAATCGTGCTGTTTAGCTGGCTGCTATTTTGTTAAGAATTCCACATATATGTTCATGAAAATACCAGCTGCTTTACATATAATATATTATTCTGATTTTGGTTATCAGGGTAAAGTTGGTCTCACAAATCGAGTTGAAATATATTCCTTCTTATTTTTTCTTATTTCTCTTGAGCTTTCTTCTTTTATGTGCAGATACACAAAGAATGTTTAACATTTAAAAATTTGGCTATTTTTTCAGGAGCTACTGCAACCCTTGATCTCTTGTATAATTTTCTTATATTCAGAAGATATGCTCTTTTATCTTCTTAAATTTATTGAGACTTTTATAACCCAGAATATGGTTTGTCTTCATAATGTGAAAGAGAGTGTTCATCCTGGCTCACAAATGCCAATAATACACATCTCTTTCCAACAGCACATGGATAAACATCATGTTTGTCCCTTGAAATCAGCCAATGCAAAATATTTACAACACAGAAACTGGCAAATATTACACATCAGAGTTTTGGACAGCCAGTTGCCTGAAAAGCCAGCAGCTAAATGGTTCTCTGCACAGCATGATTTATCTTTTGAATGTTCCATGTCCCTTGATTAGTTTTGTAACTATCTAATCATACATTAAAATAAACAAATTCATGAGATAACTCTCTCATCCAATATTACAGCATTTATTATAGTCTTTTCTCTTAGATATTTGGAATCTTTTTTCTCAATTTGTGAAATTTAGCTGCATAATATTCAACCCTACCACAACTGTGAACTAGTTTGGAATTGTTGAATTGTACCCATGTGAGAAGCAGTTCTCACAGCACTATCTACAGTTCTTTTATACTTAACTTTATAGTAAGTATACTGTATGCAATTCAAAAGGTGAGTTCTTTTCCTTTCACACAGCATAGACATGCCTCACACTTGTAATCCAGTCAGATGCATTTGTCACTTCCTTTCCATCCGGGAACCCTCAAAACCAGGTTAATTTTTCTAATCTACATATACTAAAGTTCACTGTTTGGAGGGTATACGGTGCTATGGGTTTTGAAATGCACATGAGATATTTACTTTTATGTTCTTCATTCTTTATGGAGTATCCAATTTTTGATCTAGTGGCATTCCCCTTCATACTAATTTATGTCAGCACTTCTTAAAGTAAAGGTTGCCTAGCAGCAAATTCTTTTAGTGTTCTTTTATCAAAAAGTCTATTTTACCTTAATTTTTAAAGAATGTTTGCACTGAATATAAAATTCTGAATGTAGTTTATTCTCAGAGCACTGAATAGACATTGTTTTTCCTTTCAGCACTTTATAGATGTTCTATTTTCTTCTGTCTGCATGGTTTCTGCCAACAAGCCAGCCATTAATTGGATCGTACTTACCTTGAAAGTTATATGTCATTTTTCACTTGTTGCTGTCAAGATTTGCTTGTTACATTTGGTTTTCAACAGTTTGATAATGATGTGCTTCAGTCTGGTCTTCTCTGTGTTTTATTTATTTTTTCCTTACTGATGTCCCTTTAGCATCTTTCTGTTTTACATCAAATATAGAACATGTTTGGACATTGTATCTCCAAACATTTTTTTCTGCCCTCATTTTCTCTTTCTTCTCCATTTGACAATCCAATTACTTGTGTGTTGAACCATTTGAAAGAATCTAACAAGCCACTTAGGCTTATCTATTAAAAAGACACAAAAATCTTGTTCTCTCTGCATTTCTCTAAGATGATTTCCATTAATATTTTCAAGTTCACCTTCTCTTTCCTCTACCCATTTGGCTATTACACAACTACATGAATATTTCACTTACAAATTTAATCATTTATTGTAAGAATTTTTATTTGTTATGTTTCTATTTCTCTACTGAGACTTTCTAATTCTCTGCAGAGATGTCCTTTAATTAATTATATGACCATTTTGATAGTTAAAAACTTCGTGGTGAGGGATGAATTCCAGAGGGACCATATCTTTGTGATTCCTATCTCCAGGAGCCACATGAAGATAAGAAAAAAACCCTATAGGTAGTATTATACCAGCATCTAAATCTAAACAACTGGGAAGGAGAATTCTAACTCCAGCTCCCAAAGAACTGACACTTGCTCATAGGACACTTACCACTGTATCAGCAATATGCATGATAATTGGATTTCATCCAAAAGTACTGTCAAACCCATACCCTATCTCAGGGAAACCCAAGTGCAACAAGAGACAAATGAACAAGAATACCAGGGAAAATTTTAGCCTCTCACATTGAGAGCTATAGCAAACATGAAACTCAGCTTAACTCCTAGCCAGATGAACAGAATACCTCATACTAAAGGCTCATCTACCTCTGTTTCCTTTACTCAGTCCCTCACATCTGATTTTCAACCAAAAAATTCACAAGGCACACTAAACATCAAAAAGCACAGACTGAAGGGGCAAGAAGGGCATCAAAACAAGACTCAGGTATGGGTTTTGGAATGACCAGGCAAGGAATTAAAAATAACTTTGATTATACTAAGGGCTATCATGGGAAATGTAGGCAGCATGTATGGTAAGCAGATGGATAATGTGAGAAAAGTGAAGGAAACACTAAGAAAAAATCAAAAGGAGGTAACAGAAATCAAAAGCAATGGAATGACAGTGAAGAATCCTCTGACCAGCTCATGGACTACACACAGCTAAGGAAAGTATGGGTGAGATTTAAGATGTGTGTCAGTAGAAACTTTCAAAGCTGAAACACAAAGAGAATGAAAAGGATGGAATAGAATGTCCAACAACTCTGGGATGACAACAAAATATAGAACATTGGTGTATTGAGAGTATAAACCCACAGATCCAGAGACAACAACCAGGATGAAAAAGAAAAACCTATACAGGCCACCATACCATGGCCCCCAGCATAGAGGCACAGAGCCCCACACCCAGCACTGAGGAGGAGCCTTCCAGGCTGCCAAACCACCACCCCCGGGGCCAAGGAAGTGAAGGGCCCAGGGGCCAGCAGTACACCCCCTCCCACTGTTAAAATGAGCAGACACATAAACAAATCTCAAAACCAGACTTCCAGATCACCTAAAGCAACCCCAAATGAAAATGAGACAGAACAATCTGATACTCAACCACCTGGACTCCTTGAATTGGCAACAAAAGAGGATCTGGAAAAAATGAAATCAGAAACAATTTCTCAGATAACAGCAGAGATTGTGCCCATAGTTCAAGACATGATTAATAAATCTAGAGAGGACACAGATAAGAAAATAGAGGAGCTGAGAAACATGATGAAATCCCAAGATAGAAAACAAATGGAATCCACAAAACAGATGCAAACAGATTTCCAGGAGATTAAAAACTCCATTGAAAGTTTATGCAGAGGAATGAGCCAATGTGAGGACAGAACTTCAGATAGAAAAGATAAGATTGCAATTAGTGACCAGAAAAATAATTTCTTTAAAATACTAGGCCTTCAATGCAGATTGACATACCCTGTAAAACTATGTTTCAAAATTGATGGAGAAATAAGATAATTTCATGTTAAAGAGCACCTTAGAAACTTCATGAATACCAAACCAGCACTCCAAAAAATTTTAGACAATATCCTAGGAAAAGACAACGAGGATCACAACCCCAGGAAGCCCTGCAGAATGAATCCATCAGGCGCAACAAGAAACTAAATGCAAAGGGGGAGAATCCAACAAAAATACAAAGTCATGACAAGGATAAGTCAGTACATATCAGTTATAACCATGAATATTAATGGTCTCAAGTCACCAATCAAAAGAAACAGACTGGGAAAATGGGTCAAGAAGTAAGATCCAACAATATGCTGCATAACAAGAAACATACTTAATTCAAAAAGAAACTCATAGACTGAAAGTTTCAGGGTAGAAAACAATACTCAATGTGACAGGAACCCCCCCAAAAAAGCAGGAGTAGCTATCCTCTTTGCAGATCAAGTGGATTTCCAACCAACACTGATTAAGAGAGACAAAGAAGGACTCTACATCCTTTTTTATGTAACAATCCAAAAGGAAGAGATGACAGTCATAAACATATATGCACCAAACACTAGTGGGCCCAACTATACAAAACAAATACTAACATGAAATATCATATAAGCACTAATACAATAGTAGTTGGAGACCTCAATAATCCACTGTCACAAATAGATAGATCAACTAGACAAAAACAAGCAATGAAATACTAGAACTCAAATTCTTGAACAAATGAACTTAACAGATGTTTACAGAGTGTTCCACCCACAACATCAGAATAAGCATTCTTTTCAGCTGTACACAGGTCGTTCTCCAAAATAGACTACATACTTGCTCAGAGGACATGTATAAGTAAGTGCAAAGGAATTGAAGTTATACCCTGCATATTATCAGACTATAGGGTGATGAAATTGGAGATCAATAGCAAAATAAACTGTAAGAATTTCATAAACACATGGAAATTGAACAACACACTTCTTAATAACCAATGGGTCACACAGGAAATTAAAGAAGAAATCAGACAGTTCCTGTAATTAAATGACAATTCCAATACAACATATCAGAATCTATGGGATACAATGAAAGCAGTCTTAGGAGGGAAATTCATAGCACTGAATACTCACATGAGGAAAACAGAATGAACTCAATTACAGAACCTGATCCTGAAAGTCAAGATTCTAGAAAAAGAAGAGAAGGACAAACCCAAAGCTCATACAAGGGAAGAAATTATAATATCAGAGCAGAAATCAATTCAATGGAGACAAAAAGAATGATACAAGAAATCCAGGAAGCCAAGCGTTGGTTCTTTGAAAGAATAAACAAAATTGACAAACCCTTAGCCAAGCTCATCAGGAAAAGGAAAGAAAGGGCCCAAATACAGGCAATTAGAAATGAAATGGAGGAAATTACAATGGACCAGCAGAAATCCAGAGAATCATCAATACCTACTTCACAAACATATACTCCAATAAGATGGAAAACTTTGAAGAAATGGACAGATTGCTAGATAAGAATGAATTACCAAAGTTGAATGAAGACCTAAAAATTCTAAACAACCAATAACAATCAATGAAATTGAAAATGTAATTAAAAATGTACCAACTAAGAGAAGCCTGGGTCCTCATGGCTTCACTGCTGAATTCTACAAGACATTTACAGAGGAAATATTGCCAGCACTATTTAAACTCTTCAATGAAATTGAAAGGGAAGTAATACTCCTGAATTCATTCCTGGAAACAAGCATCACCTTGATCCCCAAAGCAGAGAAAGACCCAACCAAAAAAGAGAACTATGGGCCAATCTCACTATTGAACATAGAAGCAAACATGCTTAATAAGATATTGGCAATTAAAATGCAGAAGATCATATACTCTGACCAAGAGGGATTCATCCCAGGAATGCAGGGATGGTTCAACATATGAAAATCAATGAATGTAATACACTATATCAATAGAGCCAAGGACAAAAACCATATGATCATCTCAATAGATGCAGAAGCATTCGGTAAAATTCAACATACACTGATGATTTTAAAAAACCCTACAAAAAATTGGAATAGACTGTTTCTAACCCCAGGCTTATAAAAGCCATCTATGAAAAATCAACAGCCAATATCATACTCAGTGGTCAAAAACTGAAATCCTTCACACTAAAATCAGGAACAAGACAATGATGTCCACTATCACCACTCCTGTTCAATATAGTTTTGGAAACATTAGTCATGGCAATTAGACAAGAGAAAGACATAAAAAGAATAAAGATAGGAAATGACGAAGTCAAATTGTCATTATTTGCAGATGACATGATACTCTATATGGAAGACCCCAAGAATTCTACCAAAAGTCTTCTAGACTTAATCACCAAATTCAGTAAAGCAGCTGGATACAAGGTCAACACACAAAAATCAATATCTTTCCTCTACACAAACAACAGACTCACTGAGAGAGAAATAGGGCAAATAATTCCTATCACAATAGCATTCAAAAAACTTAAATACCTAGGAATCAACCTAACTAAAGAAATCAAAGACCTCTTCTCTGAAAACTATATCACTCTGAAAAGAGAGATTGAAGATGATATCAGAAAATGCAAAGAAATCCCCTGCTCCTGGGAAGGGAATAATCAACATAATGAAAATGGCCATACTTCCCAAACAGCTATATAGATTGAAAGCAATCCTAATAGAAATTCCAGCAGCATATTTCACGGACCTTGAGAAAATAATCCAAATTCATTTGGAACAAGAAGAGACCTAGAATAGCAAAAGCAATTCTAGGAAATAAAGACAAGGTAGGGGGTATCACAATCCCCAACTTGAAACTATACTACAAAGCTACTGTGATAAAAACAGCATGGTACTGGAAAAGAAACAGACCTGAGGTCCAGTGGAACAGATTAGAAGATGCAGAAACAACTCCAGACATACTCAGCCACCTCATCTTTGACAAAGGAGCCAAATAGAGAAGAGATAGCCTCTTTAATAAATGGTGCTGGAAAAACTGGGTTTCAACTTGCCAGAGATTAAAACTAGACCTATATCTCTCACATGCACTAAACTAAAATCAAAATGGATTAAAGATCTAAATTTTAAAACAGAAACACTGAACCAGCCGGAAGAGAGGTTAGGTAGAACTCTTGAAGACATTGAGGTAGGAAAAGATTTTATGAACAAAACCTCAGTTGCCCGTGAACTAGCATAAACAATCAACAAGTGGAATCTTTTCTTAGTAAAAAGCTTCTGCACGCAAGAGAAACCACCAACAGTGTGAAGAAACAACCCACAATGTGGGACAAAAAATTTTTATCTTCTGTTCCTCAGACAAAGGTCTACTATCTAGAATCTATAAAGAACTTCAAAAAATCAGACCTCCCAAATTTAAAGTCCCAATCCAAAAATGGGCATCTGAAATTAACAGACATTTCTCACACAAAGAAGTAGAAATAACAAATAAATAAATGAAAAAATGTTCGACATCACTGGTCATTTGAGAGATGCAAATGGAAACAATGCTGAGATTCCACCTCACTCCAGAAAGAATGGCTGCTATCATGAAATCAACCAATAACAAATGCTGGTGGGGCTGTGGGGAAAGAGGAACACTGCTTCACTGCTGGCGGGAGTGTAGACTGGTGCAACCACTGTGGAAATCAGTATGGAGATACCTCAAAGAACTAGGACTGGAAGTCCCATTTGACCCCGCTATTCCCCTGCTGGGGATCTTCCCCAAAGAATTAAAAGAATCATACCACAGTGATAATGTCCACCCATGTTCAGAGCAGCACAATTTGTCATATCTAAAACTTGGAAGCAGCTCAATTGCCCATCAACTGGAAACTGGATAAAGAAAATGTGTTTTTTTAATAAAATGGAGTACTACTCAGCCATAAGTAATGAAATATTAGAGACATTTATAGCTAAATGGATTCACATTGAGGCAATACTCTTAAGTGAAATAAATAGGACACACGTGTAAATACCGAATAGTTTCTCTAGTGTGAGAAACTGGAAGTGTAAATAATGACTAAAAGGTATAATAGATAATGTTAAATAGGAAGAAAAGGGGCAAAGGGGAAGGGGAAGTGTGAGGGGTAGGGGAAAGGAAAGAAGGAAATGGAATTAATATGAGAAAATGAAAAAATGGAAAGAAAGTCTTTGTAAATATGGAGGGATAGAGGGGTTGAAGGGAGGGCAGGGGAATGGGGAAAAAAATAATAACCAAGAGAGATTATGTAAAGGTGCAAATTTCCAATGATGAATGTCATTATATTGTTTACTTAAAATGTACCAATAAAATTAATTTTTAAAACCTACCAAAAAACCCATACCTAGGTACAGTATATCATATTAAAACTGCAGAGGCCGAAGACAAAGAGAAAATCTTGAAATAAGTTGGAGTGAGGGGCTTCCCTGTAACAGATCACAGATAAGAATTATACCAGGCTTCGCATCAGAAATGTGAGAGCAAAGATATTTTGGATACAATGTTTAGAGTGTTGAAGGAACAAAACTATCAACATAGAATTCTGGAACTAATGAAATCACTTGAGATAAGTGAAGGGAAAATAAGACTTTCTTTGAGAAATAGTCAGGACATTTGTGGCCAGGAGATGAATTTTGTGGGAAATATTGAAGAAGTTCTTCAGACAGAAGGAAAATGCTACAGATCAGAAACACAGATCTATATTCAGAAATGCACAGCATCAAAGAAGGAATAAATGAGAGTAAAATACATACATGTTTTTATTTTACCTGACTTAGGACAGCTGTAATAAACTCTAAAATATAGTCTTAATGTTTTCTTCAAGCTGGGTTCTGTTTATATAACTTACATTTTCTCTTTTGGGAAAATATTTCATTTTTGTAGTTTTTCATATAGCATATAATTTGGAACTGTATTTAGAAAATTATGAGTGCTTTGAAATTTATGAGTGTTAAAACGTTGAGATTCTGCAAATGGGAAGGGGACCAAGAGATGCAGGGAGGTGGAAGAGGGCAGGGGAAGAGTAAGTAAAAAAAGAATTAAGGTGCGTCATGTACATGTATCAAATATCCACAATGAAAGTAGTCATTATGTATTACAAACATGTACTAATATTCATGTACTAAATTTTAAAATGTTTGAAATTCTGTAATCTGTTATTTTTTCTGAAAATTAAAAAAAAAAAAACCCTTAGCAGGTAATTTCCTCGGTTGGGTTTGAACTGCAAACTCTATCTTGGGAGGTGGCTCTGTTCACATACTTTGAACTGAGCTACACTGAGTCTGCTGCACATGTATTTGGGGTTAATCTGAGATGGGGGAGACAGAGTTGGGGATCCCCTCTCTGCCTCTTCTCTTCAACAGTTTCCATGCTCTCTGTAGGATGTAGTTTCTGAACTTGACTTTTCTGGTTCTCTAGGCCAGAAGATTTGCAGGTTACCCACGTGAACTGTGCTGCCCCATGCATGCTATATCGCTGCAGTGGGTTCAGGCTGAGCCTGGGGATGGGACAACCACATATCTCCTCCTTCCAACCCCCACAGCTGATCTCCTGTCCTCCTTCCAGCACTTTCAGGTATACGTTTCCTTTGTGTCCTGGATCTGTAGTGGCTTCCTGGCTTAGTCCCTCATACTCAAAAGCTCTCCTGCATTTTTGAATGATGTGTTCATCAGGCATAAAATCCCAGTCAAGGATACTTTCCTTCCAGTGTTTTAAAGGTGCCTTCCACTTCTTCTGGCTGGCATGACTTCTTAGACAGCATGTGCTGTCAGCCTTATCTTTGTTCCTCTTATGCAGTTATGTGATATGCATCCATGCTCCTCTTCAGCAAAATCCTTTAAAGATTTCTTCTGTGTAGTGATTTGATTAACATGTATGTGGCCTGGTATAGTTTGCCTTCTTTTCTGTTAAAGATATGTTGATCTTGAATCTGTTAGGTAATAGTTTGTATCAAATTCCAAAATTTTTCAACCATCATTTCTTCAAATAACTTTTCTGCACCCCTTTCTCTCTTGTCTTCATCATAAGAAAATTGTACTTATTTTATATCATTTTATGTTCTTTCTTTCTTTCTCAAATCCTGATGCTCTATTTATTTTGTCCTCTTGTGATTCATTTTTTTAATTACTCTTGTTATACAGTTGCCTGTTATTACCTGCAGGGAATTGGTTCCAGGACTCCCTGTGAGTACCAAAATTTGTGGATGCTCAAGTGCCCTATATAAAATGGCATAACACTTTCATCCAGCCAACCACATCCTTTAAACCACATACTTTAAACCATCTGTTTAATTACTTATAATATCTAAAAAAAATTTAAATGCCATTAAATACTTGTTATGCTGTATTGTTCAGGGAAGAATAACAAAAAAGGGTGTACATGTTCAGTACAGGTGTATTTTTTAAATGTTTTTGATCCATAATTGGTTTAACCCATAGTTAAATATTCCATAGATACAGGTAACTAATTTTCATGTTCACATGCGTGTACTGTTTTAATATCTTTGTCTAAAAATTCCATAATCTCTATCATATCTGGGAATTATTACTTGAGTGTCATCCAGGTGATGGGTTATTTTCTTGCCTATTTGCATCACTGTTATGTCTACTGGATGCCAGCTTTTATGAGTTTTAGTGATTTTTGGTGCTTTATTCCTTTTACATGTGGTCAGGCTTATTTGTCTGAGGTATGCTTGCAGGAGATTTTCCAGTCTAGAGCTGACTTTCTTCTAAGGATTCCTTATTCTAACTTCTAAAGCAGCAACCTTCTGAGGACTCTTCTCAATATCCCACATATTACTAATCTCTCCATTCTTGTTGTTGCTATACCTGTGTGAGCTCCAGGAATTTTTGCCCTTCTATTTTCCAGTGGTTTTCTTTCCAATCCTGTGGAAACTCACCCCACATAGTCACAGGTTAATATTCAGACAGAGATCTGAGTAGAACCCTACAGACTTCTGGAATGAACACTATGATAGTCTGCATTAAAAATTCTAGTTACCTTGTCCTCTCAAAAGCCTCTCAAAGCCACTGTGGCTATCTTATTAACTCAGCAAAGTTGTTATATTTGACTTGGTATTCACCTTTCTGTGCTGCAACATGGTAACTTCTTGCAAGCAGTGAGGTGTGTGATTCTACGGCTGGAAGGGTTTGTTTCCATCCTTTCAGATATTGTTTTGTCCCTGTGCTTTGTCTATTGCTTAATGTTAGAAACAGTTGTTTCACACATCTCATTTCATTTTTTAGTCATCTGAGGCAAGAGGCTCCTAACTGGAAGCAGTGATCCTCAGAAAGTGGCTTCCGCAGTGAAATAGTGCAGCAATCCTGAAAAAGGCTTTCTGTGTTGGTAGACTCAACAAGACAGCAAATGCCACCATGATGCTGGGTGCCAGGTTTCTCATTGGCAAAGGAAGATACAAGTAAGACATGCAGACAGACTGGGGAAAATCCCATTGTACAGGAATAGAATTAAAGTTATGAGCATGAACTTATGGTTTTAGAGATATGGAGAGAAAATATAAGTAGAAAGACTGATAGATAGACAGATGGCTGTGTAAACTTCCTTGTTTTGTTTTCTGAGAAACCTGGAATCAATGACCCTCCATTAGTAATGAGGCCATGCAGTGCTTAGATCTTGGCCTCTTAATACAGTCTCCAATTAAAAGAGTATGCGACTTAGGTAAGTGGTTGGGTCTGGAAAATATAAATTGAGCCCGAAACATATTTTTGAGGCAAAAAATAAAAAATAAAGTCATGGTCAAAAAGCTTTGGGGCAAGTCAAAGCACAGTGGAACCAGGTTAAAGAGCTCCTACTGAACAAATGTGACAATTTCAACATCACAATCAATAGTGATCTGAAAGGAATTTAACCCATTTACTTTTAAAACAGATTTTAAAGTGTTAATGTAATATCAGCAATTTACTCTAGTATAAATTTTAGATTCCTAATAAAATAGGGAGAGAATAACAAATTAAACATGGAAAAATATTTAAAAATGAGTTAATCTGGATAAAGAGTAAACAGGAATACATTGTAGTGTTCCTGAAAAACTTTTACAAATTTTAAATTACAAAGATTTAAAAACATGCAGATCATAAAATGAAGTCCTAGTGACTTAACTTCTTAAAGGGAAAAAGTCATACCCAGACCTTCCTGGCACCCTGATGCAGAGTTGCAGCCAGTTTAAAACTCCCCTATCTTTCATTCACCATGGGGCACCCTCACTCAGTTCTCTACCACAGTGGGCTGTCCCTGATCATTGATCCTGGCAGTGCCAAACATGTGGGGGACCTAGGCATCTGTAATATGATCTCTTGGAAGAGGAATTTGACAAGGGGTTCACCCAAAGACCCCTGAACAGCACTGCAGTGTGAAAATCAAGTAAGATTAGAAATTCACCATGATTTCTAAAATATTTTCCCATGCTCTCAAAGGGATATTAAAAGTTTTAAATGTTCTCACTAGCACTTTCTAAGATGTTCCTACTGAATTTCTAGTTCTACCTCTTGAAATTCTGCTCTATCTTCACAGGCTTATAAGAGCACTTAGGAGGTGTTCTAAACAAACCTATGTATTATTCACAACACTCCTATTTCACTTTCCCTCATCCCAAATCTTATTTAAATAAGAGATTCTCTTTATCAAATGTCAAAGGACTTGTAAATATAGCTCTTTGATATTTCCAAACTCCAACTGAATGTGATGTCTATGAAGGAAGCCACAGCCCACAGAAATGATGATATCTGCATTGATTCTGGGTCTTCTGTGAAAACCTCCATTTCATCTGTGAAGAGTCAAAAAGCAATGAAGCATTCACACTCTCATGTAGAGAACAGGGCACTCTGGGCCCTACCTATCTGTCCAAGGAAAGGCAACCTGTCAGTTTTGGAGCAGAGGAGAGGCACAGAAACATAGAAAACCTGAAAGATTTAAATGCCACCCCAGAGCTAGGAGAAGCAGATCCTTTCATGGCTATCTGGAGAAAACTTGATCCTTTTGGAGAAATAACATAGATTGGGAACAAAAGAGGGGCAAGATCAAATGGGATCCAGCACTGTAGATGATATTCCATGGATGTTCAGAACCCATTCTCCATAATGAGAATGCCAGGGGTAACACTTAGATCAGGAGAGGTCTTACGAGAGTGGCTTTGGAGGACTGACAACTTTTCTTTCTGTGGGACTGATCCTTTGCACTCTTGAGCATTTAACATCCCTAACCTCTGGCCTCTAAAGACCAGTGGAGTCACTAGTCATATGACAATCCAAAACACCCCACCCCTTGCCCACAGCGTTGGAAAATGTTGAGAAACCTGAAAACCATGGCTTGTGGGTAGTTTGAAATGGTGGTGACATTACCAATCCACCATCTGAAGCACCTGAAGCACACTTTTCTCTTCCTTGCATGTGCACCGCACAGTGGCCATTCTAGGTAGGAGCTGTTTCTGTTGCTGGATCAAGGTCTAATTGGGGAAGATGTCAGGTTTGCTAAGGACTCTGTGCTTCATGTTCTATCAGAGTATTTCATAGATCTTCACAAAGATGCCCAGACAAAGTAGACTAAGGAAATAGGGAGTCAGTGAGGTTTAGAGGGGCCCTACACCATGACATCAAGTTCATTCTGGTCCAGAAACAATCAAACTTGTGATGACCATTAGCTCTAAGAACTATGGAGTGACCACTAGGTACAAGAAAGGCAGTCCTGCCCAGGGACACTTGGAGTTGCAGGGAAACTGACCAAAGAAAGAGGAAAGATCAATTAAGAACTAAAAAGAGACACAGCAAAAGGAATATATGAAATATATGAAAATCAGGATGTTTAGGGAAGAGATAAGAAGCTGCAGTCTCACAAAAGCGTTTCCCAGAAAAATCCCCAATCCCCAAATTACCAAATATACTAGAAATTCAGGTCAATGATATTTGAAATCAATTGAGTGATAAGGGCTATTCTGAGTGTCCTCACACAAACAAGTTTAGACAATGTATGTCTGGCTGTGGAAACATTTGTGGGAGGCTTGAAGTAGAGGCTGCTAGAAGCAGCAGCCACTGAGAGTTCTTAGGAGGAGGTCAAGACTTGCTGAGAGCTCAGGTCAGCCTGAGCATTGAGCAGCATGTGCTGAATCTTGATCCAGATCAAGAACAGAGGTGTTATCATGGCAGTGCAGGTCAGACCAGCTTCCATTCTGACCTCTGCAGAAAGGGCAGATAGCTCAGCATGAGAAACTGATGTCCAGGGAAACATAATATGAAATCTTTCCAGACTGTGCTGCAGTGATGCCTAATCAATCCAGCAGGTTATGAAATTCCTCTGGAGAGTCCGATCAGTGTAGCTGCAATTTGGAATCTTCCTGAGAGGGCTGATATGCAGCATAGCCCATTTGATACAGTGGGCCAAAGTGACTTG
The DNA here is from genome assembly GCF_053883595.1 of Heterocephalus glaber. Lineage (NCBI taxonomy): Eukaryota > Metazoa > Chordata > Mammalia > Rodentia > Bathyergidae > Heterocephalus > Heterocephalus glaber. Next base: position 54,299,144 of record NW_028258320.1, read on the forward strand.
TTAATTCAACAGGTTGCTAAACTTGAAGTCACACACACTTGCTTTAGGAAAAAGGGAGCTCACAGACACCCCTCCAAAACTCTGGACTGGAATTGGTAGCCTCTGCAAGGAAACCAGTAAGGGCAATGTGTCAGGGATGGTTAGATTGTCTCACATACTCAAGAAAACACTGTGGTCAAGAGGTGCACATTCTGAGCAAGTCCGTGCAGGGATTGGATCTCGCTGTTCCCATAAGAATTAGAATACTCCATGGCAAACATCACATTGGCATCACTAAAGGGCTCTACTTGTCTGTCTGTTCTGTCCCAAATCAAAAGTGCTTGTGAGTGTGCAGGTGTGTATACACACATGACTGTGTGTCTATAAATGTAGATACACATGTGTGTATAATATACACATACAACATATGCCTATAAATACGCTTATATAAATAATATGCATAAAATTATATGTTGTGTGTTTATGTGTGTTTGGATACTATATTCCTAACATAGGTATATCGTCTGATCCCCTTATGCACATTTTAAACTCATGATGACTCTTTTTCCCATGTCCACCATCTGAGAGGGACAGAAGCTCTTTGCAAATCGAGCAGAACTGCCAAATGGCTCTTCTGCAGCGTCCAGTGTGCAGAAAGGGGATCAGAGACATACTTTCTAGCTAGTGATCTTATAGAGAATAGTTGATGACTTTTTTTCCTTTACCATATTTATGGTGTTTTAATGAGTAAACCAACAGCAGAGAACATCATTATCTTTCCTTTCATAGTCAACAGAAGGATGGGCCATAGCATAAGTTCATACAAACAAACTAATTGAAGTAATTTGCACTATTGCTCAAATGTTTGCTTCTTAAATTCTTCTGTTTCATCCGCATTGATGCAGGGAAAAATTCACATTTGGCATCATTTACCCCTAGGTAATAAATGAACTTCTCCTGCCTTTGGCCCCCATCAGTAGCAAGAACACAAATACTAAAGAAGGAGTTTGTGGAGTGAAAGTCACAGCAATGATTTAGCAACTAGCTGCTCAGCCCAGACCTCTGCCTCCTGCTACAGTAACTCTGTTTCATAAATATTTAATATTTCTTATACCAAAAATTGACCCTTATTCAAAGTAATCATATAAGTGATCAGTATTTGCATTGCTCGAGGACACAGGAAATTTGCATCTGGTTTATCAGAGCCAAAATTAAACATTTATATATTTTATTCACATTGTTTGTCATTAGGCCCAACTTAGTTACACCTTTCTGTATTTGGTTCTACACTAGAAAATATTTCCCTTTTGAAATAAAATTACCCATGAAAATTACACTTGTTCTATGAATGGTAATGTGCTACTTTAAGATCTCTAAAGGGGCTTTTCAAGGGTGTACGAGTTTTTGGGGGAGAATATACTTGACCCTGCCCCCACCGAGAGTTCTACATCCAAGAGATTTACATATCTCATCACACCTCAACAGACTGTTTGCTTGCTTTGTTTTTACCATGACTTAATTCTTTTTTGGTTTTTTGGTACCGGGGATCGAACTCGGGTCCTCGTGCTTGCGAAGCAGGCAACAGAACCACTGAGCTAAATCTCCGGCCCACCATGACTTAATTCTTAGGTCAATTAATATCTTTATATCTAGACTATTTTTCTTTTCTTTTCTTTTTACCAATATCCAAAGGAGGAGGAAATGTAGGCAAAGAGATAGGAAGGGATGGAAAATTGTGAAGAAGCTGTCAGGTTGTCTGAGACCTGAGAGAAGCCAGAGGCCCCCTGGGACCAAGTGGTCAGTTTGAGTTGCATTTCAAGAGCTGGAAGTTGAGATACTGGGGTCATGTTCAGCCTCAGATGTTAACAAACTCTTTAACAAGGCGACAAGACCACCCATGGACTTAGAATGGTCTGCCATTAGACCTTCTTGTCACATTCAAAGTTTCACAGGTCACAGGACAGTGGGCTTGATTTGTCTCATTGGATGCAGCCCAAACTCCTCTAACTCCTTTGAGTCCTGTGTGATGGGTCTTTGCAGGAATTCCGTGTAAAATTTTCTGATGGGTCATTCACTTGCCTGGGTTTTATTTTTAACTATTTCATTATTTTGTAAAATTTACTTAAATATACCAAATAGGTCCACCTGATGAGTTATTATAAAATGAGCCCTGTATAGGCACCAAGTCATGCAATGGACCATTGCCAGCTTTCCAGACACTTCTTAGGAGCCCTTTACATCGCAACTCCATTCTCTTCTCTCTTTCATAGATGTTTGTCTTGAAATCTTCAATTTCTTGTTTTAACATATGCACACATGGGGCCGGGGATTTAGCTCAGTGGTTCCACCACCTGCCTCACAAGTGCAAGGACCCGAGCTCGATGCCCGGTACCAAAAAAAAAAAAAACATATGCACACACACATTCATTTTTGAATGCTCTAATTTAGTTTTACCTTTTGTTGTAGTCAGGGTTTGCAAGGGAATAGATTTAATACAGGACATATAATTTATAGGATTATTTTATAATATTCATCCAAAAAGTCAGATGCAGAGGAGTGCAAGAGATCTGTCCACGTGCTAAAGGCCCAAAGAAACCAGCCAAGCGCCTGGATCCAAGGCAATGTCCTGCATAAGTCCAGCCGAAGGCCTAGAGCCCAGTGCAGTGTTCTCCATGAGTCTAGCCAGAGGCCTAGAGCCCACAGCAATGCAAGTCCATATCAAGGATCTGCATTGGGAAGGCCCAAAAGCCAGTGGTGGAAGCTAGAAAGTCTGCACCAGTGGGGTGAAGGAGCTGTGCCACCAGGCTGAAGGATCTGCACTGGAGCTGGGAACCAATACTCAAGGCAAAGGCCAGAGCTCCCCAAAGGAGAATTGCAGCCATTCCCAGCAACAGTGAGGACCTGAGCTCCTCCAATGATGAGCCAAGTTCACATCAGGAAAACCAGCCTTGGCAAGCTTCTCCAGGAAAATCAACAGCATACAATCTTCCCCTCCAATTCTCCTTTTATGCCATTGGCAATAATCCTCACCTGGGGCTTCCACTGACTCAGTTCAGCTGGGCATGCCAAGTTGACCATTAGTTAATACACCACACCTTTACTCTTTATTTATGCAAATTCAACCATCCACAAAATCTTTTGGTCCTAGTTTCTCATACAACATAACATTTGTGAGAGTTATACACATTGTGTACTCTGTGTTCTTTAGTCTGCCTATTAATTCTACATTTAAATTGTTTCTAATTCTTAGCTATTGTAAATGATGAAGTGCTGGGCATTTTAAATGCATTTTCATGAGCATGTGTGCATGAATTGCCATTGGGTGTATACCTAAATGTGGAACTACTGGGTTTTGGCACATGTATATGTTCAACTCACATAAATATGCTGACTAGTTTTCCATTGTGCTCATCCAGTTCACATTCTTATACAAGCGTATATTTAAGTTCCCACAGCTTCACATCCATGCCAACACCAACTATGCTTCATCTTTCAAATTTTAGTCAATGAGTATTAGTATCCCATTATGATTTTTATTTGTATTTCTCTGATTTCTAATTAAGTTAAGCAAGTTTATATGTTTATCAGCCATTTTATCCTGTTTTTATTTTTCCATATGGCCTAATAGCCAGTTTTTAAAAAAGACTTCCTGCCTTCCTTTGTAGAGAGAGCCAACATTTGCACTGCAACTCTGCTGTAAATCAAGTGATGACATAGAGTAAATATTTTGGGCTTCTCTTTTGGGAAACATTTGTTTCTATGTCCATCCTTGTGCCAATGCCTCCTTGTCTCAATTACTGTAGGATCGGTGTCTGGAAAAGTGAACACATTTGATTTATTCTTTGTCTTGTGGAATGCCTTGCCTAGCCTCAGCTTTCTTGAGATACAGAAGAGAGTAGAGCAGCAAGAGCTAAGGAAATAATCTGAGTGGCAGGTAGTGAGCACAGCCCCCTCCCAGAGTCTGACTAATGAGCTACTGTCTTACCCTGCCCATTACCAACACAGCCCACCATACATGGTGGACCCCTGGAGAAACCACACTCACCAAGTTTATCAAATGCTCACCCTCTCTGTTCTTTGCTCTTTCAGATATCTCTCACAGTGGGATCACTTTTCTCCCATAAATAATTCTTTCCATGCACATATGCTGGTGAAATATCCTCTTGTTGTGCTTGTCCAAAACCTACTATGTCTTCATCCTGAAGAACAGTTCTGTGGGTAGCTGTTTAACTCTTTTGTTTTTGCCATTTCTGTTCATTCACTCATTTGTTGGTTGGTTGGGAGACAGGCTGTTTTCCATACTCAGTGATGTTTCATACTGCTGCCTTCAAGAGATTCCCTGTCTCTCAATTCAGGTTTCCAGATGATGCTTCCAGGAGTATCTTTCTTGTATAAATGGGATTTGAGCTATGAAGACTGATGACATTACGAAGTTTGGAAAATTCCCACTTGTCATTTCAGATTTTATTGCACCTCTTTGATGAAGGCAGTTGAAAAAGCCAAGAGTGTACAATCTCCTGGGTCTTCCATTTAATGTACATCACATCAGCATGTTCTGTGAGATTTCTCTGACCTTCTTTTCTGGGATTTATTCTGGAGAAATTTTTGTAATGTCTTCCAATTTACTAATTATCTCCTTCACTGTATCTAGTCAGCTGCTAAGCCAATCTAATATATTTTTAATTTCAGTTATTGCATTTTTCATTTCAGAGTTTTTCACTGGTTCTTTTTAAAATCCAATGTTACTTTTTATAGTTTTCTTCTGTATTTTTAAATTTTTTTCTTTATTGACTTGAAAAAGCAAGCATAATTTTAAAATTGGTGTCTTATAATTCTAGTTGATCTTCAATTTTCCTAAGGATTTTCTATGGAGACTGTCATCTGCATGATTACTACTTTCATATACTTACTACTTTATACTTATTTTTTGTGCCTTATTGCTCTCCCCAGGACCAATCAGCCAGTGTTGAATAGGTGTGCTGAGAGCAGACATGCCTTCTTTGTGGCTTATCTTCGGAGGCAATATTTACTTTTTCATTATTAGGTTATCACATCTCTTATTCATATTATTGCTAGCTCAACATCATCAACTTTGGGTCTCTTATGACCCTTGACCTACATATGTTGAGATGATCTCCACTTAGTACCGGTTTTTTGTTGTAGATCATTAAGGCCCTGCATTCTAAACTGCTGAACCACTTTTCTCTGGCTTCAGCCTGCTGAACCTGACAGTGTAATCCTTGAGTCCCTGTTCTTAGCCTAACATTCCCTTCAAATTAATCAATCTAGCCCTGTCTTGGGAAATTCACCTATGTAATATCCTGAGCCCCAGTATAAGCTGCAGCCCTCAGGTGCTTTCTTCTCTCTCTTACTCCTTAACTGCTGGTTGAGCACATGTGTTCTTATGGCCCTTTCACATTGATCATGCAAGGTATGCTTGCTTCCTTCTTCCCTCTAGGATCTGTGGTAATAAAGTAAGTGTTTTCATCATCCTTGTCTGTGTTCCTCACTGTACCAAAGTTGACTGCACTAAAACCAACATCACCTCACTTAATAAATCACAGGGTAATTGTAATGTTAGCTGTGCTTGTTTTGATAGATGCTGCTTATCAAACTGAGGAAGCTTGCTTCTATTCTGAATTTGTGGAGAATAGGTGTCATTAATGAGTGTTGAATTTTGTCAAATACTTTCTTTGAATCTAGTCAGATATTGAATTACATATTGCCATTTTTATTTTAATGCAAACACAAACGATAATAAATTTTGCATTTCTCCAGTACATCTCTCTTCACCATCATGTGTGTATGTAGATATACGCATGGTATATATGTGTATCAGTACAATATGTGTATATGCATGATGTGTACTTATGTCCATATATACTTATGGTATATACTTTTGCTTGATAACATATTAAGAACTTTCACATATTCACAAAGATATTAGGCTCTAATTTTCATTTATTTAAAGGCTTTTGCATGTTTGATTTTACCACTATGCTAGGCTCTTTAAATCACTTGGAAATTATTTCCTCATCTACTATACTCTGATGGTGTGTGACTATTGTTGTTTTGTTAAAACACAAGATGTGCCCAAACAATATGGTGAATGACTTAATTGAAAAAAAACTATTACACCAAAAGACACATTGCCATTAATCCCCCTAAAAATTCCCTTTGGCTACAAAAACACTTATCTTATGTTTCTTGTGACTTTTTTTAAGATTTCAAAATTTTATTGATCAGGTAGATTTTTCCTCTTTATGTTTTTAAATTTTTATTTTTACTGGTACGTGTTTACAATACACAATGATTATATTCCTCACGGAGAGTTGGTAAGTATGCGTAATGCACCTTAATTCTTTTTCATCCCCTTTTCCTCCCTTCATCCTCCTTCCCTCCTTCTCTTAGTCCCCTGCCCTTTTGCAAAAGGTGGATCTCCCAATTTCCTATTACCTCTTTTTATTTTTATTTTAAATTTATTTATATTTTACATTTCTCCTACAAGAGAACTTATATGATATTCAACCTTGTGTGTTTGATTTATTTCACTTAGCATTATAATCTCTAGGTTCATCTATTTTTCTACAAAGGACTCAAAGTTATCCTTCTTTATAACTCAGCAATACTCTATTGTGTATAAATACCACATTCTCTTTATCCATTCATTTGTTGATGAACATATAGGCTGCCTCCAAGATTTAGCTATTAGGAGTTGTGCTGCTATAAATATGGGAGTGTATGTATCCCTGTAACATGATGTCTTTAACTCTTTCAGGAAGACACCTAGGAGGGAAATAGATGAGCCTTTGGAATTTCTAGTTTTAGTTTTTTGAGGAGTTTCCATACTCATTTCCAAGTGGTTGTACTCATTTACATTCCCACCAGTGTAGAAGTGCTCTTTTTCCTTGTCGCTTTTTGAAACAGTCCTGGGAATCCCCTTTTATAAGTGTCTTTAGTTAAGCTGTCATGACTGCCTTGATGTCCTCAATCAATTCAAACATTTGCCTTGCGCTGTCATTTTGTCTTTGGGAATGAGCAAGAAGTCTCATGGTGCCAGATCTGGTGAATAAGGTGAATAAGGACACATTGCGATATTTTTTTACAAGCCTGCCTTTCTTTTCAGTGGGACTCAGCAACAGCATTCATTTTAGTTTTGATCACATGTCATAAAGACACTCTCAGAAGAGGACTTTCAGAACTGCTTCAGAAAGCAGCAAGAATGATGGGATAAGAGTGTTTTGAAGCAAAGGTGAAAAACTTTGTGTGGGGGGGGCGGGTAATGGCAACGTGTTTTCTACTGTAATAAGATGTGTCAATCTAAAATGTACCAACAAACTTAATGAATAAAAAAAGTAAATATTCACCGTATATTTTGATTCTTGTATTTAATAGAATTTGCTGCTGGTGTCCTTGTCATTGTACCTGGATAGTGATTGTGTAACATGACTCACCTTCAAGTTGTAAAACACATTGAAGTGTTAGTGCTTCAACAAACACCTCATGGTGGGACTCTCCCCACTGTGACAGACACTGGAGAGCAGGTGGGGAAGATTCTGGGTGAAGCTTGTGAGACTTCAGCATGGGGCTACTCATGTACCTGCTCCTGGGAAGCCCACAAGGCCCTGCTAGAAGAATCAGCATGTGAGCTCAGCATGGAAGAAAAAGTCAGAGTGAGTCCCTGGGACAATGGGAGAGAAAGTCTTCTGAACCAAAGCAAACTAGAAAAGCGAGTCATTTGGTTGAAAGAAATATTTGATTAAAATATTTTTGATTTTAAAAATTTCACTGCTTTGGAGAATTGGGAATCTTGATTTACTGGATGGTAATCTGAAACATTTCATGCATATTTAACTATTTAATTTCATTTTCTAGATTTTTTTCTCTACATTCTCTCAATAGATTGTTTTGAAGGAAAAACTGTATACTGAATTCTACAGACAACAAAAGCATAACTGGTTTGGGAACATTGCAAGGGGGCAGAAGTAGAATAAGAGGATGAATTCAAGGGATAAAGTTGTGGATTCCTATGTCATGAAAAGGAGACCCTGCTCTCACCATAGAGAATTGCAATTAGACCATGAAGTCTTTAGTGAGTCCTCAAGGTATCCTGGAACTTCTGACACAGACAGGTGGGCAGAGGGAGGGATCTGAATCTGATACTGCCCATGAAGGAGGAGGCACAGGCCCAAAGGGAGGGAAAAGATGAGGTTAGGTTGAGACATAGAATATTAAGTTGCCATGACACATCCCATTGGGTGGTCCTGTGGGCAGGTGGTTTATGTCTCAGAAATAATACCAGAAATGTACATCAGTGCTTCACTGGCTGACAGAATTTACCTGCAGCCAAGGGAGTGAATGAGTGTCCACAAAGAAAAAAGAAAGCCAGTAAAACCAAGCGAAACTCCTGTACGCACAGCCGGGATTCAGGGCAAAGCCCTCAGAGCAACTCAGAAGGACACACACACACCTACACACCCTGTGCACAGGCACGTGAGCATGTATACACACATACAATCAGTACACACACACACATAAACATGCAATCAGTGGGAAGGAGCGTGGGGTCAGCAATACTTCCATGTCTACTAAGACAAAATCACTTAAGGGAACCAAGTGTCCTCTCTCACTTCTCTTCTGACAAGAATCTCTTGTCCCTGGACAGCTCACTCTCAATTACTTACTAGGAGGGCCTCAGGACAACAAGGACCTGTGAGTCCCACAGTGGATGTGTAAGCATGTCAACATCTTGTGGTGGTCACCTGCAGCCCTCCAAACCACACACAGATCCCACAGAAACCAGCCATAGGAACTCAGCTGGCCATGCCCATGCCCTGAGAGGCCCAGCTCACATTTGAGTTGTTGCCAATAGAGGCGAACACCTGTTGGGGCTGGATCTGCGAGTAGGGCAGAGTTCTGGGGCTGAGACCCCAGGAAGAAGAGAGTAGAAGTCTCTCTTTTCTTTCAGAGTCCATTAAAGATGGGAGAAAAAAAAAACCATTTCTCAATAGCCGGCTTGATTTTAAGATACTCCCAGAAGCAAACACTGAAGGTTGGGTGGCAAGTTCTTAAGGTTAAGTACTTTTAATCTGCTTTGTGTGCGTTAGCCAGTGCAGGGGCAAATTGTTGGGGAAGAAAAATGCAATGAAGAAGGAGGATGGTTTGAAACGGAAACCACGCCCCTCCAAAAAGGTCACTTCTGTGCTGTGGCAACCAACACAGAGAGGCAGGGATGCCCAGGATGTGGGGATGACCATTAGGGTTGAGGATGATACCCAGCATGAAGCCAGCTTCACTGTTTCCCTCCTGAGTGTCTTGGGACATTTTAGACTATCCTAAATGTTTAGTTTTCTTATCTTTGTAAAGAGGATTATGCCACCTCACATCATTGGTTGGGGTTTTGTGATGATGAAATGAAATGAAATAAGATAACCTGTATACATTGCTTTGCATTGTGGAATGTACAGGCCAGTCCCTTGGAGAGATGAACCACTCTGCTCAGGGTAAGTTAAGCAAAGATAAATGTGATGTCCTACACCTGAGTTCAAAAGACCAAGAGTCGAGGATTTTTCCCGAGACTGCCCAATGGTGTGTGGTTTAGCAGAGGTGTAAATGGACCACAGTCAACATGACTTAACAGTGTGATATTTTCAAAAAGAATCCTATGTCCCTGCAGGATGACCAAATAAACAACAGGTGTCAGGGATGACAGAGGCACCACCTGTTCCATTTATCAGTTCTCTGACACTGTGAGTATCAGCTGAGCCTTGTTCAACCAGGAACTAGAGGAGGAACAGGTATCATCAATTGGGTTGAACATTGAGAATGAACAAACAGAAAATGCAGGGTCAAGAAACAGGAGCAAGAAATAGTTGCAGAGATATTTGGCGAGCACGATCACCTTGGGTGTATCTGCTAGGGGCTTGTCGAAAAGAAACAGGCTAGGCTTGGCTAATTGGCTTCTGCCAGTAGAAGCCTCAAAGCACAGAGAAAGGGTTACCAGGGAATATATTTTAATAATTTTGAGTAGAAGAAGCCTCGCTGTGGAAAGTGGCTGATCTACAGAGAAACGTGGATGGGGCCGATCATGCTGGCTCAGCAGTACAGAAGCCACAGTAGCACACCTGCCCATGTCCATGTCCCAGAGAGACTGCAAATTTGGTTGTAGGAGAGACTGATCTGGATGATACCTAGAGCCTTCCATCATTGTCAGAGAATTTGCAGTCCTCAAGTTCCTTTTAGGGCTCTTGCAGCCTCCCCCACAAATTCAAACCAGGCCCTGAGGCTAACACCAAGGGTGGATGCAAACACATGTTATGTTTTTCTGAAAATGGACATGTAGTACTTTGAGTACTAGTGTGTACTCTTTGTCTCAATGAGCCAGTGAAAGCTGTGAGGATGAGGACAGAGTCCCAGGCAAGTTAGTAGTCAGCAGGTGGCTGAGGAAATCCAGGTTACCAGAACCAATGTGAAAAAGTCACAATGCAGTGGAAATCATGTGCATAGCAATAAAGCTCCCTCCCTATCCACTGCCTCCAACTGGAACAGTAGCCCTGGATTTCCCTCAACATTTTGTCTGATTTGGCCAAATAAAATGAGAGGAAAGCCAACCATTCTTTTACCCTGAAAGACCTGAAAAAAATGATCCAATAAAATCTATGCAAGATTTCGTCTCAAATCCAGTAATGGGTAACCATAGTCTGCAGCTCTTCACAGAGGTGAATTAACAGACAAAAATCTTACATGCACACTAATTCATTAACTAAAAGAAGAACAAAATCTGCAAGGTCAAAAACATCATCCGACTGTGAATCAGATTCACCCCAATATCCAAAAGAATAATCTTAAATTCCTTATTTTGAAAAATTTAAAGAAAATTTCAGATGACAATATATCTGTCATCAGGAATATTGCTTTCAGTTGAAAAGCAGAATTGCCGGATTAAAAAAGACAATAGAGGAGAGAACAAAATTGAACTCAGGCACAATTCCAACAGCGAATTAGATGACCAGCTGGAGAATTTCTCCCTAGACTGCAAAGAGAAGGGATAAACAGAGAAATAAAAGTAAAATATAAAACAAAATAAAATGTCTATGTATTCTCAAATCTAAGTGGTAAGAAGTGTAGGCTTCGGAATCACAGTCCTAGGAGGTCAAGTACAAGCTGTACCACTCACTAACTCCACAAGTTCAGGGAGTTCACCACTTTTCAAAGCCTCATTTTCACAGTTAATATACTGAGTCGCCTGCTGAGCTGTTCTGAAGACTGAAGGAGGTAATGGAGACCCAAGTACATCCCCCAGCAGGCATTAAGCACTTGATAAATAATAGCTTTTATTAATCTCATAAAAACAGCAACAGTTACCATGGAAAACTTAAGGAGTGATGCTGGTCTGAACATAACATGCCAAAATCTCTGAAGTTTGAGCCTCATGAAAAAATACTGTTCTAGTCCAATAAAGCCACTAAGCTAGGTAAAAATAAGAATGAGTTGGTTTCAGACTGTCCCTTTCTTCACAGGTCTCCATATATTGAATGTGTCTTCTCCCTCTCCTAGCACCTCCCTTACTGAAGTCAATAGGCCACCCTGGTTCACTCTGCCCCATGATGACGTTGTCAAACTCACGCTTCCTTGTCAAGGAACCAACAAGGAAAAAGCTCACTGTGGTTTCCACAAATTCTTGAAATTCTTGAGCTCAATAGAGACAGCTGAATATGTGCCATGCTCGAAACTAAATGGATATATTTGCCATTGACTATCAACAAGTAGATGATAAATGCCAGTCCTTTCTCACAGCAACACACAGGTCTGAAACACAGTTTATTTTTAAGCAATAAAGAAACAAAACAAGTGTACTGAATATCTAATTTGAAAACCTAGGAGAAGAATATGAAATAAAATTAAAGAGAATAGAGAAAGCAGTGCAGTTAAAATGAAAAATGAAGAAATAAACCTATTTAAAATAGTGGAAATCATAAATTTTGTTTGTGGGCTTTTAATTGAGATAAAAATTGATAATAAAGAAAAATAAATAAATCAGCGAAAAGAAGCATTCTAATCAAGCACATAAGAAGAGGAACCAGAAATATACCCTGTGAATGAAAAAAAGGAGAAAATCACAAACAAGGAGCAAATTTCACAAAGGTGGATAATCATGAGAAAATATTCCTGGATGTGATAACATGTGACTATAATGCTGGCACTCAGGAAGCCAAGGCAGGAGGATCATCACAAGTTCAAGGCCAGCCTGGGCTACGTAGTGAGTTCAAAACCAGCCTAAAGGCTGCTTTCAGGATTCAGTTATTATGAACTATGTTCCTATAAACCCTGTTATACATGTATCACTATAATGTGATGTCTTTAGGTCTTTTGGGAAGATGGCTAAAAGAGGAATAGCTGGATCAAATGGAATTTTCATTTTTAATAGATGAATGGATAAAGAAATGTAGTATCTATATATAATGGAATATCACTTAGCTATAAAGGATAAATTGGAGACATTTGTGGGAAAATGGATTCACCTGAAAAACATAATGTTAAGTAAAATTAATCAGACACACAAGCTTGAATATCATATGTTTTCTGCCATTTGAGTAAAGCAAAGAACAAATGAGGAGTAAAATAAAAGATTGATAAAAGGAATTAGGTAGATCTTTTGTAAATGAGAAGAGATCCAAGAGACTCAAAGTGAGGGGAGGGAGGGAGAGAAAGGGGAAATAAAAATATTTAAGAAGTGTCATGTACATGTACCAAATACCCACAAAGAATGTAATCATTATATGTTGCAAATATCAACAAAAAATAATAATTAAAATAATAATAGTGAAAATGAGGGAAGAGGGTCTAGAGACAGAGGAAGGGAGGTAGGTGGGGAGGGGAAGGGAAATTAGAAGAATCAAGGTATGTTAAGTACATGTACCTACTTCCTAAGAAGAGTGTAATGAATGTAAACTTTACGTACTCCAAACACCTAATAGAAAAAAGACCAGCCTAAACTACATAGCAAGACCTTCCCTGCAAAAAAAAGAGAAGAAAAGAAAACATTCTAAAAATTAGGATTAAATCTTTTAATGTTTAATGCTTTTAACAAACAGTTCATATCTATGACTTTAAAATAAGCTCGGACACTAGCAATACCATGTCAGGGCTTGGGGCTGTCTTTAGAGACAGATGCTAAGTTACTTGAAAAGCACTTGGCCTATAACAAGTGTTTAATTGGTGTTATTTGAATGAGTAAATGAGTGAGGGAGGGAAGAGAGAAAAGAAATAAGGAAATCTGGATGAAATGTCAGACACTTTAGGAAAGCAAATGTTTCCAAACTTGTTTAAAGAAACACTGGATAATATAAATGAACCAATAACCCTGAAAGAGATAGCATCAAAGATAAAGTAAACCAAGGTTCTTTTCACTATACAACATAGTATGAAATAGTAAAATATAGAATTACAGTCACATATATTTACATGAAAACAGGGGCCAGGGATTTAGCTCAGCGGTTCTGCTGACTGCCTTGCAAGTGCAAGGTCCTGAGTTCGATCCCTGATACAAAAAAAACCCAAAAACATGAAAACATTTCAAAGATTTATTATTAAAGGAAAAGACAAGATTCATAATACACATTCCAAAGTACCCAATTTTATTAAAAATAATGCAGATAGGAAAAGTTTATATTTCTTTAAGTACTGATGCATGCTTTAAGACATGAAAAAAATCTGCAAGAATCTATACTTCACTGTATAACTGTTTCTGCTGAGAAATAGGAAAGGAGACATCCAATAATCAGGAGAGAATTTGCTTCATCTATATTTTTTAAATTTATATAACAAAAGTGTATTCATACATAGCTTATAGTTAAAAATTAATGTGAAAGTGGAAATGTTTAAAGTCACCCAAAATCTGCTCGTAAGATATGCCAGGTCCAGGCATTTTTATGAGCAGGTAATTTCAAAACTCAAAAATGCATCATTCTTCTACTGTTTAAATTATTTCATCACATAGAAATTTGGAAAACTTTCTAGTTAATTATAACTCTGACACCAAAATTTTTAGAAATCCAAAATAAAACTATATGGTTATTTTAGCTGTGAATAAATAGTTTAAAACTCCAAATGAGTATTAGACAACATAACTTATCAGAATATTTAAAATAACAAAAAATGATAAAAATATTTTACTATAAAAAATTTAAATGCATTAATATGATTTATCATAAGACCAAGTAAAGCAAACTGTGATTATTGTTGTAAGTCTAAAAGCCACTTGACCAAATTTAACATTGACTCTTGATTTTTATAGATAATTTTAAAAATAAGGATAGAAAATATAGGGCTAAGAATGTTAAAATAAAATTAAGATAAATTTATGTTAAACTATTAGTCCTTCCTATTTGCATATAGCATGAAAAAGCTAACCAGTTTCCACTGTTAAACTCTCAACATTTAACACAAAATTCTCCTGTATTACTCAGCTTTCTCATTGCTGAGACACAATTCCTATCACCCACAATTTAAAGGAAAAAAAACTTAATCTAGTTCATGGTTTCAGGACATTCTGTACATGGTCACATAGTCTGCTGGCTCCAAGACAGAAACCTTGTGGGGAAGGGTTGTGGTAGAACAAAGCTGCTTCATTCATAGAGCCCTGAAAACAGAACAGGAGAACTGTGTCAGCAATGAATGGGCAAGGCTCCATATACAGTACCCAAGGTCATGGCTCGAGGATCCACCTAGACACACACAGTGGCAAGGGTTCATTGCTAATCTACTAGGCATTTGTTAATCCAAAGAATTTGATTTATCAGGATCAATGGTCACAACCTGTGTGATCAAATATGTGAGGTTTTTCTTGCTCACACCAAGCAATTCACTAGTGGACACTAACTAAGTATCTATCCCTTAGTTCAATTCAATCCTGACACAGTCCAGAGCTATTGCAGACCACACAGATCTGGGCTCAGTCCCACAAATCTCCCTCACTTCCTATGCCAGTCACAAGTGCAGGCCTGTAGTACCTCCCATCTACCTCTTATAAGGTGATAGTTCTCACTACTCTCTGTGTTCAATTATTTGCCACAAAGGGTCACAGAACTCATGGAAACACATTTATTGGCTTATTTATTATAGGGGATGCTACAAAGGTTACTAGTGAATAGCCCGGTGGAAGAGATGTGTAGGACAGGGTAAGGAGGGGTAGTTTCCATGCTTTCTGGGGATGTACCACCTTCCCAGGACCTCCATATGCTCAGCACCCTAATAAGGCTATGGATTTTTCATGGAGACTTCACTGCATAAACTGATCAATTATTAGTTCAGTCTCCATCCTTTCTCCCCTCTCCAGATGTAAGGGGTGGAGCTGAAAGCTCCTATCTTTCTAATCCTGACTTAGTCATTCTGGTGAGCAGCCCATATTCCAGATCCTACCAAAAGTCACTTTGGAGGAATAGAAGATAGTTTTGTTACTAAGGAAGTTCCAAGGGATTTAGGAATGCTAAGTCAAAAACCATATATGAAGACAAAAGATGCTCCCAGAAGCCCTACTGCTTAGGAAATTAGAAGGGTTTTTAAACCTGAACTCTAAACCTACTAATTTTAGTATAGCCCAGTAACAACCAAGTGTTGTGTAAGAATACAAAAATCCCACTTACAATAGCTACAATACTCATGGGGGTCCTGGGAACAAAAATATCCTGAATTGTGCAAGACTTACCTAAATCAAACAATGCATATGATCAAAGTCTGAAATTTACTTGAACAAATGAAGGTTTATTTTGTTTCTGAGTATTTCAACACTTGAAAGATGTGATATTTCCCCAGTTACCTCCACAGATTTTATACAATTTCAATAGAACTCACAGAGAAATAGTATGACTTGACAAAATATTTCAAAAGTTATTTTGAGGGCCAGGGATTTAGCTCAGCGGTTCCACTGCCTGCCTCACAAGTGAAAGGTCCAGAGTTCAATCCCTGGTATCAAAAAAGAAAAAAAAGCAAGTTATTTTGAAAATAAAAATATATAATAGTATTAGAGGAAAAATAAGAAGAGTAACAAAGGTGTTTGCCGATAAAATTTAGAAATGCATTATATAAATATGCTCATTAGAATATCATGTGATACACAAACGTGTGTATGCACAGTATAGGGAAAGAGGCACAGTGAATGAAACAAAGTTAAACTAATTCCAAGTATATATAAATGCTTAATTAAAATCAAGTACATGGGAAGAGGAGAAAGGCTTTTTTAGCATATAGTACTTGAAAAATGGGAATCCATAGGGAAATGATATTTACACCTCTCTTTTACCACTCCTATCAAAACATCTCTTTGAAAGAGTGAAAATTTGAATGTGATTCAAGTTATGACTACCTTGAAAGAAACGCTGATGACTGTAGCACTTGCAGGAAGGAATGAGAGTAGAAAACCAGATTTTAAAAACCCTGCCCCACTGCACTATTTAAAAATACAGAACGTTCTATCTGTAAGCACCACAAACAAAATTTGAGAATGAATTATCCCTAGGGAAGATATTGATGCAACATGTACAAAGGTTTAATATTCACAATATGTAAAAAGGTATAACAAATCCATTTTTTAAAGTTACTGTAAAATAGAAATACATGCAAAGTCATTTCACAAGAGAGGAATTTGGAATAGCTCATAAACATATAAAAAATATTCAGTCTCAAGAGTAATCAAAGAAATGTAGCTATAGAACAGTATAAAAATAAGATTGTAAAACAGATGGGTTTCATATTTTTAATAAAGCATATTAAAAAGCATATTGGTATGGTTTTAATATACTAATAAAAACCATACTATAAACCAAATAACACCTATATAAAATTTAAAAACAAAGCTTATAATACAACTGATACAATTGGGCCTCCATTTCTGATTTACAACAAAACAGCTCAACTTTTGAGAACTTGGCATATTTAACTATTTCTACCACACATAGAATCATAAATAATGATGAAAGCTTTATAAAGCTTTCTAGTGAAAATAAGGAAAAACAATAGATTCACTCTTATGATAATTACTTAAATTTTTTCAAAAATGTGGCCAAATGCTGTAAATCATGAAATAAGCAAGCACAAAAGGTATATTTACTTTTAAAAGTTATTTTATATAGGGGCTGGGGATTTAGCTTAGTGGTTTTGCTGCCTACTGTACAAGCGCAAGGACCCAAGTTTGATCCCTGGTACCAAAAAAAAAAGAAAGAAAGTTATTTTATATATACATGCTGTGCCACTAACCTATATCCTCAGCCCTAAATCAGATTTTTTTGTGCATATGCTAAAGATTGAGCCTAGGGCATTGTGAATACTAAAAACATTCTGCCACAGAGCTACTCCTGCACACGCCATCCTTACCCCAGAAGAAAGATTTTTTTAAAACACATGAAGCAAAAATTGAAGTACTCATACAAACTTCAATCTGCTGCAACTTTTGTTTCCTCCTGTGATTAAAATGTAAAAAACAACTACATAAAATATTAAAAAGAGCAACTTAAAATATATTTAGAAATCAGGTGACAAGGGACAGAAGTGGGGGGGGTCATACTAGTAAAAGAAATGCAACTGAAAGAAGTAATAATTGTGAATTGGTGGCAAACCTGAATATATATCTCCACCTAAATCATTGATGGATTGCTAAATTATTCAGCCACAGGTTAAATATCAAATACATAAAGAGTTATGACAGATTGGTTCTACAAGTTTACATGAAACATAAATATTAGCAAGTGTAATTTACAAAAGTAGGTTGCATAATAACAGTGGGAGTATTTGAAATTAGAACAGGGTTGTCAGAGCTGCATAATTCAAAACAAAAAAAACCAAGTTTATAATCTGAGGTCAACCATATTACCTGCAAATTACAGCAAAAATAAATATTGAACACAGCAGACTCCAGAATCATTGTACAATATTATCTATAAGACTTAATTTTTAAACCCAAGTTACTAGAAATGCAAATAAACAGAAAAATTTTTTTATATACAGGAAAAAGGCAGCCTATAGAAACTGACTAGCAAGGGCCTACATTTTGGATTTAATAAACCAATATTTCAAAGCAACACTGATAAAAAAGAATTAAAGAATAAAATGGAAAATGGTCTAGATAACTGAAGGGATGGGAAATCTCAACTGAGAAATGGAAACTATAAAAATGGAAATTCTGAAGCTGAAAACTAGAAATAAAATTTTAAACATTCACTCTAAGGGCTCAAGCGGATTGGTGAAGGCACTGGAGAAAGGAGCAGTTAACTTGTTTATAGATAAAAAGAAGTTATGAATCTGAAGAACAGGGAGAAAAAAGATTGGGAGCCTCAGAGACTGTTTCAAGAACCCATAACATATACTACAAGAGTCTCACTGGGGAAAGAGATTAAATCAGGCAGGAAAAAAATCATGTGAAGAAATATTTACAAAAACTTCCTAGAATTGGTGAAAAATATTAACTTACAGATCCAAAAATGGCAATTAATCCCACAAACCCAAGCATAAACCATTGCTAGCTACACTAATAAAACAACTAAAGCTAAATAGAGACAATATTTTTATAAAGCCAGAGAAAAATGATTTGTTACATATAAGAAAATAATTATACAATCAATATCATTCACTAGTTGAATGATATACTCTAAAAACCTAAGAGATCAGAAGATAAGGAAATATTATTTTTTCATATTCTAATTGAAATATTCACCAAAAAGTCTGCAATAAGCAAAACTCTCCTTCTAACATAAGACTGAAGTGAAGACCATATTTAAAAAAAGGAAAGCTGAGAAAATTGGTCACCAAAAGACATACAAGAAGAAAAACAAAGGAAACACAAGAGGCTGAAAAGTAATAACACTGATAGAAACTCAGAGGTACAGGAAGGAGGCATACAGAGCAACAGACATATTAACTATGTGAATAAATGAACACTGGCTATATTTTTTCTTTTCTCTTTTGCCTTATTTTCACTAAAAGGTCTATGACTTTTTAGCCAAAACTCATAATACTGGATATTGTATATAATATATGTAGATATAACATCAACAATTGCAGTGAGGCCACCCCCAGCACTGAGAAGGAGCCTTCCTGGCCACCATACCACCACCCCCTGTGGCAAGGAGGTGAGCTGCACCATCGCCAGCAGCACACACACCCCTCCACTGAAATGAGAAGACACATAAGTCTCAAAACCAGACTTCCAGGTCATCTAAAGCAACTTCAAAGGGAAACGAGATGGAACACTCAGATACTCAACCACCTGGACTCCCTGAATTGGCAAAAAAAGGGGATCAGAAAAAAATGAAATAAGAAATAATTGCTCACAGAACAGCAGAGATTGTCCTCATAGTGCAAGACATGATTAATAAATCTAGAGAGGACACAGATTAAAAAAATAGAGGAGCTGAGGAACATGATGGAATCCCAACACAGGAAACAAGTGGAATCTACAAAACAGATGCAAACAAATTTCCAGGAGAATAAAAATTCATTGAAAGTTCATGCAGCAGTAGGAGCCAAGGTGAGGACAGAATTTCAGATATAGAAGATAAGATTACAATTAGTGACCAGGAAAAGAAAATTTTCTTTAAAATAGTAAGGGACCCTAAGAAATCAATCCAGCAGCTGCTAGACGATGCAAAGAAGCATAACATAAGATGGATTGGAGTCAAAGAAGAAACATGAGAGAGTGCAGATGACATGAAAAAAACCTTCACAGAAGTGATGGCAGAAAACTTCCCAAGCAGGGGAAAAGAATTTGACATACAGATAAGTGAGGCATATAGGACTCCAACTACACTTGATCAAAAAAAATCTACACATAGACATATAATAGTTAAGATTCCAGAAACCCAACAGAAGAACAAAATTCTACCAGCATTTAGAGAAAAGAAACAAATCATATACAAAGGAAAGCCCATCAGAATCACAGCAGACTTCTCAATGCAAACCCTCAAGGCAAGAAGAGCTTGGAGTGAGGTATGCTAAACCCTAAAGGAAAACAGCCTCCAACCCAGATTGATATACCCTGCAAAACTATTTTTCAAAATTGATGGAGAAATAAGATACTTTCATGACAAAGAGCACCTTAGGAATTTCATGAATACCAAACCAGCACTCCAAGAAATTTTAGACAATATCCTTGGAAAAGACAACAAGGATCACAACCCCAGGAAGCCCAGCAGAATGACTCCATTGGGCACAACAAGAAACTAAATGCTCCACTTTCTGACATGAATTGAAGCAGCACTAGGTCTTCACCAGGTTCTTGGACTTCTCAGCCTCTGGTCAGTAAATCACTGTTCCTTGAAAACTTCCCGGTCCCAGGGACTAAAACAGTGCCTAATTCTGCCTGGGGGAAGAGAGTAGGGAAGAAACAATGAAGAGGATCATAAAGGAAGTGTGTTACAAAGGAAGATAAATTACCCTGATTTACTAGGTAACCTGTACCTGGCCTGGACAAGAGAAGAGGTGACAGGTGGGAAGGCAGAGAGGAAAGCAGGAGGCCACATAAAGAAAAAGGCTTATGAGTAGCAAAGGGAGTGAACCAGGACGCATTCTGCCAAAACATTAAACAACACTGGGCTCCATTTGCCACACTCATGGCAAAGTCAGAGACCACAGTATGGACGATGATGGCCAGGACCCTGGGCCTTGCCTGCTACTCATTAAAAGCATGACTGAGGGCTGGGGATTTAGCTCAGTGGTTATGCCACCTGCCTCACAAATGGAAGGACCTGAGCTCGATCCTGGGTACCAAATAAATAAATAAATACATACATACATACATACATACATACACATATTTTTAAAAAGAAACTAAATGCAAAGGGGGAGAATCCAACAAATACAAAGTCATAACAATGATAAGTCAATATGTATCAGTTATAACCATAAATGTTATTACTCTCAATTCACCAATCAAAAGAAATAGACTGCCAGAATGGGTCAAGAAGCAAGATACAACAATATGCTGCATACAAGAAACACATTTAATTCAAAATGAAACTCATAGACTTAAAGTTAAGGGTAGAAAACAATGCTCCATGTGACAGGAACCTGAAAAAAAGCAGGAGTGGCTATTCTCTTTGCAGATCAAGTGGATTTCAAACCAACACTGATTAACAGAGACAAAGAAGGACACTACATCCTTGTAAAGAGAATAATCCAACAAGAAGAGATGATAATCATAAACATATATGCACCAAATGCTAGTGTGCCCAAGTATATAAAACAAACACTAATAGACATGAAAAGTCAAATAAACACAAATATAATATTACTGGGGGACCTCAATACCCCACTGTCACAAACAGATAGATCAACTAGACAAATAATAAGCAAGGAAATACTAGAATTCAATCAAACTCTTAAACAAATGAACTTTAAAGGATCTTTACAGAGTATTCCACCCCAGAAAATCAGAATACACATTCTTTTCAGCTGCACATGGGTCATTCTCCAAAATAAACCACATACTCAAAGAACATATTTAGGTAAGTGCAAAGGAATTGAAGTTATCCCCGGTATATTATCAGACCATAGTGCGATGAAATCGGAGATAAATAGCAAAAGAAAGTGCAAAGTTTCATGAACACATGGAAATTGAATAACACACTTCTGAATAACCAATGGGTCACAGAGGAAATTAAAGAAATCAGACAGTTCCTACAATTAAATGACAATGACAATACAACATATCAGAATCTATGGGACACAATGAAAGCAGTCTTACAAGGGAAATTCATAGCAGTGAATGTGCATATTAGGGAAACAGGGCAAGCCCAATTAAACAACCTGATGCTGAACCTCAAGCTTCTAGAAAAAGAAGAGCAGGACAAACCAAAAACTCATACAAGGGAAGGATGTATAAAGATCAGAGCAGAAATCAATGCAACAGAGAATAAGAGAACAATACAAAAACATCAATGAAGCCAAGAGTTGGTTTTTTGAAAGAATAAACAAAATTGACAAACCCTTAGCCAACCTTATCAGGAAAAGTAAAGAAAAGGCCCAAATCCATGCAATTAGGAATGAAAAGGGTGAAATTACAAAGGACCCAACATAAATCCAGAGGATCATCAATACCTGCTTCAAGAACCTATACACCAATAACATGCAAAACACAGAAGAAATGGACAGATTCCTAGATACATATGAATTACCAAAGTTGAATGAAGAAGACCTAAAAATTCTAAACGACCCAATATCAATGAATGAAATTGAAAACGTAATTAAAAACTTACCAACTAAGAAGAGCCTTGGTCTTGATGGCTTCACTGCCAATTTCTACAAGACATTTAGAGAGGAGCTACTGCCACTAGTGTTTAAACTCTTCAATGAAATTGATAGGGAAGAAATACTCCTGAAATCATTCCTGGAAGCAAGCATCACCTTGATCCCCAAAGTGGAAAAACACCTAACCAAAAAAGAGAACTTTAGGCCAATCTCACTAATGAACATAGATGCAAAAATCCTTAATCAGATACTTGCAAATAGAATGCAGAAGATCATCAAGAAGATCATACACCCTGACCAAGTGGAATTCATCCCAGGGATGCAGGGATGGCTCAACATACACAAATCAATCAATGTAATACACTATATCAATAGAAAAAACCACATGAGAGAAGCTGAGCCAGTCCCAGCACCTGGAAGGAAGCTCTGCCACCACCATCCCAAGCTCCTAGGGCAGAGAAGGTGAGCCAAGCAGGTGCCAGAAGCACTCCCCCCCCCCCGCCAATGGAAATGAGAAGACACGTAAACAAGCCTCAAAAACAGACTTCCAGATCACCCAAAGGGAAACGAGATGGAACAGTCTGATACTCAACCACCTGAACTCTGAATTGGCAACAAAAGAGGATCTAGGAAAAATGAAATCAGAAATAATTACTCAGATAACAGCAAGACATTTATTAATCATGGCTCAAGACATTACTAATAAACCTAGAGAGGACACAGATAAAAAAATAGAGGATCTGAGGAACATGATGGAATACCAACATAGGAAAAAATGGAATCCATAAAACAAATACAAACAGATTTCCAAGAGATTAAAAACTCCATTGAAAGTCTGTGCAGCAGAATGAACCAATGTGAGGATAGAATTTCAGATATAGAAGGAAAGATTGCCATTAGTGACCAGGAAAAGAAAAATTTCTTTAAAATAGTAAGGTACCACAAGAAATTAATCCAGCAGCTGCTAGATGATGCAAAGAAGAATAACATAAGACTGATTGGAGGCAATGAAGAAAGAGGAGAGAGTGCAGATGACATAAAAAAACTCTTCACAGAAGTGATGGCAGAAAACTTCCCAAGGAGGGGAAAAGAACTTGACATACAGATAAGTGAGGCATATAGGACTCCAAATAGCCTTGATTAAAAAAAATCTACACATAGACATATAATAGTTAAGATTCCAGAAATCCAACAGAAGAACAAAATTCTATAAGCAGTGAGAGAAAAGAAACAAATCACAGACAAAGGAAAGCCCATCAGAATCACAGCAGACTTCTCAATGCAAACCCTCAAGGCATGAAGAGCTTGGAGTGATGTATTTCAAGCCCTAAAGGAAAACAGCCTCCAACCCAGATTGATGTACCCTGCAAAACTATTTTTCAAAATTGATGGAGAAATAAGATACTTTCATGACAAAGAGCACCTCAGGAACTTCATGAATATCAAACCAGCACTCCAAACCATTTTAGACAATACCCTAGGAAAAGACAATGAGGATCACAACCCCAGGAAACCCAGCAGAATGAATCCATTGGGAGTGAAAAATTAAACGCAAAGGTTGAGAATCCAACAAAAAGAGAAAGTGATGACAAGGCTTTTAAAACTTTTAACTTCATCTCCCTCATGAGTGTATAATTCAATCTTATTATTGTACTGATTAGTATTTTTCTGACTCTAGAGTGGCACACCTTTCCTTGTGCTGTGCTGGCTATTTATCATGTTCTTACGTCTACTTTTTAATTGGGTTGTCTATTAATGAGCTCTAAGAATTCTTTATATATTCTGGTCATAGATTATATGCATTGTAAATATGGTCTGTTTAAGGACTACTTTTCATTTTAATGATGTCATTTAAAGTTCTGAATTTTGATGGAATCTCATTTATCAATTTTTTTCCTTTATACATCATGTCTTTTGTATACTAGGCAGTTCTTGCCTACCCTAAATTCATAAGTATTTTCCCTTAAAATTTCTTCTTAAAGTTTTATACTTTCATGCTTTCATATTTAGTATCATAGATCCCTTCAAGTTATTTTCAAGTATGGAAATAAAGGGTTGAGGTTAATTTTTTATATATGGATACCAGGTGTTCAAGTGCCATTTGCTGAAAACACTATCTCTTCCTCGGCTCTTGAATTGAGTTTATATTCTATAAAATGCTAATGTTAAATAATCTTTCAAAACTCAGTGGACCATATATGTGTGGTTCTATTTCTAGATTCTCTGTTTTATTCCAATGATCTATATGTCTTTCTTACACCAACACTGCCTTGATAACTGTAGCTTTAGAAGAAGTCTTAAAATTAGGTACTAAATGTCTTACAACACTGTTTTTATTTTTGTTTTTAACTTTTCTAGGTCCTTTGTACTCCTACATAACTTTAAATTTCAATATCCAATTCTTCATTTATAGCAAGTATACACAGACCTGAATTTTTATATATACCTTGTGTTTTCTAATCCTGCTAAATTCAAATACAAGTTCTAGGGGCTCCTAGAGATTTCTTAGTATTTTCTCTCTAGATGATCATTTCATCTACATATAAAGATTTTTCTTCTACCTTGCCAATCCTATCCTAATTGTGTCATTTTATTGCCAGACTATTTTGGTGGGGCCTAGATTTCAAAGTTTAATGAACAGATAAGAGTAAGCATATCTGTCCTTGTTCCCCACCTTAAGGAGAAAGCATTGTATCTTCTCCATGCATATAAGGCATTCTCACTGGAAATATGGAGTACATGTCTTTAATCTGTTGAGAAGGTTCTGTTCTACTTCTAGTCTCCTGAAAGCTTTTACCATGAATAGCTGTAGAATTTAGTCCAATACTTTTTCTCCAACTAGTGACAGGATCATATGGCTTTTTCCTTTCCTCTGTTAAAATGATGACTTATGGGGGTGGATCTTCCTTCCCATGCTGATCCAACACTGCCATCCCTATAACAAAACCATTTTCTACATACTGCCAGATCGGACTTCTAATAGTTTGTTTTGTTAAACAAATTTCTATCTATGTTCATACATTTTTCTTCTATTATCTTTATCCAGTTTTAGGATTAGCATAATGTTGAGTTCCTAAAATGAGGGGAGAAGTGTTCCTTCATTTTTCTGCTTTAATTGTTTGATATAATTTATCAGTAAAAAATGTATATGAGCCTGCTATTGTCATATAGGTAAGTTTTCAAGCTAGGAATATACTTTCTTTAATAGGTGCTATTCAAATTTTATATTTCCTCCAGAGTTAGTTTCATTAATTTGTCTTCCAAGGTACTTCTTACAAGTTGTCAAATTTATTTCGAAAAGGATTTTTGTAATACGCTTTCTATATCCTTTTAAATTCTGTAAAATCTATGGTAATGTCCCCTAGATCTTGATATTGTAATTTTAAAAATTTATAATTGATACTGTGTAACAGGAAGAAAAGGTCTAAAGGTGCAGGGGAATTGGGAGGGGTAGGGGAAAGGAAAAAAGGGAAAAGAAAAAATATGAGAAAAGGGAAAAAATGGCAACAAAGTCTTTGCAAATAGGGAAGGGTGGAGGGGGTGAAGGGAGGGCAGGGGAAGGGAAAAAACAAAGAACCAAGATACTCATGTAAAGATACAGGATCCCAATGATGAATGTATCTGTATTTTATAGCTAAAATGTACCAATAAACTTAATGGGGAAAAAAGAGAAAAAAAACATATGATCATTTCTTTAGATGCAAAACGCATTTGACAAAATCCAACATGCATTTATGATAAAAACCCTACAAAAAATTGGAATACATGGTCTCTACCTCAAGCTTATAAAAGCCTTCTATGAAAAACCAACAGCCAATCTCATACTCAATGGTGAAAAAATGAAACCCTTCATACTAAAATCAGGAACAAGACAAAGATGTCCACTATCACCACTCCTGTTTAATATAGTTTTAGAAACATTAGCCATGGCAATTAGACAAGAGAAAGAAATAAAAGGAATAAAGATAGGAAATGAAGAAGTCAAATTGCTATTATTTGCAGATGACATGATACTCTATATAGAAGACCCCAAAAACTCCACCAAAAGTATTCTAGACTTAATAACCTAATTCAGTAGAGTAGCTGGATACAAGATCAACACACAAAAATCAGCAGTTTCCCTCTACACGAACAACAGACTCACTGAGAGAGAAACAGGGCAAACAATTCCTTTCACAATAGCATCCAAAAAACTGAAATACCTAGGAATCAACATAACAAAAGAAATCAATGACCTCTTCTCTGAAAACTGTATCACTCTGAAAAGAGAGATTGAAGATGATAGCAGAAAATGGAAAGACATCCCTTGTTCCTGGGTAGGAAGAATAAACATAGTGAAAATGCCCATACTTCCAAAACTGCCATATAGATTCAGTGCAATCCTAATTGAAATTCCAGCAGCACACTTCACAGACCTTGAGAAAACAATCCAAAAATTCATTTGGAACAAGAAGAGACCTAGAAAAACAAAAGCAATTCTAGGCAACAGAGACATGGCTGGGGGTATCACAACCTCCAACCTGAAACTATACTACAAAGCTACTGTGATAAAACAGCATGGCACTGGAAAATAAACAGACCTGAGGTCCAGTGGAACAGATTAGAAGATGCAGAATCAACTCCAGACACACTCAGCCACCTCATCTTTGACAGAGGAGCTAAACACCCTCACTGGAGGAAAGATAGCCTCTTTAATAAATGGTGCTGGAAAGATTGGGTTTCAATGTGCCAAATGGACCTAAATATCTCACATGCACTAAAATAAAATCAAAATGGATTACAGATCAAAAAATTAAAACCCAAACGGGGAACTGGCTGGAACAGAGGTTAGGTACAACTCTTGAAGACATTGATGTAGGAAAAGATCTTATGAACAAAACCTCAGTTGCCTGTGAACTAGCACAATCAACAAGTGGTATCTCTTCCTACTAAAAAGCTTCTGCACAGCAAGAGAAACCACCAACAGTGTGAAGAGAGAACCCACAATGTGAGAAAATAATTTTTACCTGCTGTTCCTCAGAAAAAGGTCTACTATCTAGAATCTATAAAGAACTTAAAAAATCAGACTTCCCAAAGTTAAAGACCCAATCCAAAAATTGGGCATCTGAAATGAACAGACATTTCTCAGACAAAGAAGTAGAAATAGCAAATAAACATATGTAAGAAAATGTTCAACATTACTGGTCATTCCAGAGATGCCAATGAAAACAACGCTGAGATTCCACCTCACCCCAGAAAAAATGGCTGCTATCATGAAATCAACAAATAACAAACAAATGTGGGCCTGAGATTTAGCTCAGTGGTTCTGCCACCGCCTCACAAGTGCAAAGTCCTGAGTTCAATCCCTGGTACCAAAAATAAATAAATAAATAAATAAATAACAAATGCAGGTGGGGATGTGGGGAAAGAGAAACACTGCTCCACTGCTGGTGGGAGTGTAGACTGGTGCAACAACTGTGGAAATCAGTATGGAGATACCTCAAGGAACTAGGACTAGAAGTCCCATTTGGCCCAGCTATTCCTCTGCTGGTTGTCTGCCCCAAAGAATTTTAAGGGTCATACCACAGTACTATATGTACACCCATGTTCATAGCAGCACAACTTATAATAGCTAAAATTTAAAAGCAGCCCAATTGCTCATCAACTGGAGACTGGATAAAGAAAATGTGGAGTTTCTTTTAAATAAAATGGAGTACTACTCAGCCATAAACAATGAGAAAATAGAGTCATTTATAGCTAAATGGATGCACATTGAGGTGATACTCTCAAGTGAAATAGATAGGAAACACATGTGTAAATACCAAATAGTTTCTCTAGTGTGAGAAACTGAAAGTGTAAATAAAGCCTAAAATGTGTAATAGATTATGTGAAATAGGAAGAAAAGGGGCAAAGCAGAAGGGAAAGGAGGAGGGGTAGGGGAAAGGAAAGAAGGGAATGGAATCAATATGAGAAAATGAAAAAATGGAAAGAAAGTCTTTGTAAATAGTGAGCGATGGAGTGGTTGAAGGGAGGGCAGGAAAACGGGGAAAAAATAAGAACCAAGAGAGATTATGTAAAGGGGTAAATTTCCAATGAGGAATATAACTGTGTTGAATACCTAAAATGTACCAATAAAATTAATTTAAAAAAACAATTGCAGTGGAGATTCTTTGTTGACATAACAACAATGATGTTGGGGAAAATGCAAATCTGCTTTGCAAATTTCCTAGCCTTCACCTCAAATAATTCAATAATAATTCTAGGTAAACTGAGATAAACTGATACAAGTTAAAGATGTATACTATAATCCCAAGAGCTTGTCGCCTATATTTAATGTAAAGAGGTATAACTAGAAAAATAATAGAAGAGTTTAATTGGAAAATTCGAATGTTCTTCATTAATACAAGACAGGGTCAACTTTTTTAAAATAAAAAAGAGAAATAAATGAGACAAACAGAAAAGTAACATGGTGGCAGACCAATATAGAACTGTGCTGACATCAATTCACCAATCAAAAGAAGTAGACTGACAGAATGGATAAGAAGCAAAATCCAACAATATGCTGTGTACAAGAAACACACCTAATTCAAAAAGAAATTCATAGACTGAAAGTAAAAGGATGGAAAAGAGCTCTCCACACCACAGGAACAAAGAAGAAAGCAGGGGTAGCAATCTTATTGCAAACAAAGTAGATTTCAAACCAAAACTAATTAAGAGAGACAAAGAGGGTCACTACAACCTTCTGAAGGGAACAATCCAAGAGGAAGAGATGACAATCCTAAATATATATGCACCAAATATGAATGCCCCCAACTATACAGAACAAATATTAATTAACATGAAAAACCAAATAAGCACTAATACAATTGTAGTGGGGACCTCAATACCCCACTATCACAAATAAACAGATCATCTACACAAAAAATTAACAACAAATTTCAAGAACTGAACCAGTTATTGAACAAATGGACTTAATAGATATTTACAGAGTGTTCCACCCCACAAAATCAGAATACACATTATTTTCAGCTGCATACAGGTCATTTTCCAAAATAGACCACATGTTAGCTCACAGCACAAGTCTAAGTCAATGTAAAAAAATTGAAATTATCCCTGTATATTATCAGACCACAGTGCAATAAAACTGGAGATCAATAACATGAGACTCCAAAACTCCCACAAACACCTGGAAATTGAGTAACACCCTCCTGAACAACCAATGGGTCACAGAGGAAATTAAAGAAATTAGACAGCTTGTACAATTGATAATGCCAGTACAACATACAGGAATCTATGGGACACAATGAAAGCAGTTCTACATGGGAAATTCATAGCAGTGAATGCCCATATTAGGACAGCAGAGAAAACTCAGATAAATAACCTAATCCAGAACCTCAAGCTCCTAGAAAAAGAAGAGCATAAGGAATCCAAAGCTCATACAAGAGAGGAAATTATAAAGATCAGGGCAGAAATCAATGCAATGGAGACTAAGAAATCAATACGAAAAATCAATGAATCAAAGAGTTGGTTTTTTGAAAGAATAAATAAAATTGATAAACCTTTAGCCAACTTTGACAAAAAAAAGGAAAGAAAAGGCACAAATACATGCAATTAAGAATGAAAAAGGTGAAGTTACAACAGACCCAGCAGAAATCTAGAGGATCATCAATACCTACTTCGAGAACCTCTACTCCAATAAAATGGAAAACTTAGAAGAAATGGGCAGATTCCCAGATACATACAAATTGCCAAAGTTAAATGAAGACGATATAGAAATTCTAAACACCCCAATTACAATGAGTGAAATTGAAAATGTAATAAAATATGTACCAACAAGGAAAGCCCAGGTCCCGATGGCTTCACTGCTGAATTTTCTAAGACATTTAAAGAAGAACTAATGCCATTTCTCTTTAAACTCATCAAGGAAATTGAAAGGGAAGCAATACTTCCAAATTCAATCCTGGAAGAAACTGTTACTTTGATTCCACAACCAGGGAAAGACACATCGCAAAAAGAGAACTACAGGCCAATCTCCCTAGTGAACGTAAATGCAAAAATCCTCAACAAGATACTGGGAAATAGAATACAGAGTGTCATCAAGAAGATCATACACCCTGACCAAGTTGGATTTATCCCAGGGATGCAAGGATGGTTCAATATTCGTAAATCAATAAATGTAATACACCATATTAACAGAGTCAAGGACAAAAAAACATATGATCATTTCAATAGATGCAGAAAAGGCATTTGACAAAATCCAGCACCCATTCGTGATAAAAACCCTACAGAAAATTGGAATAGAAGGTCTTTATCTCAACCTGATTAAGGCTATCTATGAAAAACCAACTGCCAACATCATACTAAATGGTCAAAAACTGAAAACTTTCACTCTAAAATCAGAAATGAGACAAGGATGCCCACTATCACCACTCCTGTTCAATATAGTTCTGGAAACATTAGCCACAGAAATTAGAAAAGAGAAAGAAATAAAAGGAATAAAAATGGGAAAAGAAGAAGTTAAACTGTCATTATTTGCTGATGATATTACACTTTACATAGAAGATCCAAAAAACTCCACCAGAAGACTTCCAGACCTAATTGACAGATTCAGTAGAGTAGCTGGATATAAGGTCAACACTCTAAAAACAATAGCATTCTTATACACAAATAACAGACTCACTGAGAGAGAAATTAGGGAAACAATTCCTTTTACAATAGCATCCAAAAAAATGAAATATGTAGGAATCCATCTAAAAAAGGAAGCAAAAGACTTCTACACTGAAAATTACATCACTCTGAAAAAAGAGATCGAGGAGATACAAGAAAATGGAAAGATATCCCTTGCTCCTGGGTAGGAAGGACCAATATAGTGAAAATGGCCACACTTCCAAAACTATTATATAGATTCAATGCAATGCCAATTGAAATTCCAACAATATACTCTTCACAGAGCTAGAGAAAACAATCCAAAAATTCATTTGGAACCATAAGAGACCTAGAATAGCAAAAGCAGTTCTAAGCAACAGAGACATGGCTGGGGGTCTCACAATCCCCAACTTGAAACTATACTACGAAGCTGCTGTGATAAAATCAGCATGGTCCTGGCAAAGGAACAGACCTGAAGATCAGTGAAGTAGATTAGAAGATGCAGAAACAGCTCCAGACATACTCAGCCACCTCATCTGTGACAAAGGAGCCAACCACCATCATTGGAGGAAACATAGCCTATTTAATAAATGGTATTGGAAAAACTGGATTTCAACCTACCAAAGATTAAAATCAGACCCGTACCTATCACCATGCACTAAACTAAGATCGAAGTGGACTAAAAATCTAAATATTAAGACAGAAATACTAAACTTGCTGGAAGATAAGTTAGGTACGACTCTTCAAGATATTGGCATAGGAAAAGACTTCATGAACAAAACCTCAGCAGCATGGGAACTAGCAGAAAGAATCAACAATGAGGATATCAACTTATTAAAAAGCTTCTGCACCGCAAGAGAAACCACCAACAGAGCTAAGAGACAACCTACAATATGGGAAAAAAAATTTAGCAGCTGTACCTCAGACAAAGGACTACTATCTAGAATATATAAAGAACTGAAAAAAATCAGACCCCCAACATTTAAAGACCTAATTCAAAAATGGGCATCTGAAATGAACAGACATTTCTCAGACAAAGAAGTAAAAGCAGCAAATAAATATATGAAAAGTTGTTCAACATCACTCATCATTCGAAAGGTGCAGGTGAAAACAACAATGAGATTCCACCTCACCCCACAAAGAATGGCTGCTATCAAGAAATCAACCAATAATAAATGCTGGCTGGGGTCTGGGGAGAAAGGAACACTTCTCCATTGTTTGTGAGAGTGCAGGCTGGTGCAACCACTGTGGAAGTCAGTATGGAGATACCTCAAAGAACTAGGGCTAGAGGTCCCATTTGACCCAGCTATTCCCCTGCTGGATATCTTCCCAAAAGAATTAAAAGAATCATACCACTGTGATATATGTGCACTCATGTTCATAGCGGCACAGTTTGCAATAGCTAAAGCTTGGAAGCAGCCCAAGTGCCCATCAACTGGAAATTGGATAAAGAAAATGTGGTTTTTTAATAAAATGGAATACTATTCAGCCATAAAGAATGAAAAACTAGAGTCATTTATAGCTAAATGGATGCATATCGAGGCCATACTCTTAAGTGAAATAGGACACACGTGTAAATACAGAATAGTTTCTCTAGTGTGAGGAACTGATAGTGTAAACAAGGGTTAAAATGATTTAAATGAATAATTGATAATTTGAAATAGGAAAAAAAGTCCAAAGACAAAGGAGTGAAGGATGGGGAAGGGGAAAGGAAAAGAGGGATTGGAAAACTACGAGAAAAGAAAAAAATGAAAGTGCAATCTATGTAAATAGGGAAGGGTGGAAGGGGTGAAGGGCATACCGGTAATGGGGAAAAAAATAAGAACTGAGTCACGCTGAAAACACCGAATCAGCCAGCTGCAGACAGACAGGTCTGCGGACCCAGTCCCGAGGTCGCCAGTCCTGCTGAGAACACCGAATCAGCCTGCTGCAGACAGGAAGGTCTGCAGATGTGGTCCTGAAGGCGCCAGTCTTGCTGAAAACACTGAATCAGCCCATGCACCAGCAGCAATCCTCTGGACCCACCCCGTTCCTTTGGCCTCTTCTCTGTACAGCCACCTGGTTCCACACTACAAAGACGCAGAGGACACAGGACCACCAGACCACTGTACTGGAGCTAATCAAGTTCTCAGCATTTAAAGAATTCCTGCCCAGAAGTAGGGGCTTCTGAGCTGCCGTCCCACTGCTCCTGGTCCAGAGGAAGGGGCTCCCGGGCTGCCAACCATCCCACCACTCCCGGCCCAGAGGAAGGGGCATTTGGGCTACTGTCCCTACCACCGATCCTGGCCCCTGGTCCATCTCTCCCAGCTCAGAGGAGATGAGCCATGCAGGTCCCAAGAGCACCACACACACCCCCAGTCAAAATGAGAAAACAGGTAAATAAGTCTCAAAACCAGACTTCCAGATCACCTACAGCAACCCCAAAGGGAAATGAGATGGAACACTCTGATACTCAACCACCTGGACCCACTGAACTGCCAACAAAAGGGGATCTGGTAAAAAGGAAATCAGAAATAATCTCTCAGATAACAGGAGAAATTGTGCTCCTAGTGCAAGATATGATTAATAAATCTAGAGAGGAGCTGAGGAACATGATGGAATCCTAACATAGGAAACAAATGGAATGCATAAAACAGATGAAAACAGATTTCCAGGAGATGAAAAACTCCATTGAAAGTCTACACAGCAGAATGAGCCAATGTTAGGACAGAATTTCAGATATAGAAGATAAGATTACAATTAATGACCAGGAAAAGAAAAATTGTTTCAAAATTATAAGGGAACATGAGAAATCAATCCAGCAGCTGCTAGGCAATGCAAAGAAGAATAACATAAGACTGATCAGAGTCAATGAAGGAACAGGAGAGAGTGCAGATAACATAAAAAAAACTCTTCGCCGAAGTAATGGCAAAAAACTTCCCAAGCAGGGGAAAAGTACTTGACATACAGATAAGTGAGGCATATAGGACACCAAGTAGCCTTGATCAAAAAAAATCTACACATAGGCATATAATTGTTAAGAGTCCAGAAACACAACAGAAGAACAAAGTTCTATAAGCAGTTAGAGAAAAGAAACAAATCACATACAAAGGAAAGTCCATCAGAATCACAGCAGACTTCTCAACAAAAACCATCAAGGCAAGAAGAGCTTGGAGTGACATATTCCAAGCCCTAAAAGAAAACAGCCTCCAACCCAGATTGATGGACCCTGCAAAACTATCTTTCAAAATGGATGGAGAAATAAGATACTTTCATGACAAAGAGCACCTTAGGAACTTTGTGAATACCAAACCAGCACTCCAAAGAATTTTAGACAATATCCTACGAACAGACATTGAGGATCACAACCCCAGGAAGCAAAGCAGAATGAACCCATCTGGCATGACAAGAAATTAAATGTAAAGGGGGAGGACCCAACAAAAAGAAAAAGTCATAGCAATGACAAGTCAATACGATTCAGTTATAACCATCAATGTTAATGGTCTCAATTCAGCAATCAAAAGAAATAGACTGGCAGAATGGGTCAAGAAGCAAAATCCAACAATATGCTGTATACAAGAAACACACTTAATTCAAAAGGAAACTCATAGACTGAAAGTTGAAGGGTGGAAAATAATACTTCATGTGATGGGAACCTGAAAAAAAGCAGGAGTAGCTATCCTCTTGGCAGATCAAGTAGATTTCAAACCAACACTGATTAAGAGAGACAAAGAAGGACACTACATCCCGGTAAAGGAAAAAATCCAAGAGGAAGAGATGACAATCATAAATATCTATGCACCAAACACTAGCACACCCAACTATATAAAACAAATAATAACAGACATGAAAAGTCATATATGCACTAATACAATTGTAGTTGGGTACCTTAACACCCCACTGTCACAAATAGATAGGTCAACTAGACAAAAAATAAGTAATGAAATACCAGAACTCAATCAAACTCTTGAACAAATGAATTTAACAGATGTTTACAGAGTGTTCCACCCCACAAAATCAAAATACACATTCTTCTCAGCTGCACATGGGTCATTCTCAAAAATAGACCACATACTCACTCATAGAACATATCTAGGTAAGTCCAAAGGAATTGAAGTTATCCCCTGTATATTATCAGACCATAGTGTGATGAAACTGGAGATCCAGAGCAAAAGAAACTCAAAAAATTTCATAAACACATGGAAATTGAACAACACAATTCTGAATAACCAATGGGTCACAGAGGAAATTAAAGAAGAAATTGGGCAGTTCCTTCAATTAAATGACAATGACAATATAACATATCGGGATCTATGGGACACAATGAAAGCAGTCTTATGAGGGAAATTCATAGCAGTGAATACTCATATTAGGAAAACAGAATGAGTCCAATTAAACAACCTGATGCTGAGCTTCAAGCTTCTAGAAAAAGAAGAGCAGGACAACCCGAAAGCTCATACAAGGGAGGAAATTATAAAGATCAGAGGAGAAATCAATGCAATGGAGACTAAGAGAACAATACAAAAAAAATCAATGAGGCCAAGAGTTGGTTCTTCAAAAGATTCAACAAAATTGACAAACCCTTAGCCAACCTTGTCAGAAAAAAGGAAAGAAAAGGCCCAAATCCATGCAATTAGGAAAGAAAAGGGTGAAATTACAACAGACCCAGCAGAAATCCAGAGGATCATCAATACCTACTTCCAGAACCTATACGCCAAGAAGATGGACAACACAGAAGAAATGGACAGATTCCTAGATACATATGAATTCCCAAAGTTGAATGAAGAAGACCTAAAAATTCTAAACAACCCAATATCAACCAATGAAATTGAAAACATAATTAAAAACTTATCAACTAAGCATAGCCCTGGCCCTGATGGCTTCACTGCTGAATTCTACAAGACATTTAGAGAGGAACTGCTGCCACTAATGTTTAAACTCTTCAATGAAATAGAAAGGGAATCAATACTCCTAGATTCATTCCTGGAAGCAAGCATCACCTTGATCCCCAAACCAGAGAAAGGCCCAACCCAAAAAGAGAACTATAGGCCAATCTCACTAATGAACATAGATGCAAAAATCCTTAATAAGATACTGGCAAATAGAAGGCAGAAGACATCAAGAAGATCATACACCCTGACCAAGTGGGATTCATCCCAGGGATGCAGAAATGGTTGCACATATGCAAATCAATCAATGTAATACACTATATCAATAGAGCCAAGGACAGAAACCATATCATTATCTCCATAGACTCAGAAAAAGCATTTGACAAAATCCAACATGGATTTATGATAAAAACCCTACAAAAAATTGGAATAGACGGTCTCTATCTCAAACTGATAAAAGACATCTATGAAAAACCAACAGCCAATATTATACTAAATGGTCAAAAACTGAAATCCATCACACTAAAATCAGGAACAAGACAAAGATGTCCACGATCACCACTCTTGTTCAATATAGTTTTGGAAACACTAGCCATGGCAATTAGACAAGAGAAAGAAATAAAAGGAATAAAGATAGGAAATGAAGAAGTCAAATTGTCATTATTTACAGATGACATGATACTCTATATAGAAAACCCCAAGAACTCCACCAAAATTCTTCTAGACTTAATAGTCAAATTCATTCAATTATCTAGTTACAAGGTCAACACACAAAAATCAATAGCTCTCCTCTACACGAATGACAGACTCACTGAGAGAGAAATAGGGCAAATAATTCTTTTCACAATAGCATCCAAAAAACTGAAGTACCTAGGAATCAACTTAATGAAAGAAATCAAAGACCTCTCCTCTGAAAACTATAGCACTCTGAAAAGAGAGATTGAAGATGATATCAGAAAATGGACAGATATCCCCTGCTCCTGGGTAGGAATGATCAACATAGTGAAAATGGCCATACTTCCAAAACTGCTATATAGATTCAATGCAATTCCAATTGAGATCTCAGCAGCATACTTCATGGATCTTGAGAAAAAAATCCAAAAATTCATTTGGAACAAGAAGAGACACAGAATAGCAAAAGCAATTCTAGGTAACAGAGACATGGCAGGGGGTATCACAATCCCCAACCTGCAACCACACTACAAAGCTACTGTTATAAAAACTGCATGGTACTGGCAAAGAAACAGACTTGAGAACCAGTGGAACAGATTAGAAGATGCAGAAACAACACCAGACACATTCAGCCATCTTATCTTTGATAAAGGAGCCAAACACCCTCACTGGAGGAAAGATAGCCTCTTTAATAAATGATGCTCCAAAAATTGGGTTTCAACTTACCAAAGATTAAAACTAGACCTATATCTCTCACCATGCACTAAACTAAAATTGAAATGGATTAAAGGTCTAAATATTAAAATAGAAACTCTGAACCAGTTGGAACAGACGTTAGGTAGAACCCTTGAAGACATCGGTGTAGGATAAGATTTTATGAACAAAACCTCAGTTGCCCATGAACTAGCACAAACAATCAACAAGTGGGATCTCTTCTTATTAAAAAGCTTCTGCACAGCAAGAGAAACCACCAGCAGTGTGAAGAGACAACCCACAATGTGGGAAAAAATCTTCGCCTGCTTTTCCTCAGACAAAGGTCTACTGTCTCGAATCTATAAAGAACTTAAAAAGATCAGACCTCCCAAATTTAAAGACCCAATTTGAAAATGGGCATCTGAAATGAACAGTCATTTCTCAGACAAGGAAGTAGAAATAGCAAATAAACATATGAGAAAATGTTCAACATCACTCGTCATTGGAGAGATGCAAATGAAAACAACACTGAGATTCCACCTCACTCCAGAAAGAATGGCTGCTTCAATGAAATCAACCAATAACAAATGCTGGCGGGGCTGTGGGGAAAGAGGAACCCTGCTCCACTGCTGGTGGGAGTGTAGACTGGTTTAACCACTGTGGAAATCAGTATGGAGATACCTCAAAGAACTAGGACTGGAAGTCCCATTTGACCCCGTTATTCCCCTGCTGGGGATCTTCCCCAAAGAATTAAAAGAATCATACCACAGTGATATATGTGCACCCATGTTCATAGCAGCACAGTTTGTGATTGCTAAAACTTAGAAACAGCCCAAATGCCCATCAACTGGAGACTGGATAAAGAAAATGTGTTTTTTTTATAAAATGGAGTACAACTCAGCCATAAAAAATGAGAAATTAGAGACATTTATAGCTAAATGGATGCACATTGAGGCAATACTCTTAAGTTCAATAAATAGGACACACATGTTTAAATACTGAATAGTTTCTCTTGTGTGAGAAACTGAAAGTGTAAATGGGGACTAAAATGTATGATAGGTAATGTGAAATAGGAAGAAAAGGGGAAAAGGGGAAGGAGGTGGGAGGGGTAGGGGAAAGGAAAGAAGAGAATGGAATTAATATGAGAAAATGGAAAAATAGGAACAAAATCTTTGTAAATAGGGGGGAATGGAGGGGTTGAAGGGAACTCTGGGCAAGGGTGAAAGATGGGAACCAAGAGAGATTATGTAAAGGTGCAAATTTCCAATGATGAATGTCATTATATTGTATACCTAAAATGTACCAATGATTAGAATGAAAAATCGATAATACAAAATAGGAAGAAAAGGTCCACAGGGGTAGGGGTAGTGGGAGGGGCAGGAGAAAGGAAAGAAGGAAAAGGAAAAATGATGAGAAATGGAAAAATTGGAAATAAAGTCTTTGTAAATTTGGAAGGGTGGAGGGGGTGAAGGGAGGGCTAGGAATGGGGGAAAAGTAAGAACCAAGATGCATCATGTAAAGGTACAAGTTCCCAATGAGAAATGTAATTGTGTTATATAATTAAAATGTACCAATAAAAGAATTAAAACAAAAAAGAACCAAGATATATCATGTACAGGTACAAACACCCAATGATAAATTTAAACGAATTGTATACCTAACATATACCAATAAAAGAACTAAAAAAAAAAACAAAACTAGACCCATATCTATCACTATGCACTAAACCAAGATCAAAGTGGATTAAAGATCTAAATATTAAGACAGAAATACTAAACTTTCTGGAAGATAAGTTAGATAGAACTCTTGAAGATATTGGCATAGGAATAGACTTTATGAACAAAACCTCAGTAGCACAGGAACTAGCACAAAGAATCAACAACTGGGATTTCATCTTATTAAAAAGCTTCTGCACTGCAAGAGAAACCACCAACAGAGCTAACAGACAACCTACAATATGGGAAAAAAAATTTTAGCAGCTGTAACTCAGACAAAGGTCTACTATTGAGAATATATAAAGAACTGAAAAAAATCAGACACCCCAAATTCAAAGACCCAATTCAAAAATGGGCATCTGAAATGAGCAGACATTTCTCAGACAAAGAAGTAAAACCAGCAAATACACATATGAAAAAATGTTCAACATCATTGGTCATTTCAGAGATGAAGATGAAAACAACACTGAGATTCCACCTCACCCCAGAAAGAGTGGCTGCTATGAAGAAATTAACCCATAACAAATGCTGGTGGGCATGTGGAGAGAAAGGAACCCTTCTCCATTGTTGGTGGGAGTGCAGACTTGTGCGACTACTATGGAAATCAGTGTGCAGATACTTCAAAGAACTAGGGCTGGGGGTCCCATTTGACCCAGCTATTTCCCTGCTGGGAATTTTCCCAAAAGAATTAAAAGAATCATACCACAGGGATATACGTGCACCCATGTTTATAGCGACAGAGTTTGTAATAGCTAAAGCTTGGAAACAGCCCAAGTGCCCATCAACTGGAAACAATGAAGAAGATGTGTTTTTTTAATAAAATGGAGTACTACTCAGCCATAAAGAACAAGAAACTAAAGTCATTCATTATAAATGAATGCGTATTGAGGCCATACTCTGAAATGAAATAAATAGGACATACATGTGTAAATACCGAAGAGTTTCTCTAGTGTGAGAAACTGAAATTGTAAATAAGAATTAAAAGGATTAATAACTAATAATTGATACTTTGAAATAGGAAAAGGTCCAAAGGGGTAAGGGTGGTGAGAGGAGATGGAGAAAGGAAAGAATGGAAAGGAAAAATTATGAGAAAAGAAAAAAATGGAAAGAAAGTCTATGTAAATAGGGAAGGGTGGAGTGGTGAAGGGTGCACAGGTAATGGGGAAAAAATAAGAACCAAGATACATCATGTACAGATGCAAGCACCCAATGATAAATGTAAATGTATTGTATACCTAAAATGTACCAATAAAAGAATTTAAGGGAAAAAAAGAACTACACTGATGACTAAATTGAATATAAATAAATTAAATAGTCTAGCAAAAGGCAAGTCTTGTCAATCTGAAGAGGAAAAGAATAAAAAATAAACTAAATGATAATTATAAAAGTTATCCTTGGGCCAGGGATTTAGCTCAGTGTTTCCAGTGCCTTCCTCACAAGAGCAAGGTCCTGAGTTCAATCCCCAGTACAAAAAAAAAAAAAAAAAATGCTATGCTTTAAAAGCAAAGAAACAGAGAGTGAAAGTAAAAGTAATATATAGCATATAAATAATATTGGTATAATGTTAATATGAGACAAAATAGGCTTTAAATCATGGATTATTGTCCATGACAAGGAAAGATACTGCACAGTGATAAAAAAAAACTAGTACATCAGGAAGGAACAAAAATCATAATGAGAGTAGATTTTGTTGTGGCGGTCTTTCACTTCCTTAGATAAGTTAGTTCCTAAGAATTTAATTTTTCTTGGTGCTATTGTGAATGGTATTTTTTTCCTAGATTCTTTCTCAGTGGGTTCATTATTAGTGTACAGGAATGCTATTGAATTTTGTATGTTGATTTTGTATCCTGCTACATTACTGAATTTGGTTATTAGTTTTAAGAGGCATTTGGTGAATTTGGGGGTTCTTCTATGAAGAGGATCATGTCAACTGCAAATAATGATAATTTGACTTCTTCCTTTCCTATACATATCCCTTTTATTCTTTTTCTTGCCTAATTGCTCTTGCTAATGTTTTGAGTACTATATTGAACTGGAGTGGTAATGATGGACATCCTTGTCCTGTTCCTGATTTTAAAGAGAAATTCTTTCCCATTTAATATGATGTTGACAGTAGGCTTGTCATAAATGGCTTTGAACAGATTGAAATAAGGTCCTTCCATATTTACTTTCTTCTGTTTTTTTTAAATCATGAAATGGTGTTGAATTTTATCAAAGACCTTTTTTTTCTGATCTATTGAGATGATTATGTGACTTTTGTCCTTGCTTCTGTTTATGTGATGTATTACATTTACTGATTTTCTTAGGTTGAACCATCCTTATATCCATGGGATGAAGTCTACTTGGTCTTTGTGTATGAGGTTTTTGATGATTCATTTCATTCTGTTTGCCAGTATCTTGTTGAGAATTTTTGCATCTATATTCATTAAAGACATTGGACTACAACTCTCTTTTTTGGTTGAATCCTTCCAATCCAAGCAATTAGGCCTTGTCTGGATTTAGAATCAGGGTAAAAGTGGCTCCCAGGAATTACTTTAAGAATATTCCTTCCTTTTCAATTTTATTAAAGACCTTGAGGTGTGTTTGTGTTAAATCTTCCCTGAAGTTTTTATAGAATTCAGCAATAAATTCATCCAGAGCTGGGCTTTTCTTAGCTGCTAAGGTTTTTTAAATTACTGCCCCAATTTCATTGGCTGTATTGGATTATTCAGGGTTTTTAAATCTTCTTGGTTCAGTTTTGGTAATTCATATGCATCTGGAAATCTATCCCTTTCTTCTATTCTTCTGCATATTTGTATACAGGTTTGAGAAGTAGTTGTTAATAATCTTTTTTATTTCAGTAGTTTCAGTTGCGAGTTCACATTTTTTCATTTCTAATTGCATTGATTTGAGTCTTTTCTCTCCTTTTTTTGCCTAGATTAGCTACGTTTGTCTATTTTGTTTATTATTTCAAAGAACAAATGCTTCAATTAGTTGGTTCTTTGTATATTTTTGTCTCAATTTCATTGATTTTTGGCCTGCATTTTGTAATTTTCTACCTTGTACTAGCTTTGGGTTTGGATTTTTCTTGTTTTGTTAGGACCTGAGGTGCATTGTTATGTTATTTATTTGGTAAAGACCTCTGCAATGAAAACTACAGTACTCCAAAAAAGAAAATTGAAGAAGACATCAGAAAATAGAAAGTTATCTCATTTCTGGATAGGCAGAAGCAATACAATGAAAATTGCCATACAGTAATTCCAAAATTGTTGGGTAGATTTAATGCAATCTCCACCAAAATACCAATAATGTTCTTCACAGAACTAGAGAAAATAATCCTGAAATTCATATGGAACCAAAAGAGACCAAAATAGCAAAAGCAATCCTGGATAACAAGAGCAAAGCAAAAGGTACCACAACCCAAGGCTTCACACTATATTAAAAAGCTACAGTGATAAAAACAGCATGGTACTGGTATAAAAACAGACAGGAGGATCAATGGAACAGAATACAGGATGCAGAAACAATTCCAAATACATTTATCTTTGAAAAAAGCCAAAAACACACACTGGGGGAAAGATAGCCTCTTTAATATATGATGTTGGGAAAACTGGCTGTCCACATGCAAAAGGTTGAATCTAGACCCATATATCTCACCAGGTACTACTGAATTAAAATCAAAATGAATGAAAGAACTAAATATTAAAACAGAAACACTTAACCTGCTGGAAGATAAGTAAAACTCTTGAAGTCACAGGCATAGGCAAGGACTTTCTGAACAGAACCCCAGCTGCATAGAAAACAGTACTGCAAATATACAAATGGAAGCATATAAAATTAAAAAGATTCTTCATATCAAAAGAAAAAACCAACAGAGTGAAGACACAACCTACAAAATGAGAAAAATTTTACTAGCTATTCCTCAGACAGAGGACTAATATCTAGAATATATCAAACTCAAAAAATTAGACTTCCAAAACACAAGACCCAATTTAAAATATGGGCAAATGAAATGACTAGAAGCTTACCATAAGAAATACAAATGGCCAATAAATACATGTTGAAATGCTCAACATCACTGGCAATTAGTGTAATTCAAGTTAAAACAACACTGAGATTCCATCTTACCACAAGAAAGAATGACCAACATCAAGAAATCAAATAATAACAAATGATGGAGGGACAGTGGGGAAAAAAGAATGCTTCTACATTGTTGGTGGGAATGTAAACTGGTACAACCACTATAGAAATTATTATAGAGATATCTCAAAAACTTAAAACTAGAAGTTCTATTTGATCCAGCTATTCCCTTTCTAAGTATCTTCCCAAAGATAGTAGAAACATCTCATTAAAGTGATCCATGCATGACCATGTTTATAGAAGCACAATTTATAAGAGCTAAATCTTGGAAGAAGCCTATATTCCATCTACAGATGAACAGATACATAAATTGTGATAAATATGCTGGAGTATTACTCTGCCCTAAAGAAAGATAAATTTGAGTCTTCTGTGGGAAAATGGATGCACCTTTAGACCATAATGTTAAGTGAAATAAACTAGACACACAAGCTTAAATATCACAGTTTCTCTTATATGAGAAACACAAATTATAAAGAAAAAGAAAAATAAAACTTAGAATAAGAAGTAGAAAGATCTTTTAAATGGAGATCATGAGATGGAGGGAGGGGGAGGAAAAATGGATGAAAAAAAGGAATTAAGATGTGTCATGTACATGCAGCAACTCCACAGAAGGAATGTCAGTATTATGTACTGCAAACGTACTAATAAAAATTTTTTAAATTATAATGACAATGCCTCAAGTACCTCTAGAAAAGCTAAGAGAACCATACATAGAAATAAATTCAGTCAAAATCAGAGATTTCAACACACTTTCTTTAACTGGTAGAGCAACGAAACACTGAATAAAGATATAGATTTGATATTGAT